>NC_054538.1:22795782-23395782 GCF_017654505.1 Polyodon spathula
GTTCATTTCATAGGAGATACATTTTTGTAAAGTGTGATAATCACACTCCACTGTTTTGACTCTCTTAGCACACCATAATGAATCCATTGCGGCACCATTTTAATAACACACTCAAGCGCATGCAACGCTATGAGTGCAGTCAGATTTTACATAGAAAGTAAGTTAGTCATATAACTGCATTATGGAGCAAAGTACTAAAAGTATAATATTATAATAGTATTTACAATTAAGGAGAATACAGCCATTACTCAATGAATGATTTCTTTTATTTATTAAGTTATTAAAAAAGAGAATACTTTTTTTTTTTAAACGGCAATGAAAAACATCAGTAAAGGATACCCTTTTAAAACAAACTGTTAAGAAAATATACAGTGAAATGTATGAAGGTGAGCAATAAACTGACTCCATTGTGATTTAGCAGTTGTTTTTTTCTGTATAATTCTGTGTAAATATAGAATTATAACGAAGGGTCAACAATATTAATCCAAAAATAGGACAACAGTTTCTTTTTTTTAATTATTTTTATGCTGGGTTGTTTTTTGAATAATAATAATAATAATAATAATAATAATAATAATAATAATAATAATAATAATAATAATAATAATAATACAATTCAAACCTCACTTATATAGCACTCTTCATACAAGCATTCAATGCAATATACAATGCAATATGTGATATTTTTGCTACTCTAGCCAGTATTATATAAAACATCAGATTTTCTAAAGACTGTTAAACTCTGATCTCATTCCTTAGGAAACAAAATATTTGATGGCATCGTCCTCTCTTGCTGTTGTTCACCAGCAATGTCCTGGTTTAAGAAAACTGAGAAATGCTGCATTCTTTTAAAGAACCAACTACTTTTTTTTTTTTTTTTTGTACAAAGCTTAGTGGAGTTCTGAACTACCCAAGAAAACATATACTGTAAGCCATCTTTGATTTGATTCTTTTCTTTCTTTAATCATACCTTTCAACATGTTAACCAAAGAGCAATAACCATTTTCTACATGATTATTAAACTTTGTGCTGTTAATGCTGTTCCCACAATGGAATATATCAAAGTAAATTACCTTCCAAAGGTGTATTTCTTATGGTAGTGCTTTAAAATATCAGCTTATTTGATAAATCCAATGCTTATTGTTAGGGTTGTATTTGTTTCACTGTAATAAATAGCTTATTTCACGACATTTCACAGTCTTAAAATATGCACTTCAAGATCTTTCACAATTCAACATAATGTTTATTAAAGTAGAAAAAATATATTTTCTCTAGTTATTACAAAACAAATGTTCATAAATATTAAAATGGTTACTTGAAAAATAGTAAATGCGAAATTGAATAATATTTCTTTTTTTTTGTGTCTATCTTTTAAAGACATTCTATATTCACCACCAGTGAATTATCAAACAAAATGAAAACATAAATAAATGTAAAAATAACAACAAACATGTGAACAATGTCCTGTTCTTGTACTAGAAAAATTGATCATTAGCAGAAATATTTCCGATCTTTGAGGCAGCTGCTGTCTTTTTCATTAAAGACATTTTAAAGAAATCATGCAGCTTTATGCAGGGTGTTCAATCATTTACCAGAAGAAACGTAAACTGGCTGCCAGGATCCTAAATGCAGTGTGACAGGTAGGGCATCAATAAGGTAAACATGTGCTGTATTTATTTTTAAGTGATACAAAATATTTATATTTACACTATTCTTTCAGAAATGGTAATTTTCACTGGAAACTACATATTACATGGCAGTGAGTACATTTAAAGGAAATCATGACATTCATGATAACTGTCAATAAAATACAGCCTTAATTATTGTAAGTGCAGCTCTACTTTCGGGATAACTGCTAGCGAAAGTGTTCACTCAAGCACCCTGTAATGCAAAGACAATGCTAAACATATCATTGTATGCCCATTGAAAACATTCATATTTGTACTACGCTGCGCTTATAAATGGCATTTCTGCATCAAAACATTTGTCAAGAACTTACAGTGGGATTAATGTGCAGTCAGCAAAAGCTAAATTAAAACAACAATAACGTCCTACAATCCTAATTTCGCAGACAAAATGGGGTTTTACTTTTTTTTAAGCGACAAATTGGCTTAATTAATTTAATGATGTGCTGAGTTTTATTGAAAAGCAAGCATTTAAATATAGGTAATACCCCTGTCGTGGAGAAAGTATTAGTTAGACTTCCTGTGTTGTTGATCAGCCTTGGATTTCAATTATCAAGACAGCAGTGTCTAAGTAATGTATTCTATGAGATGAAGGCACTTAAGAATTTGATGCCCCAAAGGAGATTTTTAAACTCATATTTAATTCGATTTTATGCCATGTAGTATTTATTGAGAACACCTTCTCAGTATTCAAAGTGTTTTTCTTAATTTTTAAGCAGGTAATTGATGCACTGTACTTAAAGGAGGAAATATAATGTTTAATAGGAATCAGGAAATGTTATGGTTAAGTGGCTTACACCTAATAAAATTCCTAGTTTAAAAATCTCCATGGGGTATAGACAGAAATAAAAAAAAATGCTAAGAGTTTAGTTCTGCTGTTGCAATAACATATAATGGTGATTATTTTTCCTAATAGAGAAAGACACATTTTTAACTAGAAGCAATCCAGCTATCACATCTTAATGCACGATACGATACAGTCTTGTGACCTGTTGTGCACTGGACTAGATATGTCTTATATATATATATATATATATATAATATATATATATATATATATATATATATATATATATATATATAATATATATATATATATATATAGTAAGAATTAAGGGTTTATTTTAATGATGATGATTCAAACAGCAGCCTTTCAAAACCTCTATAGTAGCTGTATTTTTACTGTACTTAGTGACGTTAATAAGGGGGACAATAAATCACCCTTGGGGGTAAACAACATAGAAATAATACAGAGCTACAGAGCATTTAGGTAGTGGAATCCATATGCAAAATGACACTTCTTTATGTAAAACGATACTTCTTTCCCAGTCCTCTCTGGCTGATGATTAGCACTCGTGAGGTTCTTTGTATCCCCTCTTGACTTGTAATAGCGATCTTTTTTGTTACAGGATTGCTACATTTACAATTAGCTTTAAATAACTGTCATCTTGTATTATAAGATCTGCTATGCTGTGGAATATGCTGCTACATACACATGGAGTGCTATACATGGCAACTGTTTGGTGAAATAGTTCAATTGGAATTGAATTTTTTTTTGGTAAAACTCAAATGACTGCACACTTAAAATAAATAATACCAAAAAATACAGCTATATTTTTGCACTTGTATTTCATACATAAAACTCAACTTGATGTTTCACAGTGATGTATTTTAAATATTTATAAAGAACAACCCTTGGAGATGTAACATCTAGATTTGTTCATAGCAAAAAAATTACAACAAAATACACAGTGAAAAAAAAAGAGCTTACAAACTGTCCCAAAATAGTTTTACTCTGGTAGTGTTAGACCCTCCAGAAGTGTTGTCTTTCTAAATGTATTTGGATTGTACAATGGTGTAAACTGCTGGGCTCTAGAGTAACTTACCGGTAGGCTAAGGCTTGTCACTCTTCTGCTAACAAAGCTGATTTAATCTCTGCCTTTTCCTCTCACCTATCTCTTGATTTCCTTTATCTCACTGAAACCTGGCTCTCTCCTGATAACACTAACTCCTGCTGCCCTGTCCTCTCTCCACGTCCTGTCCCATACTTCGCGTCTCACTGGGAGGGGAGGTGAGACTGGTCTTCTCCTCTCTCCTTACTCTTTTCTGTCTCCTCTGTCACTCTCTGTTAACTCTGCTGCCCCTCACTCTCTCTGTCACCCCTTTGGACATCTGTGATCACTATTTCATCTCCTTGTCTCTCCCCTCTCCATACACCACCTACCCCCACTGTCACCTCCCTCCGTAACCTCTGCTCTCTCTCCCCGTCCTTGTCTCCACCCCTCTCTCTCGCCTCCCCCTATCGACGCCTTCTCCCAACTCTCTGAAGACTGCTACCTCCACCCTCTTCTACTCCCTCACCTCCTCCATCGACTCCCTCTGTCTCCTAACCTCCCGACCAGCCCGCCCCTCCCCTCCCCAACCCTGGCTCTCCTCTGTGCTCCACTCAGCAAGAACCAAACTGCGCTTTGCTGAAAAGAAATGGAAGAGAACCAAATTCCCTGCTGCCGTAGACCTCGACAGCTCCCTCCTCTCCTCATTCTCTTCTATTCTTTCCTCTGCTAAACACTCCTATTTCCAATCTATTATCCAAACCTCCACTATCAACCCCCGGAAACTACTCTCTACCTTCTCCTCCCTCCTCAACCCTCCTCCCCTCCTCCTCCTTCCTCTATCTCCTCTGACAACTTTGCCTCTTTTTTCTCCTCTAAAATGTCTGATATCCGCAAACTCTTTATCACCTCTCCCTACCTCCCCACCATCTCCTGCTCCAACCCCAACATCCTCGCTCCAATCTGGTTTCCGCTCTGCTCACTTCACTGAAACTGCTCTCCTGTCTGTCACTTACTCGCTAAATTCTACCCGTTCTCCTATCCTCTCTCGCTGACATGGGAATCTCTGGCACTGCTCTGGCCTGGTTTTCCTCCTACCTCTACGACCACACCTACCAGATAACCTACCAGGCTCAACCCCCACACCTCACCCTCTCTCAACAGGAGTCCCCCAAGGATCAATCTTGGGTCTTCTCCTGTTCTCTCTCTGCACCTGCTTCCTGGGCCCCCTCATCACATCCTATTGATTATTTTACCATTTCTATGCTGATGATGCTCAGATCTTCTCCCATCCCCTCCCGTATCTCTACCTGTCTGTCTGCTCTCTCCTCCTGGATTTACTCGCATCACCTGCCCAGTCTTTGACCACCTTCCGGTGCCTCCTCAAGACACACCTCTCCACACAACACCTGTAAAACTCTTCCCTTCTGGACAATATAGCACTCTGCCTCTAATGCATTTTAACTTGCACTTATCTGCTCCCTATTTAACTGTATTTAATCATGCACTTAATCCAATCTGTAGTATTTTGTATTTCGTTTGCACTCGTATCTAACCCTGACATAACTATCAGCACTCTTATCTGCTCTGTGTTTTGTATTTGCTCTTATTAGGACTATATTGTATTTTGTATCTTGCTCTTAATTGTACTGTAATATAATACGTATTTTATTTTGTATGCAGCTGTAAGTCGCCCTGGATAGGGGCATCTGCTAAGAAATAAATAAATAAATAAATTAAAATAATAATAATAATAATAATAATAATAATAATAAATAATAATAATATAATAAATATAAGAACTTGTAAACACAAAAACAAACTAAGGGTTTGTTTTATAAACTTTTATATATATATATATATATATATATATATATATATATATATATATATATATATATATATATATATATATATATATATATATATATAATTTATTTTGAATAATAACCCTTAATAACCCTTACAGTCACCATCTTTGCCAAAACCAATTATAATGGATCAACATGTCAATCTTAAGACCACTGTAGGAGACATTTAGTTTCAGTATTGGAATATCAGTATCAGGAACAATAAAGTACAGAAGACTATTAATTTGGATTTCTATTGTACTCTGCAAAAATGTGAATGATGTTACATTAGGTGTTTTTTTTATATCTAGATGAACACAGGGACAGCACTGGGATGTTGGTTTTAAAGTGGATTCAGTTTGCCTTTGCCAATGTTTTACTGTACAGAATCCAGGCAATTCTGTTATCTTTCTCCATATCTGCATCCTCTTCAAGCTCTGAAATCTTGTTCAAACCTGAATAACTAAAAACCTAAATAGAACAGTCTACATGTTTGGTCCTAATTTAACTGAAACAGTAGCAGAATGCAGATCTGCTGAATAGACCCCAGTATCTTAAAGATACATTTCTGCCATGGAATCTTGCAGAGCATATTGCTCTAAGCCTAGAGATAGAATATGTGCAGTGCAAACAATAACACCAGGTTCTAGGAAGCCCAGCATTGCAAAGGCATATGATTATACAGTACTTCAATGTAGCACTGAATGTTAAAAATGTTACTACCTCCAAAGTGAAATAGAGCTAGACCAGGGGTTCTCAAACTTGGTCCTTAGGACCCCCTGAGTCTGCTGATTTTCATTCCAACCGAACTCTCAATCACTTAACTACACTCTTAATTGTACTGATAATTGGCTTAATTAGACCCCTTTTTTATTTTTGTTTGTTTTACTAATGTTCTGCTCTTAAACAGTTGCAGTTCAAGTTACTTATAAAATGTTATAGCTAACTTGAAACTGCAACTTAATAGTTGGAAACAATTAAAAATGTCTAACTAAGCAAATTATCAGATCAATTAAGGGTCTAGTTAAGTAATTGAGAGCTTGGTTGGAATGAAAACCAGCAGACAGTGGGTCCCCAGGACAGAGTTTGAGAACCCCTGAGCTAGACCCACATGGGGTAGGGCTGTGTGCCATGTTAGTGTCTCTGAACGGAATTTGACTAAAGGTACTACAATGTATGGATTACAGACTGTTCAAGTGTTAACCTCAATTACAGCATTTTCAGTAATGATATTATAGTGCACAGACAGTGAGGTGCTCAAGCATGAGCTTGAATAATAATATATAATAGCATTGGCAATCCATTTTAGACATCACAACAGCACCAGTGTGTTACAAAATCAAGATCACAGCCCAATATCTGTTCCAAATCCATTTAAGATAATATGACCTGCTAATCATCCTGCTGGTATCCAAATATTACTGGCCTTTTCTGTAAATGTAAATAACACAATAATGCACAATTATTTGCACATTGACATTTCAAATAAAGTAACTATGTTTGAAAAACAAGGGTATTTTCATGCTGAAAAAAGGAAACTGTCACATCCTGCTCTGCATGAACTCCCACAATGCCTTGGGTGCCAGTGGGTAAAGCCTTCTGGTAGATTAAAAATGTAAACATGGCAGGCCTGTCAGCCAACAATAACTCACAACGAAGTGTGATAAGGGAACGAAAAAAAATAGTTCTGGATACAATGTCAAGAGCATTGAAAGTGAAGAGCTTTCTGGCTACATTTCTGCTCATCCACAAGTAAACATGCTCATCACAAACTAAAAATGCTTACAGGGAGGAAAATATGTGATATATAGCAAAATAGCAATATACGTTCACTAACTTGATTGCAGAACATAGTTAAATGGTAAGATAATAACAGAACAGGTAGGAGTTCTGCATTCACCAGTCCTTTGGTCTTGTAACAATATCAATTGACACAGACAACAATAACACTATGTAACGATTATACTGTAAATTTACTCTCGAAAAACTACTCACTTCTAAATCTTTTGTAGTCATTTTTGTATTACTTTAGTATAAATACATGTTAATTTGGATTCATATGTTGTTTTTTTCTGAATTTATGTGAACGAAAAGACACAAATTTGCCCGTTTTCCCATTGGAAATAGTGATATTTTGAAATATCACTGGCCTGGTCACAAAAGAAAAGTTTGTGGGAAATAATAGCCATTTTCTATACTTTTGAGGCATAAGCAATTAGGAAATAACACTTACTACCCAGGAACAAAAAAAATAAAATAATTTGTTACACGGTGTAATTGGAGCTATAAAACAAACAAACATAAAATCCACTTTAGTATGATAATTAGCTTTGAACAATGTGTTAATCTTATCAGGCACATACCTGCTGCCTCTATTATAATTATTGTAAAATTAAAGACATCCTTCCCAGTCCAAAACACAACTTTAACCTTCACAAAAAGTAAAAGCATTTAGCCATATTAACCACCTAGAGAAAAAGTATAGTTTGTATGTATTTGAGTAAGAATTTTGGTTCAGTTTAATACTGGTCAAGGAAATAATACAGGCTCTAATTAAAGGCTAAAAAGGCAATAAATCAAAATTTTTTGCAACACCACTTATTTGATCTTCATATTCCTATATGGAACAATTTATTTTCAGCACTATTCTAGTTTTCTCGGCTAGTAGCAACACTTCGTCATGAGTCTAAAAGCACATGCTACAGCTTCAGGATTCCCGATGACAGATCAGCTTTGTTGTAATAGAACACATAATAAAATTGGCATTATCTAGCCTTCAGTGCCCACATCACTATTATACACTGACACTTTTTTTCACCAGCTGGTGACCTGTTTAATATTTAACATAAAAACCCAAGGTGTCTTTGAGGCTGCAACAGTCAAACAGAGTTAACATTTTTTCCAGACACCGATGATCAGCTTGAAGCCATATCAACCCAACCTTTGCCTATGCCTTGGTCAGGATCTTTTCACACAACATGCTGTTACTGACAAAGGTCAGATCATGAATAAGGTGATAGTGAAGAATTACGTTCAATTTCTGTGTTAAAACCCTTAGCAAGAACCAAAACAAAATGTATAGACATGTATATTTGCTTGTTCAATTAAATTTCTATTGTATCAATAGAAACAACTCTTTCAAGCTGTCCTCTCAAGATGTCAAGCCACCATTATCTAATAAGGGGGTTAATATCTGTAATATACAACCACTGGCAGGTATCTTATTTGACAATCATTACAATGCAATGTATGGGAGTCTGGTGATGAGGAGTATTACACACCTGCAGGTAAGGAAAGAACATTGCTCAGCTACTGAGATAAATACAATATCATACAGGGTGCTGTACAACAAAAGCTGATATCCATGAGAGGTCAGAGTGGCTGCCCACAAGTAGACTTCCTCATCGTTCTGACCTTGGGTGGGTGAAAATATGTAACAGCACCCTATACTATTATTGCTTTGAATATATAGATAAACAGTAAAGATACAGAATAACTAATAGAATAGTAATTTAACATTATAGCTAACTGTAATATGATATCATTCCCAAAGAAATATATTCAGGCTGAAAAAGTTACAAGAAATCAATGTCTACTATTTATTTCAGCAATTATTTTGCAAAACTCCAAAAATGCTAATTCAAAAATATTCATACCCTTTGATGATATGATAGTATTTTCTACAAGATGCTAGAAATTTCAATATGATAATGCATAACCTAATTCTAGAAAAGTCTAGAAAATGCTGGATTGTAGGTGATCATTCTTAGAGAGTATAAAAGTGTTAGGCATAGGATGATTGATGTCATTACCGGTAGGTCAATATGGGAAAAAGTAAGAGCTCTCTGAAGACCTTAGGCAGAAAATTATTTATTGTCATAAAGCTGGAGAAGGATACAAGAAGATTTCCAAGCATTTGAGTATCCCAATTCCAACTATTATTTCTATTATCAAGAAGTACTCATGGTACTGTCACAATGCTCCCTCATTCTGGAAGAAAGAAGGTTCTTTCACCAAGAACAAGTAGATGAATTGTGAGAAAGGTTAATAAAACCTTCTTCCATTTCAATCATAGAACGAGTATTGCATGGTGAAGGTCTCAATGGTCGAAGGCCAAGGGAAAAGCCACTCTTAGGAAAATGTCAAAATGTGCTTAAAGTTTGCAAAACACTATTTGAATGATGGATATGAGTTATGGTCAATGGTTTTGAGGAGTGATGAAACAAAACTCAAGCTATTTCATCACTCTGAAAGTCAATACGTTTGGGGAAAGTCTGGTGAGGCGTAGAAAGAAAAGAACACTGTACCTACTGTCAAGCACAGAGGTGGTAATATCCTTCTATGGGGCAGTTTTCATCTAATAGGTTCCTCTTACTCCACTGGTTTTAGACTGATGCATGCGTCGTTATTTGTTTGTGTTTGTGTGTGTACCGTGGGCAGTAAGTCTACATTGACAATAATGTACTGTATTTCAGAGATAAAACTCATCAGGAAGCTGCGGAAAATTGAAGTCACAGATGAATGGGGTGTGGATAAATGAGGTTCTGCTATATACTGTTATATACTATATACTGATATATACTGTACATATGTAGGCCTTACATTCTTTATGGTTATGCAGCAACAGAGGGAAGGAAAAATGACTGGGCAACATCAAAGTACCGATATCTATCTATCTATCTATCTATCTATCTATCTATCTATCTATCTATCTATCTATCTATATATATATATATATATATATATATATATATATATATATATATATATATATATATATATATATTTTAAAGGCAGGTGAGGATGGTGAAAGGAGCCTATTTAAAACAAGGAAAATTAAATCAAGACAACGGCAGTCAGCACTATATTGAACATTGAGAGGCACTCAATAAGTTAGTGCTGGGGCATAATAAAGAAATTTACAGGTAGAAAAAAGACAACACAGAGAGAGTTATGTGTACTGTGATCTAGTTTTCAAATCACTAGGCCAAGTCTGGGTTTGTATAAATTGTATAAATACACTGCACTTACACAACTGAGATGAACTGCACTGGACTCTCAGAGCTTTTCATTTTGTCTTTGTCATTTAAATGCTGTGCAATTTAAAATTGACAACTGTATTTAGTACCCACATCTTAGTGTCATGTGGTGTCACCTCACTGAACACAACTGGAAGAAATGCCTACCAGAAAAAAGTGACTTTGGTTAAAAAGTTGTGGATGAAGACAAATATTAACCCAGCCAGTTAAATCTGGCCCTCGGCCTTAAACTATGCTACTATTGTCTGTACATATCTATAAGATAATCAAGCTTTTATTGAATCTTGATGGTCCCATTCTGTTACATGGTGTATCTTATTTCCCAGCATCCCCGTTCTTTTTACATGTACTGTATTGGGCAGCAGCATGTTTTCTTGTGTCCTTTCCTATAGCCCAAAGAGCTTGGAAAGGGTAAGGATTGCTGTTTAGCTTTCTTTGATATATTACCACAGCAGACGTAATCTTGAACTTAATTGCAGCTCAATGATGTAGAAATCTCATGCTATTCTAATTACACTTAAAGAGCCCTACCTCTATGTTCCAGCACGAGTGTTACATGTGCTTGTTACTTATTTTAATAAATAATAATTCCTCTGATACTATACAAGCCTAGGGATCTCCCAATATGTTTTAGATGGGTTATCCAATGTAGTACACAATAAACCACAGAATATAAGTATACACACAACATGTGGACATATGTAGCTTTCAAAGGACATTGAGGATATAAAATAGTCCTCTTTTAAGGTGCATATGTGTATATACATGCCTTTAAGACAAAATCACCCCTTTAAAAAATACTTGCAGAAAATGCACATTTTACTTCTATAATTGCAACAGCTGTGCATTATGTATAAACCCTTAGCATCAAAAAGTAAATTACAACCCCTTAAAAGAGAGTGATTTTTAGGCACAATATACATGTTTTATGTACACAGGAAAGCAACAGCACACCTGTTCAAAAAACACTTAACCAAACAAATTAAGGTGAGAAATGCCTTCTATAACCCTTATCACACACACACAACACACACACACACACACACACACACATATATATATATATATATAATATATTATATATATAAGCACCCTATACCTTTTATTATATATACTAAACTCTACGGCTATATAATACCTCTTATCACCCACAATAGCACCCACATAGCACGACACACATACTACACTATATATATAATTATTATGTATATATTATTAGCAGCTGCTCTGACCTCTTGTGGTGAGTATGTCAGCGTTTCGTACAGAAGTACGATATTCTGTATGTACTGTACGATATTCTATATAAAGTACACTTTATCACTATATATTGTAAAATTCCAAATATAATCAGAGGTTTTTCATCCCCCTTTTTTTTTAAAACCTCTAACTACTTGAATAGCTTCTGAATGAATATGTCACTGGACAGTCAGAATATGTGCTGTCACACCAAAAGGGGCTGAGCTATTCTTTATAGTAGTGATTCACACCAAGGGATTCTACTGGCATTTAATGGAGCAGTTGTCTTCGCGGACACTTACGGAGGCAGGGAGAGACACTTAAAACCTAATATGACAAGAATTAGTTCCAATGACCAGCTATATTTCTGACAAGGCAGCTCAATCCATTCTTAAAGCAACTGTCAAATCACTGTGATGCTTCCACAAAACACATTTAATCATTTGACGTGTAATAAGGGCATTTAATTATAATTCCAACTATTTTTCAAGAATGAGCTAAACCCAGTACACAGGAATAAATCTTAACCACATAGAGGCTTATGGGACAAGATACTTACATTTGTCAAGTATATACTACAGGGGGAAAATAAGTGGTTCTTATAATAAAAAAAAAGGAAACAAATATGCAGCCTTACATAAAACTTTAAATCAGAAAGTGCCACTTTAGTTTGAACTATGAAAGGATGTTCTTCTTTCAATGCACTGAAACACTTATGACTAAGCCTTAGTTCATCTAAATGCCACTGCTTTTTCCCCCTTTAAAGTGTGGACTGGGGAAGGGGCTGCTAAAGATTTTTTTTTTTTTAAAGATGAGCAAGACAACTGGTGGACACATTGCAGATTACATTTCACATCCATGGGCCTCACAAAATAATTCACCAGACAACCAATTATGAAGCTCAAACAAGGGGGATTTTACGATTTTTTATCATCATTATTGTAATCAATGTTATAACTAATTCAGAATGTCCAAATTCAATGTCACCTCACCACACTGTGAAGTGTCTCTTTTTACCAACTGAGTCTAAGAAACTGATGTTACAAAGCCACTAAACTGGGAAGTCTGCCAGGACAATGCAGTGCTGCCTGTGAGCCCTTAGCCAAGATCAGAAACTCAGCACAACCAGAATTTGAACTAGCCAGCTCCTGATCGTTTGACTTCCTATGCACTTACCATGCACTCACCCACTCAAGTGCCTTTACTGGACGAGCCACCACAACAGATGCATTTTTTAATTTTCTATTGAGATTCTTTTTCAAGTGACTTTTAGGCAACAGGTTAAAGATTATGTGTGCTTGGTGGAGATAAATCTGGTCATGGAATTACTGGATAAGGTATAAAATGAAGAATAAAAAAAATGTTTTACAAACAAATACATGGCTAGTAATTTCTAATAAATAGCAGAAACTGTAATTACAGTTTCTTTTTTAATGACATTTTATGATAGAAAACATGACACACAATATGAACATTTTGGAAAAAGTTAATGTATTTTTAAACAAATTACCGGATTTTGTGTTTGGGTCTGTCCAACCAGTATTAGGATATTTGAGCAGACGATTGACAAGCAGAAGTTTATTAATATTATTGATCTTTCTGATCTTATATACCTGAAACAAGATAAGAAAAGTAAATTAGCAAACAGAATCACCCCCCCCCCCCAACAATCAATATTATAGAGGATTTGCAGAATGAAACATACTGTATATGCTTACACAATTAAAAGAGTACTGACCTCCATAGCACTGCATACACCACTGTGAGGATGATCAACGCCAGACAAGACAGGCCACAGCCTACTATTAATGTAACTGAAGGAACGCCTGAGTACTCCATGCTCTGTAAAATAAATACAATACAGAGAATGTTACCCTATTACCAAGTGACAAAATTAGGAATAAAGCTGCAGGTACAAGGTTACCCATCTATAACTTGAAACACCATCAATAATGAAGTGGTAATACTGAAACTCTGTAACTCTTACTGTGCCAGTCATTGGGCGATCTTGTCATGCCACATACTGGTACCAATAAAAGTGTGTGTATTTAGAAGTATATTTTTAAGTGTAGTGTACAGCATGACAAACAATAAATATTAATCATATTTTGTAATGTAATTTGTAATCGCCAAGTTCGCTACACTTAAAAACAAATCATTGACAACTTGAAACAAATGTTCCTGTGATATTATTTTCTTTACATACGTGCACATACTTATCAAAATCAAAACTTTGACCAAAGTACAGTTCGTGTAAACTCATTTTAAATATGTCTGTTAAGTAAGTATACAAAGCGAAATTGCTAAGACTTTTAAAAAATGGCACTATATACCCCTCAAAACTTGAGACAAACAACATAAGAATACTCAAAAGCCCTTTTTAAATTAAATTCCTGCTTTGTCACCTTAATGGGGGTTTTACTTCTTTCAGAAAGAAATGCTGATAATATTACTTTGCAGTAATTCACTTTGCAATTCTTACCAGTACTGTACTTCTGTAATCATTGATGGGATTATATTGTAAATTAATATGTTATGTACTGTAAGGTGTCTCTTACTTTTATAAGAGATGTCATCTTGTGCAGACCACAAAGTGAATCTGAGCATTTCCAGCAAATCAAACTGTGCAAAATTAATTAATCTTTGATTGATCTTTAAGACCCATTTTAACTGTTTTTTTTTATGGCTTATACAAAATCATTTTCCAAATCCAGTGAATAGCTTTATGGAGTTTACAGTGTACAATGTGCAAGTAAAATAATGACTGATGCTACACATTCATCTTCTTACTCTAAGAAGTGTAAATTATTAGATAGACCACTTAAATAGTATTAAGTATGATTGCACAACATTACTTTTTATACTGTATAATTGAACCTATGATTGCACAACATTACTTTTTATACTGTATAATTGAACCTTTTATGTTTACTCCTCTGCCGACTTACATCTCATGCTATAAAATAATCATTTACTTTTAGCCTTTAGTAGGTCTTATATATTAAACTACAGGCTTGCTTTAAATTATAACCCTGAATGTTTAGACCAGCTAGATCCTAAATGGATCAGACTGTGATCCAGGGCCTCACAATATAAGAAGATGGTGCAATTACAAAAACACGAATACATTAAAAAAATCAATCAATCAATCAATCAATGTTAAACAAATATATTGTTTATTTACCTGATTGTTGTATACATACATACGTTACAATATATATATATATATATATATATATATATATATATATATATATATATATGTCACACACACACACACACATACACTCACACACACACACACACACACATATATATATATATATATATATATATATATATATATATATATATATATATATATATATATATATATATATATATATATATATATATATATATGTATGTGTATATATATATATATATATATATATATATATATATATATATATATATATATATTATATATATATATATAAATATTATATATGCTATTTTCAATTAATTATTAAAAAGGGCTTTCTGTAGTAAAAAAAAAAAAAAAAAAGCAAAACAAAACCAAATAAACAAAAAAAAAACACCTTACTTTTAATCTGAACATTTTGCAAGTAAATGATTTACCCTGTGGCATACAGTATCAGACCTCTACCTATGCCCTTGCCTATAACTGGTATTCAATCATATGCATGGCACAGCCCTTTTTCTGATTTATGTTGTTATGCAAAAGACCCATTTGCCCTTTTTTGCATGCAATCAAATAACAAACATATAAACCACATCTGTGTAGTTACACATATTATCATCACAACTCTGATGCAACAAGATCTTTAGAATTTACTAAACACACAAAACATTATATAATTCTATACATTCTGAAATACACTATTCCACATGCACTTCTTACAATTCCCACTGGCTCTGAGAATGCAGAGATAACCTTATTTGTGAGGCATATTTAAAACAACCGTGCTACCGTATCATACACATCAAAGCAATATCTACAATCAGAAACAGAACATATCACAGTTGGAACTTAATTTTCCAAAATTGCTGTGAGACACTATGCACATTAGAATTCCATAAATGTAGCATTAGTTAACCCTACCATTTGCATTTAACTGGAACAGTATTAAAGAACGCTGTGGACTGCAGGTTATCGCTTTCATATCACAATAGCATTTTTTTAACCTTATGCTACTTACTGTTTCTCTTGGTTGCTGAGCCAAAATGGCGAAGGTAGATACACGATCACATAAGCATTTTGTATGGGATGCATCGGTAAGCACAGTTTTACATCCCTTGGTGGACCAGAATCCCCAAGAATCGTTCCTGCAAGAAAAGGCAGAATGAATCAAATCAGAGAGAAGCTCGATTAAACAATTAGTTTCCAACAGCAGCCAGAATTTAAATCCGTAATATAATTTCACCTACTGTTTTTATTTGTTTGTTTTGTTTAATTACAGCACGCAATTAAGACACTAATATTTACAGGGGGGAAAAAAAGAGAGAGAAAAACGTTTTAACCGATGCGAGAAAAAAAGGAGCTGTCCAGAGCCGGTGGTTCTGATTGATTAAATTCCTCTGTACAGCGTCCTCATCTTAGTAACACCTACCTATTTCCTGAAATAACAACAGTATATTTAAAAGCATCTAAAGATTATTGAAATAAAATGTTTGTTATGCCATTATTTATCGATTCAAACTAAACAAACACTTCTGTATATTACATTTGATGTACTGTTGTTAATTTTTTAAGCCCACCCTGCCGTTTCTTTTGGTTGATCTTTTTTTTCCCCCTTGCCTTTCTAATTAACAGCCTTTGGATGCTTCCTGAGGGAAAATTTCACCCTGGAAACGGACAGCATCAGATGGATACTCTATTCCTTTTGCAGGGACTACAGTGGAGGGGAGGGTTTCTGTAACAGTGCAACACAACCAAGGCACCAATGTTTTTTTTGTTGTTGTTGTTGTTTTTGTTTGTTTTGTTTTTGTTTTGTTTTTTATCCAATACTTGAAAATAGCCAGAAATATTTTCATCTGTTATTTATTTATTTATTTATTTTGCTTTAGCTGTACATGTTTCGTTTCTGTCACTTTTGATACCAGAGATACCACGGCAGAACATAACTATATTCCACCCCACTGCAATAGCGATGATGGTACCAGCCCAGCATATATTTTCTTTTCTTTTGCAAAAACAGAATTAAAGAAAAATAGGTTTATTCTACTTATTGCACAAACATGTTTTCCCCCTTTAAATCCCACAGAGAAAATGTGTTTGAGTTAGGTTAATAGATAATCTCCACCTTGTGCTATTCAGACTTTAATATTGGATTATAATTTTCCAAAATAAGTAATACATTAAACTGAGCAGCCTTTTTTGCTTCTAAAAACCTGTATTCTGTCTGAACTAGGATTCACTATAATTATAAATATTATATCTATCCATCTATCAGTCTATATCTGTCAGACAGTCATGTACATCGAATATATATATATATATATATATATATATATATATATATATATATATATATATATAGATTTATATTGTATATATATATATAATATATTATTAGAATTGTACTATACCACTATTAAAATTACTTGATGGTGATAATTTTAACTTAAGTACTATCAAACTGTGTATTGTTCATCTCCACTTTACATTACAGTCAACCATTTTTCAATGGTGAAATGCAAGCTTTTATGGCAGGACAACATAAAAAGAAAACTGCAATCACTTAATCAATAAATAAAAGACTGACACAGATTTTAGCTAAAATTCTAAATACTGAACAATGAACAATCAATTGATTCTGAGTGCTTTCTATTAGATTATTTTGCATAATATACTGCATTTTCTTCAGTCACCTAACACGTTATTATAACTCCAGTATAAAACTGCTTATTAGTCTATTATTTCTGACGAATAATCAGATAATAAGACAGATATTTTGGTCATATATATATATATATATATATATATATATATATATATATATATATATATATATATATATATATATATATATATATATATATATATATATATAGATAGATAGATAGATAGATAGATAGATAGATAGATAGATAGATAGATAGATAGATAGATAGATAGATTTATGCACAATGAACTGGAAACAAACACCTCTGTTCTAGCATGCCATACTCCGATTGTTATAAATGACACAGTTAATTATTCAAACCAACCTCTGCCATGATAACAGATATGGTGACCTTTTCATCTTTATCTGTTCTTTCTTATTACTTATTAAAATGACTGAACTGTCAACACAGAAAACAAGCAATAAGTGTAAGTTGGTACATGCAACCTGATTTTTTTTTTAAGAAAAACAAATAAAATAACACACATTTATTTTCGTTTTCTCATCAAGTACAAAGTGTTATGGATATGCATTTTGTCCAATTGTATGCATATTGTCTTCATTATGAGACGCTAACCCTCCCAATAGCATTTCAATTCACACTAGTTGTTAAAATACGTTGATAAGGCAACAGAAAAGCATTTTCCAAGGTAATCAAGAATGCTTAATAAAAACGGATGCTATGTGTACACTTAAGCAGTATGATGCCTACTGCTGTAACATGGGAGAAAAGAACTACAAAGCTGTAAATGGGAAAACAAAATAAAAATCCCTAAATGTGTATCTGTTTTCTTCTGCTCTAAAGGATGGCCTGCAAATATATCACAGGCCAATATTTACAACTCAAATAAAGCCAGATGATTGTGGCAGCCACACAACAGTAATCTGCTGGATACTCAAATGAGTTCTGCCCAGTATGCGCTGACTCATATGTTGATAAATGGCAGTTATGCAGGGAGGACTTCCGAGAGATAAAGGCTTTATGTATAATACATTTGCTTAGTGAAGTCCAGGAGACAGAGGCATTGTTGAGCATTGCTTATGTCCACAACTGGTGCTCTTGTATTTCATTTTATATTCACTTAATTGCACAGTAATTACAATGTAGAATATGTATTAATTTTTTATTAATATTTACATTTAGGAGCTGATGTAAGAATACATGCAAAGTGGTTTGCGGCTGCAAAACACCCACATTGCTGCCAAAAAACCTGTTTAGCTGACGTAAAGTGGGATTTCAGTCGTCTGTCAGTTCCAAAAAAACACTTGCATTGGCCGATCACACATATAATATATATATATATATATATATATATATATATATATATATATATATATATATATATATATATATATACACGCACACACATATACAGTGCCTTACAAATGGTACATTGAAATTACGTTGTGTTCGATATTTTATTTTAAAACACTTAAACTCAAAATCAATTATTGTAAGGTGACATTGGTTTTATGTTGGGAATATTTTTAAGAAAAATAGAAAAACTGAAATATCTTGCTTGCATAATTATTCAACCCCCACACATTAATATTTGGTAGAGCCACCTTTCGCTGCAATAACAGCTTTAAGTCTTTTGTGGTAAGTATGTACCAGCTTTGTACACAGTGTCGGAGTGATTTTGGCCAATTCTTCTTGGCAGATTTGCTCCAAGTTGTTCAGGTTGGTTGGACGACGCTTGTGGACCGCAATTTTCAAATAGTGCCACAGATTCTCAATGGGATTGAGATCAGGACTTTGACTGAGCCACTGTAGGACATTAACCTTTTTGTTCTTGAGCCACTCCAATGTTGCTTTGACCTTGTGCTTGGGATCCTTGTCCTGTTGAAAGGTGAATTTCCTCCCAAGCTTCAGTTTTTTAGCAGACTGAAGCAGATTTTCTTGCAGTATTTTACTGTATTTTGCTCCTTCCATTCTTCCTTCAATTGTAACAAGATGCCCAGTCCCTGCTGATCAGAAGCATCTTACTGCATGATGCTGCCACCACCATATTTCATTGTAGGGATGGTGTGTCTTGAGGCATGGGCAATGTTAGGTTAGTTTTGGCCAAAAAGCTCTATCTTGGTCTCATCTGACCACAAAACCTTTTCTCACATCGCAGCTGGGTCACTCTCATGCTTTCTGGCAAAGTCCAGACGTGCTTTCAGATGGTACTTTTTGAGTAACGGCTTCTTTCTTGCCACCCTCCCATACAGGCCGGTGTTATGCAGAGCTCTTCATATGGTTGACTGGTGCACCATTACTCCACTCCCAGCCACTGAACTCTGTAGCTCCTTTAAAGTGATTGTTGGCCTCTGTGGCTTCTCTCACAAGTCTCCTTCTTGTTTGAGCGTTGAGCTTTGAGGGACGGCCTTTTCTTGGCAGTGCCTGGGTGGTGTGATGCAGCTTCCACTTCTTGATTATTGATCAAGCTGTGCTCACTGGGATATCCAAACACTTGGATATTATTTTGTACCCTTTCCCTAATCTATGCATTTGTATTACTTTATCTCTAACTTCTGTAGAATGCTCTTTGGTCTTCATTTTCCTTCAGATTCACAGCCTTACCAATGATCCTTCAACAGTGGGGTTTTTATCCAGAAAATGTGACAGCAACTTTAATGGTTCACAGGTGGAGGCCAATGGTAAGGTAATTGTGTCCTCGTTAGGGCAAATTCTTTCATCGGTGCAAACTGGGAGCTTCCACAGCACAGGGGTTGAATACTTTTTCAGTCTAATTTCAGTCTTTTATTTTTCTTAAAAATATTTCCCAACATAAAACCAATGTCACCTTACAATAATTGATTCTGAGTTTCAGTGTTTAAAAATAAAATATCGAACAGAACGAAATTTCAATGTACCATTTGTAATTCGGTAATATGAGAGAATTGGTCAGGGGTCTGAATACTTTTGCAAGCCATTAAAAACATTAAAAGGGAAACCTTAACTCATATTTCTATTAAATAAAAAAGAAACCTCCTGTCCATAAACACAAAGTTTAGTTACAATCCTGACAGGTTGAATGAAACAATATATTCTATCAATCAAGCCATCTGTGTTGTAAAAAATAAAATAACAACACATTACCAAAAAGAAAAACTACCCCTCAACTCTCTGTAAAAGATTGTTTGTGACCTCTTTGACAGAAATCAAACATCATCTAACAACAGGTGCCCATGTCAAAATTTAAATGCATTTTACTGTCAGAATAACTTATAAGGAATTTATGTTATTGGTTTCTTTGATATGTTTTTTTTTTTTTTTTTGTTATTGAAGCACAAACAAACCAAATAAAGTTTGAACTAATTCTATCATACAAATGGATCACACCAACGCAGCAATAATAAGTGAGAAACTGATGATGTAAAAACCATTAAATCAATGCTACAGCAATGACTCAATTCAGAGCATTTGTAAGAACAGTGAAGACACATTACATTTGGTTACTTATTCAATGTCAGCAAATGTACTCTAAATGGTGTGGCTTAATGTGCTGTCTCCTTGTTTATTTATTAAATGCTTTCCACTAGAGAATCCTTATGACAACTGGCACATGTGGATCCTTATGTCACGTGGTATGTTACAGTACAATCTGAATTCACTTATGTAAATAAACCACACTTAAAATATTAATACTGTATATTAACTACACCATAATTAATGTAAGTAAAATTGGGTCAACTTGGGAGTATCTAACTATATTAAAATTTAAATTTGTATGGGGAAAAATCATGTGTTGCGATGCCAGTAAGACATCATTGTTAATCCATATGGCTTACAGTAAAAATTCAGATTAGTCAGGATATAAATTATAAAAAATATTTTTTAAGCATTTGCACATTTGAACAGCAGATTCAGCCAAGTAACTTTCTTTCTCCAAACTCAACTGAAGACATATGACCAGCTGACTTTTTGTATGAGCAAACTATAACTTTTAGTATTTTGTCAGGAGCACGTAGGTGTTTTCAAAATATATTGTGGGCTGCTGAGCTTATATATTAGTGGTGTATTATTTATTGTTCTGTATGCTGTATGCCCAAATGCGCAGAAACATATTTACTGTTGCTCAGTGTGTGATGTAGTTCCCCACTGCTATAGTTGTCCTCTTGCACAAACTCTCAGCTGGATGCTCTTTGGTTGTCACACACTCCAAAGAGCTTGCACAGTATGAACAATTACATTATACCTGTTTATCTTCTTCAAAAATAATACATGCTTAAAATTTAAGGACACACTAATAATAGAGAGCCCAGTGATAGTGCTTTTCGTTTAACTAGTACAATTCATTAGAATGGTCTTGGAACAGTATACAGTACAATAATTAACATGAACATTAATTTTGAAAAATGAGAAGGGACAACCCCAACACAACACTCTCCCAGTCAAAACGTAATCCTTAAAAATGACCCAGTTGCCTACCTTCTGTGTGTTCATCATTATTCATAACTCACTACCTCCCCCATATGTGCCCTTGCAGCTTTCCCTTAGTCTAACAAAAAAAAAAAATGTCTTATCTAATGGGCAGACAATAGACCCTTTGTCAAGAGGGACTGAGACCAAGATTCTAAACATGCAAACAATAATTGAATACGATAATTTTCCTCCACTGAAGTTGTGCGGGTTTGAAACTGAAATGTGAGAATTGTAATCACTGGAAATCCACACCTGCAGAACATATATACATCACTGTGCTTAATTATGTACATACAAAAATGAATGGACACAACCTTAAATGTAGTGTTAAATACTACGTATTTCTGTAGAAAATTGAAGGGTTTGTACATTAACACAACAAATCAGCCACCAGGTATCACTATATTCTAAAAGCTTTTTACTCTTCACTATTGGCACAATTTCTTATTGAAAACACACACACACACACACACACACACACACACACACACACACACACACACACACACATTCCTTAATAAGAAACCACTGAGCCGTCTCAGAAACGTTTAAAAAATTCTTTAAAATATCCATTCACACAGCATAAAATTGTACAAATCATGCCGGAATTATATTCACACAGCCAAAAGGATCATGTGAGCACAACTTTCAAACCTGTCTGTCAACAGATCTACCCATAAATTACAGCATCATGAACTATCACTTTTATTTAAAAAAAAATGAAATAAAATTTTGAGTGAACAATTATTATTTTTATTTATTTTTCCCGCCAATTTGGAATGTCAAATTATGTTTTTTCTCTCACTGCATAGAGTCCCCACACAGCAGAGACATTCTGAGGGCGTGTGAGCATCCTTCGATCTAACAAGCCTAAAGCCAGACTCGCTTTTATGTTGAGCAATCCAGAGCAGAGGTGGATGGGATACCATTCTCGGAGAACAGAGATAAGCCCTGCTTTTTATCCACTCTGAATGTGCTCGGTGACTGGCCAGTAAAGTTCTTTGTAGCACGATGAGGAGAAGGAGTCCCTGCCGGTTTCCCATCCCCCACCATGCGAGGTGGTTCAGAGACAGTATAACATATGATGGCTCTAAGACGGTATAGGCAATTCACACAGACCTAAATGCGTCACCAGTGCCGGTTCTAAGCCGTCATAACTTGTCTGTGTGGAAGGGGCATAATTCTCTGGTTGTCAAAACTATTGTCTGAACCTAAGCAATGCTTGCTACAAAGCTATTAAAACCCTGAAGGAAAGGGCCAAGCCTGGGAAGTATCCGTCTTGGGATGCCTGGCCCATAAAGTGAACAATTCCCAGCCGAATTTCCATCACAACCCATGAGAGAGGAAAGGCCAATGCAGTGCTCCCTGTGGTTCCCCAGCCAAAATCAGAAACTCAGCACAACCAGGATTGAAAGCCAGCAAGCTTCCTGCATTTGACATAGAAGTGCCTTTACTAGGTCAGCCATGTAAAACCTCCCTAGTGTAATCTATTCTGTTCTTCTATACAGTGGCTATTCTGGTGGGGTGATGTCTAATAACTCGAGGATGTGTTTGCTTTTTTTTTTTTAAACTCAGAAGAAGATATTGTATTTTATTGCAGTTGAGTTGAAGATTTATGAACCATCTTTCATTGTACCTTTTATGTTATTCAGTTATTTTTATTGCCATGTATCAACCTAAATCAAAGCTATAGTACCAATATTTTGTTTTCATAAAAAAAGTGTACCTTCTTCCAGAAAAGGTAAGGTGTGTCTAACAATTATATATATTATATATAATAAATTATATATATATATATATATATATATATATATATATATATATATATATATATATATATATATATATATATATATAGTCTGATGTACTGTGTGTTTCACTGCTACACATCCCTACTTTAAGCCTAAGTTACTGCCCATTTAAAGTATTAGTTTAACCCTTCACAGTATGCCTACTCTATTTAGAAAAGCTGTAACAGGATACGGCTGCCTGTTGTTGTTAAAGGAACCTATTGCACAAGGACTGCTGGACCGTCCAGGATCTAAAGACACGCAATCGAGGTGTGCAATTAATAAGCAAGATAGCATTATCAGGGAGTCCTCCAGCTAAGCGAGTTCTACTTTACTGTGCAAAAGTGTTTCGGCTAAGCATCCTGTACCTTTCCAAGCATTTTCCATTTGAGTGGTACAACTTAAATATTCAGATTGCCTGGTGGAAAATCACTAGGGCCAATATTACTGGAAGTGTATCAGCAAAAACCCAATATGCTTTTTGTATCACTGACTGTATGGCTGCATGTGCATCATCCTGTAGGCGTCTGTCAGTGATTCACAACATGTTCTTTTGTTAAACGAAGGAAGCGTAAGAAAAAGTGACGAAACATGAATTACTGTAATTGATGCTACCCTCCCCTCAGGACATCCTTAAATGACCCAGAAACCAGTTCTGTAGAGGCACAGCTATAAGCTGTAAGCATTTTTTTTGTTTGAGGAGAAAGAACAAAACAAGTATTGATGGGCTATATAGACATGCATGCAAAGCAATTTTATCTGATTTCTGTTGTTTTGCCCTAAGACCAGTACAGTAATTTTACATTCATGTCAACAGTTTTATTTATTTAAGATTGGAGATTAAACTGAGACAACAACAAAACTGAAGTAAAATATGTACCAATGGGCAAGTTATAAAACAGCTAACATCCAATAATGAATATCAGATTGTATAATGTAACTGGACTACTTTGAAATGCCTTTCTTTTAACCATGTAGGGAAATCAGTATTTTTTAAAAAAAAAAAAAAAAAAAAGATTAGGATCATACTGAGTTCTCAGCAAATAGATGACGGAGGATTAGATTGAGGCAAAGGAACACAGATAAATATGTTTTTCACTGAGATAAGTAACAGTTGCTTTTTGTGTGTTTTGTTGAGCAACACTTTTATATTTCTTGACAAGTTTTGTCCTGACATATTATAATTGCATTATGTAATGTGGAATGCTTTGAGGGTTCTTTTGGGCAATAGTACTAAAAATATGACAAGCAAAAAGACTAAAGCTTTGATGAGAAGTCTTTATCATGGTTTTCTGGATCAGAAATGTTTTGTTTTTTTAATTCCTTACCAAGCTGAAGGATTGGCAACCCTGAAGACCGAAGTTCTCATTCTTTACAAGCAGTGGTAACGTGAGCCTCCCCACATTGCTCTGAGAGCATGTTTTGAGTCTGTCTGGAGAGGCAGCCCTTTTGGGGTGGGGGAGCAGTTTAGCGTCTATGCCACAATTTTTGACAAGAGTGTCAATTATCCAGACTTGTACAATTTTGTGATGAATAATTTTAACAAAAAGCTTCAGACTACTTGATTTGTACCATGGCCCCCCAGAAATTTGGATAATACATAAATAAATAAATACGTTTCTGGTTGTGCAAATTCTTTTCCAATAAACCAACTTTATAGCATTGTACAAACGGTTTTGTTTTTACAATGTCAGTTTTGGGTTAAGAAACTACTGCTGCGACATCTGTTGTTATTTGACCTGGAATTATATGAATTTCAGGTATCAAGCTCAATTATTTGCATGTGGTCTACTGTACCGTGAAAAAGTATTTGCCCCCTGTCTGATTTTCTGAATTTTTGCATATTTTCAACACTGAATGTTATCAGATAAAAGGAACCCTGAGTGAACAAATAACACAACATTTTGATAATTGAGATTGCCAATCTTGAGATTGCCAAAAAAGATTCATGTTCTTCTTAGTGAGTAATGGTTTCCGCCTTGCTACTCTGCCAAGAATCCCATTTTTGCCCAGTGTCTTTCTGATGGTCAATTCATGAACATTGACCTTAGCCGAGGCGAGAGAGGCCTGCAGATCCCTGGATGTTGTTCTACGGTTCTTTGTGACTTCCTGGACAATTTTACACCTTGCTCTTGCAGAGATTTTGGCAGGACGGCCACTCCTGGGAAGATTCACTACTGTCCCAAACTTTCTCCATTTGGACAACATGGCTCTGACTTTGGTTTGGTGGAGCCCCAGCCTTAGAAATGGCTTTGTAACTCTTTCCAGACTGATAGGCATCAACAGCTTTTTTTCTGGAGGTCTTCAGGAATTTCTTTTGATCGTGGCATGATGTGCCTCTAAAACCTGTGTGCTGACAGCTTCACTCTGATGGTAAGGACCAAAGTTAGTCAGAATTATATTGGGCAGGGCTGGCCCAAATCAGGCCTGATTGTTAACCATAGTGTTCAAACAGCTGACCCTAATTATCCCTTTAATTGGGTTGAGTTAACTAAGGGGGGCAATAACTTTTTCACACCTGAAGATTGCAAAAATGCAGATACTAGGCAAATACTTTTTCATGGCACTGTATATGTAGCCTAAAGCAGTGTTTCATAAAAAGCAAAAGCAATGTATAAAAGCATTATTACAATCATGCATAAATAAGCACTTAGCTTCAAGAACACTAAGATTTTCAAAATGACAGTGGATTTAAAAAAAAAAAAAAAAACTTCCATTAACCTAAATTCATAATGCAAAACATTACAGAATCATATACATCCCTAAATACAAACCACATTGTCATTTCACATTATTGTCAATGGATTTTAAAATTTTGACATGATTATGCAGCCTTTAGTAGCACTGTAAAGATAATATTGTTTCTTAATATGCAAACATTTAAAAAAAAAAAGTACTGTACAGATATTAATTCCTTTACAAGAACTTTTAGTGTGTGGTGTTAAAATAGAATATGGTGCTGAACTGGAGCAAAGTAGATTTGATAATCATAATGACCCTTAAATGTTATTTAAATCGCCTGCATACCTCATAAGCAACTACCCGTACTTAGAATTTACAACATGTTCCAGTGATTAGAATGATTAGAATGATTAGAATGCCTTAAACTAAAATGTCATTATTTCTTATTTCCTTCAGAAGGTGGCTGTAAAAAAATAATTTTAATTAATAATAAAAACCTGAAACGAGTATTTAATGATTTTTCAGGTTTGAAATGCATAGCTCCTGATGCCTGCTTAGGCAGCAGAGGCTAAGCTACAGTGGGTAAGGCAAGGGCAGAATTAAAATGAATAGCAAAACAAATTCTGCGCATGTTGGATTATTCATTGAGGAGCAGTGGGAGATGGAATAACATTCACACTGAATATTAATAAGACATCACACTTAATACCTTCCTAATGAAGCTTTAAGGAAGTGTCTGCAGCTATCAGATTGGTGCACAATTTTAAACCGTAGCTACTGCCAGTACACACTATCAACCCGTCAGAGCTCCTGGTAACCCAGTGTCAACATTACCACCGGACCTTTTATTGCTGTGTTGAAGATCTTTGTGTTGTTGGCTATGTTTTATACTTTAATTAGGGATATGGTAACTATATGCCAATTAATAATAATAATGTAACAACTCCTTTTCCTTTTTGTATGTCATTTTTAATGGTTTAACGTTCTTTTGCTTCAATACAACTGTGGCAGAGCACAGCTCTGCCCTTTAGAAATTGGCAGGGATGGGGTTAAATTCCCCTACCTGCCTGGGTTCATTGTGTTCAGGTGGCTGGGGTTGATTAGATGATTAGTTTAATTAACGAGTAAATCAGCGCCCAGCCAACTGACATAAAAGGAGGCCTCTGCTTCTCATTTAAGAGGAGGGAGCTGAGGAAGCAGGTTGGTGTTTTGGTGTTTTGGTGTTTTGGTGTTTTGGTGTTTTGGTGTTTTGGTGTTTTGGTGTTTTGGTGTTTTGGTGTTTTGGTGTTTTGAATCCAGTGAAGGCATTGCCCAGCCTGGAAACCTTTATTTTTGTGAGTGTATTTTTGCTTTATTTGTGTTTTAAATTGCTTTGTTTTGGCCCTTGTGCCCTTTCATTTTTGTGTTTATAATAAGTTATTTTTTTTGAACTCCAGACTGTCTCTGGGCCTCTATCCACTCGCCAGCCTGCCACAACAACATTTTTGAAAATATTGTTTTTATCATTATTCTCTCTTGCTCAATCTAACTGTGTTTAGCAATGTGGCATTGGTTGCTGAGTGACATTGTGACCTTTCAACTCTGGTGGCTACACCTGCTGTTCCTACATATTCCACATTTAATTTATATTCATATGATACAGTCTGTCAGTGGACATTGCTTGAGTGAAATCCGACATAACCTTCAAAAAGACTATGATGTCTTGCAATTAGTAAACAGCAAATTGGTTTTAAATACTACTAAAACTAAACCCATGATATTTGGATCTGCACCTAATTTGTGCAATGTTGAAAATAATCCTACTCTGGTATCAAATTATGGTACTAGTCATGAAACTTTAACATAATATAAATATGTACAGTGTGTCCTGATTCAGTGCTAAATTTTTAATACCATATTAATTACCTGATATGCAAATGAAGAGTTAAACTTAGTTTTCTATATAGACACAGGCAGTTCTTCTCTCAAGAAGGTCTTTATCAATTGGTAATCCAAATTATATTACCTTTAATAGACTATGCTGAGTTTGTATACACAAGTGCATTCCATACAGTTCTGACAAAGTTGGTTCCCATCTATAACAGTGCTGCAAGATTTATAGTGAATGTGAATTACAACCAGTACCACTGTACTCTCTATAAAACTAACAGGTGGTTCAGTCTGGAGAATATAAAGCTGACTCTTTTTTGTCTTTGGTTTATAATGTGTACACTGGAACACTCAGAGTTACCTCGCATCTCTCTTAGAGACAAGTAACTCAACCTATGAACTAAGATCAAACGACATGCTTACTTCTAAAATCCCTAAATTGAGATCTAATATGGGTCATCGTTCCTTTGTGTACCAGGCATCTGATCCTTGGAATTCATTGCCTTCAAACATAAATATTTCAAATCCTGCAAATATGGACTATGAACAGGATCATGTCAATTTGAATTATTTTACTTTTTATGCTGTTTTGTATTACTGTTTCTCTATTAGTTTGGACTGTTTTTGTCCTGTGAAACATGTGCCTCTTTTTGCAATTGATTTTATAATGTTATTTCTTGCTGCCTTCTCTTGCCAGGTCCCCCTTCAAAAATGAGATGTATATCTCAAATGTTCTGTCCTGGTTAAATACATTTTAATACGTATTTGTTTGGTATAGTATATAAGCAGATGGAGCCAACAGATTTGAAAGGTCACAATATCTCAATAAATATGAACCAAGGAAAGATAGAAAAACAAGAAGGTTAAGTGGTTCTCTTGACATAAGTAAAAATGTAAGTGTGACATTTGCATGAACTTAGAGACAAGGTCTATATTTTATTTGCGCTAATCAATAGTATTGCAAATAAAGCAAATTAAATCAGAAATGCCACTTTTTCTTGTTACTAAAATGAATAGGGCTGCATTTTCTTTCAGATATGAAGAAGTGGAATCTGACAAGAGGACCTTAGTAGTCTCATGTTTACAGTGATGTTTTACATGGGGAAACATGTCACTTTGCTGTTAACACACCATTGGACACATTTCCTAATCATAAATGCAAGATACAAGCTTTTGCACGTCTGATTCATGTCTTGGCATGGGAATATAAAATGCCAATTTTGTAGGACTGAATCAGCTCCATTTGTGTAATCTGACTCGACAGATTTCAAATCGCCTCCATGTTTAAGACTTGGAATTGGAAAACGGCTTCTTTTTTTTTTTTGTTAGGAAAATCTTTTTTTGCGTCTGTTTCTATATCTTCACAATCCATTTATTTTAAATCTGGAGGCTATTCAATCTCCCACCTCCACCCCACACACACTGCTGAGCGAAACCACACTGTTTTAAAACCGCTCACAAAATCTAAGTACTTAAAATCTTGTAAGACACAGCAGTCATGTTTATATTAAATCTGTCTTTTAACGTAAAGCTGTTCGCAAAGTCTCTTTTTATTGAGCTTACTATTGTGTATAACAAGTAATACGCTCCAGGCTAATTGACTTGGACCTAACACTTTTATACCATTTATTAATGAAATGATTTAAACTGTCTAATAAATATAACTGAATGTCCATGATGTAAGTCTTCATGAATTCTACTTTTATCTGGTATATATTTTATTTTCTCAGCAAACCAATGCGGGCATTACCACTCAGCTTAAATATTTACTGTTCAGACTTTATATTCGTTTTATTTATACATGGAATTTAAAAGGGGATATTTTTTTGTTCAATGCAAATTGAGTATGTTTAATACATTTTGCTTACAAATGCATAGCTCAAGGGAATCATTCCTTAACAGCACCAGGCCCTGTTGCAAAATACTGCAGTAATAGCAGCAACTGATAGCTGTTAAGAAATGGACAAGGTAGCTATGTGAATGTTGCCACAAATTGTTAACACTGCCAAGGCAGATCAATCAGCCCAGTGTTTTATGGAAATTGCCAAGATTTTCAGAAATGATCTGTATTACAGATTGGCAGCATGATCCAGAGCAATCATTTTCTTCTGTAAAGCTATACAATAGGAAGAGGAATCAAAACTAAAGGGAAAAAAGTTACTTATGTGTATTATTTCTCCAATGAGCTGTATTTGCAAACTTTAAAGACTATATTAAGGAATGGTTTTACTACAATTATGGGTTCTTGCTTGTGTGTAAGGTCATTAGAGCTACTTCCACAGTCCTCACGAATGCATTGTAAAGTTAGGCCCAGTTATATCTGATATGTTTTTTGGATAACTGTTTTAATGATGTATACCATTTAAAGTGTTTAATCTGTGGCCATTTAATCTGATTTCATTATTCTCTACAGGGAAGGTAATTACCTGTGAAAAGACAAACGTTTATTGCAGTCCCACAAGGCAGGCACATAACGCTGTTAAAAATATCCATAGACATGTACTGGATTTTGGATATAAATAACACTACAAAGGCGGTCTAAATGATATTTCAATTTAAAGAGCATCAAGCCAGTTTTACATCATTTAAAAGTTTAAAAAGACAGAACACAATTCTAAGTAATGGTCATTATAAAATCACATTTTACTATGATATTACCAGTGCTATTCATTTTACAAAGTATGATTTTTTTTTATTTTTTTTTTAAATCTGATTTGTTCATCAAACATTCAGGTTCGAAAGGAATTGTCATTCCTTTAGTAAAATAATAACCCTTGGAGAATTGCATGTGATATAAGTACTATGCAGTGGCAAGTTTCCAGGTAAACATAGTAAACTGTAAAGTGCAGCAATACAGCAAACAGAACACAGATTTTATGTATATGGATTAATTATATATATATATATATATATATATATAAAGGAAAGTAACTTGGTAAACACATTTATTTGAGTCCAATAATGTATATGCGACTTACATTATGTTGGTATCCCAAAGTGCACAGTATGGATTCATAGATCCCTAAAAAAACAAAGTGTAATCAGTATTAATAAATTACATGTGAACTATTAACAATAGCATTTTTACCATTACAAAGTTATAGTCCAAGGGCTATTTACATTCCAAATACCAAAAGCAAAATTAATTTACTTTAAGTGGCTTAATAAACAGTTATCTAATCTGTCAGAGTAATTCTTAAGGAAACAGAATAGCACTGGATGAAGTCTGTGACCCATTCAATTTCACAGAAGAGATTAACTAAAGAGCAAAATCGTTAAACAAAAAACAAACAAAAAAAAGTCTTTCTAATTACAAGTGAGCACATAAGAGATTCTCTTATTAGAGATAACTAATCCAGGACAGCCACATATTAATGATTAAACCAATTAAAGCATTTATTTATCAGTTTTATCTTTACTGGTATATATTAAAGGATGGTTGATGGTAGCAATGAAAATAAAATGATAGTTATACAGTGCATTTTCTTAAAGTGTTAAAGGAATAAAACTCCTAAACTGTCATCATGGGTCAAACAGAAATTCATAAACGTCCTTGGTTTCATTGACGTCTCTCAATATCTCTCTCTCTCTCTCATGTGTTTTTTTTTTTTTTTTTTTTTTTTTTTTTTTTGGTGTACATGCATTATTTTGCTCCTTGACAGATTTATTTCTGTCTTGATCAGCTTCAATTTAAAATATGGAGGTCTGCTGTTTATTATGGTAGCAACTTCGATGGCTATGTTTTTTTTTGCTGTGTACAGGTAAAATAATTTGTTTTGAATAGCTGATATCAGGCAGCAAAACGTTTACAGTCTAGTTAACAAGGATTCAGTCCTCTGATGTCAGATTTGCACAAGGTCCCTATCGAATATGGCACCAAAATAGTAACACATACACACAAATAATGGCATCAAGTTGTAAACATTTTCTATAGGGAAAACAGGAGCAAAAAATGCACCTGCAGACTAACAAGAAACAAGTACAAGGCAGTTGATTAGGGGTGTGAGTAAGTAGTATAATTATATTTATTATAACAATAATACTGTAACTCATGTGTAAAACAATCTTTTAGTACTCACATTAGCCAGATGAGCTAACTCTATCTCCAGAAGGGCTTCAGCAAGTTTAGGTTCAGGTCTCACAGTAACAGCAATGACCTTGGAATTCACAACTGTATAGTTTCTGTGAAGAAAAAAAAAGTGATATTGATGAAGTTTCAAAGAAGAAAAAAATATTGATTGATCAGTAAAACCACGTTGGACATAGCATTTAACATACACACCAAGGCAAGGTACAAATAATTAGGACCTCGTATTTACAGGAATCCATTTGAGACTGAGATCCAGTGAAGGAAGAGGCTATTGGTACAAATGATTCTTGACTGGTCCGGGTAAAAGAGAAAAGTCTGAGCATGATTTCTTCAGTTACTCGAAAAGCTGGCTTAACATAAAATACAATTATCCTGATATGCAAAAGTGGGCTGCCTGTGGGCATTATAATTTACAATTAACAGTATATCATTCAGACTTGCCTACCATACCCAGTAGAAAACTTAAATAGTTGCAGTATGTGCAGACTTTCAAAAAGTGCATTTGTGCATCAATACTAGCATTAGACACCAATCGACAACTCTATAGACCCTGGCTGAATTCAAACTGGTTAAAATTATTTGCCGTGTTTTTGTAAACTACACAGTCTATTGAACAGTCAAGCATTTTCAAATCTCAGTGTCAGAAATATACAGTACTACAGTACAGCCTACTGCCCTTGCATTTTACTTTTTTGTTAAACATCTGTTAAAAGTATTTTTCTCCATGAGATACAAAATAACCATAGTAATCTCCAACAATACTGTGTTATAGTATTAACCACTACAGCTCTGGTATCCTCTGCAGCATCTCAATGGAGATGCACAGAAGCAAAACTTTTTTGATTGCTGAAACATATACATTTATTGACAAATGACAATGAAAAGGACAAAGAGCACTGCAATACAGACATAGCACACAACAGATGTGGTATTGTTGTATTTTCTATATCCTGCTACCAGTATTATCAGGGCCTTCATATATATATATATATATATATATATATATATATATATATATAGATATATATATGATCCTGGGTGCACAAACAAAAGATACATGTGTTATTCTTTATATATACTAAGCTGGGTGCACAAACAAAAGACGACATGTTAGGCATTTATTGCTAAAGCTTTGCTCTTTTTTTAAAGTATGAATCACTGTTTATTGCAATAGACAGAGAAGCTGATAAGAATAAAACGTAACTGCATATCACTCATGTATCTCAAGATGTATTTAACCTCACCATTCAGGACAAAAACTGGCATCTTTCTAGAAAACAAGCTGCCTAGGCATTTTTTTATCTGCTATCTTCAAAATGTTCAGATTGCTGAGTCTGCAACAGGAAACCATATGAAACTAATTTTTCCCAGTAAAAGGTGGTGAGACTACTTGTAATATTGAAAACCATTATATTACTGTAGGAATGATTTATAAGGCAACTGCATTATGTGCTGTAATATAGAAGGACTATTGGGAGCCACTAATGTCTTATTTGAAGGAACTAGTCTTTCCTGTTGTGGTGAATGTTTGTCTGGATTAATTAATTATCAATGTTTTTTATAGTAAAGCTGCTAAGATTAAATCGAAAAATCGATTTTTCAATTGATTCCATTCCTCGTTATATACATTGATATAAACACTGGATAATCAATTAAATAATTAGATTCTTGTAACGCGCATAGCTAATAACACTATTTAAGTTTATCAACACACCGAACTCCCTCCATGCGGGTCGATTTACACGTTTAGGAGAATTATTCGGGTAAATCAGGTTTGTGGCTGAAAAAAAACGGCCAAAGAGAGGGATAGGGTAGATCTCATTTACTCATGTAAATGACGAAACACACAGGAAATCCATGCCCAGTATCGCATGGAAATCCGCATTTCACGTGTAAATGTTAATGAGCGTGTTTATTTCTAACTGTAAATATTGCAAGGGTGCAGGTCAGTTTTTACTGTGGATTCCAAGACAATAGAAATTAGTGGCTGAAGGGTGATTTTATGGTAAGCAGTGGTGTAGTTCATCTTAATGATAATGAAGGCGGCTTTGTTTTATTATTATTACTGTTTTTGGTTGTGTCTGGTCTGTCATGTTGCATATCTCTTGTGGGTTTACAGTTCTGTATAAAACCACTTAGCATGAACTGCGTTATGCCTTTGTTATAGTATTAAAGCAGCTGTTTAAGAATACCCATGCTGTAAAAACTACACTAAAGTTAAACACGAAGTGCAAGTGAGCTGCTTAAATGTAACTGAATTAATTCCTGTCCTTTTTTTTTTTGATCCCATCTATGTCCAAAGACAGTGCGTGTCTGCCCTCCACGTTAATAGCTGGATGTCATGAGCCAGCTCGATCGTCCAAAACAGTGAAACAAACATCCAACAAGTTACTGCCCTCTCAGAACTGACCAAATAAAACTGCAAATGAATGTATTGATTTTATTTATTTGTTTGCATCATTAACATGTAACACAACAGTAAATATATCAGAATTTAAAAGAAAGGAGAGAATCTCTGAATCTGAGGGGGCTTGTGCTTTCTTTTAAGTTGTGTTGGCGGATGAGGTAACCTTCAGTTGCCAAGTCCGCTTAAAACAAGTGGAATTGGGCTTGTTTTTGAGAGTCGCAGATTGTAATTTGCATAAACACCCATTCTAACATGGATTGCCCCTGTTTTGGGCTTGTTGTGAAAGGCAGTGAATGTAACTTTCCCCATTCTGTCTCACAGGCAGCCACTGATTCCTGAACACCAAATTTTGTTGTTGACAAGAGTTTGTGCAGGATACAGCAGGCAGTGGCAGTTTTGGGAACAAATTAATGCACTTCAGTCCTTCATCAGCGTCCGCCACCTCCCTTCCTCAGCAGCTGTCAGCCGTCTGGACAAGTACGGGTTCTAAGCAATGGTAGTATACACAGCATCACCTCATCCCCTGCTGTACTGCTGAGTGAAAGGGATTATATATATATATATATATATATATATATATATATATATATATATATATATATATATATATATATACAGTGCCTATAGAATGTCTACACCGCCTTTCATAATTGTCAGTTTTTCTTGCCTTATATCCTGGAATTTTCATTCATCTACACATCCTACTCCACAACTTCCAAGTGAAATAAATATTCTAGAAATTTGTAGAAAATTAATTAAAAATAAAAACTGAAATAGCTTGGTTGGATAAGTGCCCACCCCCCTTATAATAGCAATCCTAAATTAGCTCAGGTGTAACCAATCGCCTTCAAAATCACTTTAAGTGGCTTCCACCTTTGTAAAATTTGTAGTAATTCACATGATTTCAGGATAAATTCATCAGTTTCTCTAGGTTCCCTCTGCTGGGTAGTGCATTTCAAAGCAAAGACTCAACCATGAGCACCAAGGTGCTTTCAAAAGAATTATGGGACAAAGTTTTTGTAAGGCACTGATCAGGAGATACTGATAAAAAAAAAAATATCAAAGGCTTTTAATATCCCTTGGAGCACGGTCAAGATGATTATTAAGAAGTGGAAGGTGTATGGAAACACCAAAACCCTGCCTAGATCAGGCTGTCCCTCCAAACTGGATGACCAAGCAAGAAAGAGACTGATCAGAGAGGCTACCAGGAGGCCAATGGCAACTTTGCAAGAGCTACAGGCTTTTATGGCCAAGACTGGTCAAAGTGTACATGTGACAACAGTATCCCAAGCACTCCACAAATTTCACCTGTACGGTAGGGTGGTAAGAAGGAAGCCATTACTCAAGAAAGCCCACCTTGAATCCCGTTTGATGTATGCAAAAAAAAAACACTCAAGAGATTCTGTAGCCATGTGGCAAAAAGTTTAGTACTAAAAGGCCTAAAATCAAAGCGTGTTGTTTGGCGCAAACCCAATACAGTGCATCACCCAAAGAACACCATCCCTGCTGTGAAGCATGGTGGTGGCAGCATCATAATATGGGGATGTTTCTCATCGGCAGGGACTGGGGCACTTGTCAGGATAGAAGGGAAAATGAATGGAGCAAAGTACAGGGAAGTCCTTGACAAAAACCTGCTGCCCTCTGCAAGAAAGCTGAAACTGGGATGGAAGTTCACCTTTCAGCATGGCAACTACCGAAAGCACACAGCCAAAGCTACACCAGAATGGCTAAGGAAGAAAAAGGTAAATGTCCCTGAGTGGCCCAGTCAGAGCCCCGACCTAAATCAAATAAAAAATCTGTGGCAAGACTTGAAAAGTGCTGTCCACCCCCCCCCCCCCCATTTAAATGCATGAAACTCTGAGGCACTGACACAACAAAATGTGAACAAAGTTCAAGGGGGTGTAGACTTTCTATAGGCACTGTATATATATGGCTCTCGAAAGTATTCACCCCCCTTGGACTTTTCCACATTTTATTGGGTTACAACATGGAATCAAAATGGATTTAATTAGGAGTTTTTGCTGCTGATCATCATAAAAAAATCCATAATGTCAAAGTGAAAAATATAATCTACAAATTTTTCTAAATTAATTACAAATATAAAACAGAAAATAATTGATTGCATAAGTATTCACCCCCTTTGCTATGACACACCTACAGTGGCTTGCAAAAGTATTGACCCCCCTTGGCATTTTTCCTATTTTACTGCCTTACAACCTGGAATTAAAATTGACTTTTTGGGGGTTTGTATCATTTGATTTACACAACATGCCTACCACTTTGAAGATGCAAAAATATTTTTTATTGTGAAACAAACAAGAAATAAGACAAAAAAACAGAAAACTTGAGCATGCATAAGTATTCTCCCCCACAAAGTCAATACTTTATAGAGCCACCTTTTGCAGCAATTACAGCTGCAATTCTCTTGGGGTATGTATCTATAAGCTTGGCACATCTAGCCACTGGGATTGTTGTCCATTCTTCAAGGCAAAACTGCTCCAGCTCCTTCAAGTTGAATGGGTTCCGCTGGTGTACAGAAATCTTTAAGTCATACCACAGATTCTCAATTGGATTGAGGTCTGGGCTTTGACTAGGCCATTCCAAGACATTTAAATGTCTCCCCTTAAACCACTCGACTGTTGCTTTAGCAGTATGCTTAGGGTCATTGTCCTGGAAGGTGAACCTCCGTCCCAGTCTCAAATCTCTGGAAGACTGAAACAGGTTTCCCTCAAGAATTTCCCTGTATTTAGCGCCATCCATCATTCCTTCTATTCTGACCAGTTTCCCAGTCCCTGCCGATGAAAAACATCCCCACAGCATGATGCTGCCACCACCATGCTTCACTGCGGGGATGGTGTTCTCAGGGTGATGAGAGGTGTTGGGTTTGCGCCAGACATAGCGTTTTCCTTGATGGCCAAAAAGCTCAATTTTAGTCTCATCTCACCAGAGTACCTTCTTCCATATGTTTGGGGAGTCTCCCACACGCCTTTTGATGAACACCAAATGTGTTTGCTTATTTTTTTCTTTAAGCAATGGCTTTTTTCTGGCCACTCTTCCGTAAAGCCCAGCTCTGTGGCGTGTACGGCTTAAAGTGGTCCTATGGACAGATACTCCAATCTCCACTGTGGAACTTTGCAGCTCCTTCAGGGTTATCTTTGGTCTCTTTGTTGCCTCTCTGATTAATGCCCTCCTTGCCTGGTCTGTGAGTTTTGGTGGGTGGCCGTCTCTTGCCAGGTTTGTTGTGGTGCCATATTCTTTCCATTTTTTAATAATGGCTTTAATGGTGCTCCGTGGGATGTTCAAAGTTTCGGATATTTTTTTATAACCCAACCCTGATCTGTACTTCTCCACAACTTTGTCCCTGACCTGTTTGGAGAGCTCCTTGGTCTTCATGGTGCCACTTGCTTGGTGGTGCCCCTTGCTTAGTGGTGTTGCAGACTCTGGGGCCTTTCAGAACAGGTGTATATATACTGAGATCATGTGACAGATCATGTGACACTTAGATTGCACACAGGTGGACCTTATTTAACTAATTATGTGACTTCTGAAGGTAACTGGTTGCACCAGATCTTATTTAGAAGCTTAATAGCAAAGGGAGTGAATACATATGCACGCACCACTTTTCCGTTATTTATTTTTTAGAATTTTTTTAAACAAGTTATTTTTTTCATTTCACTTCACCAATTTTGACTATTTTGTGTATGTCCATTACATGAAATCCAAATAAAAATCCATTTTAATTCCAGGTTGTAAGGCAACAAAATAGGAAAAATGCCAAGGGGGGTCAATACTTTCGCAAGCCACTGTAAATAAGATCTTGTGCTACCAATTGTCTTTAGAAGTCACATAATTAGTTGAATGGAGTCCACCTGTGTGCAATTGAGGTGTTTCACGTGATTTCAGGTTAAATACACCTGTCTCTGGGAGGTCCCACAGTTGGTTAGTACATTTCCTAAAAAAAACTACATCATGAAGAAGAAGAAACATTCAAAGCAAATCCGTAATAAGGTTCTTCAAAAGCACCAATCAGGGGTAGGATATAAAAACATTCCAAAGGCATTGAATATCCCCAGGAGCACAATAAAGTCCTTTAATAAGACATGGAGAGAATAAGGCACAACTGTGAATCTGTCTAGAACAGGCCATCCTCAAAAACTGAGTATCCGGGCGAGAAGGGCACTAGTCAGGGAGGCCAGCAAGAGGCCGATGGCAACTTTAAAGGAGTTACAGTCTTCCACGGCTGAGCTGGGAGGCACTGTGCATACAGCAACAATAGACCTGGTGCTTCACAAAACTGGCCTTTATGGGATAGTGGCAAAAAGAAAGCCATTGTTGAAAAAAACTCACATGAAATCTCGGCTAGAGTTTGCTAAAAGGCAAGTGGGAGACTCTGAGACCAAGTGGAAGAAGATCCTATGGTCTGATAAGACCAAAACATAGCTTTTTGGCCTCAATGCGCAAGCCTAACACTGCACATTATCCTGAGAACACCATCCCTACCGTGAAGCATGGTGGTGGCAGCATCATGCTATGGGGATGCTTCTCTGCATCAGGGCCTGGAAAGCTTGTGAAGATAGAGGTTAAAATGGATGCAGCAAAGTACAGAGAAATCGTGGAGGAAAACCTGCTGAAGTCTGCAAGAGACCTGGGACTTGGGAGAAGATTCATCTTCCAGCAGGACAATGACCCCAAACATCAGCCAAAACCACACTGGAGTGGCTTAAAAACAAAAAGGTCAATGTCCTGGAGTAGCCCAGTCAAAGCCCGGACCTCAATCCAATTGAGAATATGTGGAAAGGGTTGAAAATTGCTGTTCACTAAAGATCCCCATCCAAGTTGACGGTGCTTGAGCAATTTGGCAAAGAAGAATGGGCAAAAATTGCAGTGTCCAGATGTGCAAAGCTGGTAGAGACTTATCCAAATAGACTCATGGATGTAACTGTAAAGGTGCCTCTACCAAATATTGACTCAAGGGGGTGAATACTTATGCAATCAATTATTTTCTGTTTTATATTTGTAATTAATTTAGAACAATTTGTAGATTTTATTTTTCACTGTGACATTATGAACTTTTTTGTGTTCATCAGTGGCAAAAACTCCTAATTAAATCCATTTTGATTCCATGTTGTAACACAATAAAATGTGGAAAAGTCCAAGTGTGGTGAATACTTTTGAGAGCCACTGTATAATATAACAGTTTTTAACGTCTCTGCCAGTTTTCAGCCACGGCGTCCTGCAATATGTGTTGGTCAGTTTCATTTTATACCTCTGAATTTATTTTTAATTAATGAACTGTAAGATACATTAATTGGAACAGTATTCACTACTAATGACATTTGAAAAACTATTTGGGCAAGAGCAGTAAAACACATTAATAACCAGCCAGGCACGAGGCATTTTGCTTTATTACAGCATCTTACATTCCCTCGTGTACCAGTTCTCTGCACATGGAAACCACATTTTCACAAAAGCTTACTAGTAATCTTAAAAAACAGCACAAGTACTTTATGCATAGCTAATTTACATATCAACCCCCACCTTTCCCATTAATTAGCATGATGTCGGGTGAAAAGCCTAGTTTACTCGAGTAAAATAAACTGAGTGAATGGAAACCCAGAAAAGCATTTTACAGGAGCCATTTTTCTCATGTAAATGTCTGAAAAAAAAAAAAAAAAAAAACTTGCATGGAAACCCCATGTATGTCTGACAGACAAGCAGTGGGTGTGCTCTTCTTTGCCTGCTCGTGTTAGCTAGCATCTGATTGGCTGGTCCCATCCTACCAGCGAATCAGTTTTGAAAATGGTTTGTAAGTACGCCCCTCTGTGTATTCGATGTAAACAAACAAAAAAGCTGGGCACCTTGAATCCAGAGCAGGATGACAGGCCTGTAAATAAATTGTGCACATTGAAGAAAACTGACTGTATAGTTTGTGCATCTCTGGAGTTTCAAAATGAACTGTTATATATTTACTATTTAACAATATTCAATAACATTAAGATATATGATGGATGTTGTGGTAATAAATCAATGTATTATTATTATTATTATTATTATTATTATTGTTATTATTATTATTATTATTATTATTATTATTATTATTATTATGTTTTTGGCAGGGATTTCCGCATTGCGTCACAGATAGTGAAGATTAGGTGGTACAGTATTAACAAGATACAATGCGTGATGCTGCAGCTGTCACTAAATAAAAAAAAAAAACATGTTTTTCACAAACTAATGTCTAGTTTATAGATTACATTCCAAAGTACTGTAATCTGATTGGAATAAATATTTTGTAACACGCCTGTAATATGTTAAACTTGATTTAGGATTGTTGCAAATTTGTTATTATTATTATTATTATTATTATTATTATTATTATTATTATTATTTTCTTCTCCTGATGCTACCAAGGCGTAATTATGCCCCGCATTCAGTTGTTGTTCACAAGCTTGTACTTAACTGCAATGACATAAAGTAATCACGTCGGGGGGAGAGGAATGGAGCAAGAATGTATGTGGGCAGTACAATCATCGATATTTATTTGAACGATTCGATGTTGTGGCCTTGGATACTGAAAGTAGAGGCAGAAGGAGAGCTGGAACTGAGGGCTGTGGTGGCAGCTGGACTGAACGAACATATGAATCGGCTACTGGGGAAGCTCGGCACCTTTGCACCCCACATTCTAGAAACAAGGGCAGAGAGATGAGATGCCGCCTTTCTATGTGTTAGTTAATACAGGATCGATCAGCGGTTTGCTACTATCATGTCTGCTTGAAATGGAAAAGGTAAACTCACATTCAGAGATTTGGGTTTCGCAACGCCAGTTATTCTCTTAATACTGTACTGTAGTGGAACTCCTTAGCTCATAAACAAGACAGATTTCCAGCCTTGCACCACGTCTCAAACCAAGTATTAATGCTGTAACATTTGAGAGGATGAGTGGAGATATGAATAGGACTGCTGAGGAAGTGCCCCGTATTTTGATTAGATGGGAGCATTGGAGGCTCTGGAGAAGTGCAGTTGCAGATTTAAACAGTAAACTAGAGCAACTTTTGCATGCTGCAGTAATGAGCAGATCTGAAGAGAGAGTGGAGATCTACTGTAGTGAGGAGCGATTAACAGTAGAAGGCGGGATCTGTTGAACAGAGCAGAGGTCTGAGGAAGCAAACAATGGAGTGCTTTCAGTAGTGTGCAGAGGCCCAGCTGTACAGAGCATAGATCTGCTGAAGCAGAGATCTGCAATAGAGAATGGAGGACTACCAGCGGTAGATTGCGGTGGTCTGCTGCAGAGTAAGGATCTGCTGAATGTGGTAGATATTGGTCTTTCAGTGTTAAGGCAGATTTAGATGGAGCTGCTTTTGGGAGAGATGAAAAATGCAGAGATCTGAGACTGCTGCAGAACCTGAGAGGATGAAGAATGTGTTGCTCCAAGGCGTCTGCAAAACCTATTGATTGGTCGGGAGCAGTTTGAGAGTATTGTCTATTGGGGGTAGGAGGACATTGACTGAAACATTGATAATCGTAGGACATGGTTCTGTGACTGACTGGAGGCTCAAGTTGATGAAATGATGACTTTGAAAGTAGGAAAGAAGGAGCAGGTAGGAAAATAATTGATAATATCTAGGGAGCGCTGCACAGAGAATTGACCTCCAGTGAAAGGCAACAAAGTGTAGATTAGTGATTAGAGGTAAAGCACGAAAAGACGGCGTCTGAGAGTTTGCTACAAAAACAAAACACTAGACAGCGAAGGTGCAAGTAATCAGGGCTTAAATAGAGAATAGGTACTAATTGACAGGAAATTGGAAGCCCCCTGCTGCACGCCCCCTGCTGCACGCCCCCTGAACTACGCTGGCTAACATTTTTTTTTTTTTTTCTCTTGTGCTGGCCTCAACATGAGCTTCTGTGCTGCTTAAACAGATTGCTGGGTTGTAATATATAATTATAATAATAATAATAATAATAAATAATAATAATAATAATAATAATAATAATAATAATAATGCAAAATGCTTCACAATTTGCTGAAATAGATTTTATTTTAGTTTGATAATATACAATTTTAAATAAATCCAAGTTGGCATCTGATTCACCAAAAATATTTTGTAAATGTCAATGATGTCAAAGCAATTTCCTCATTTCCTCTTTTTTTTTTTTTTAGCTAGCAAGACGGATTATGCTCCAAATTGACCAATGTTATATTTTTTTTTTTTACATTCCCAAACCATATTAAATCCACTTTCAAGCTTTTAAGTGCACAAGTCCTGCATACAGTACTTCTGATGGATTTTGTTCCTGTGCCTCTGGGAATCCTAGAGTATGTATTGATATTATTCATATCTGGAACCCCTTAAGGAATCTAACATAAACCTGAATACAAATCCTATAGAGAAGATGATTTATAGTGCTGCAGTCAGGATCCATATTTAAGACTGTGCTGTCTGTGTTCAGCCTTGTAATGAGTGCAAGAGAAATGGGGTTGTATTACAATAGAGTATACTGTATTTGTTTAGGCTGATACAAAATTGAAACCTTAACATAAGCTGCTATGCAGAATTCTTACAAGAATGGAAATATGTCCTTTTTATTTTAACCTAGTTTAAGAGATCGATATGTTTAATAACTGCCATAATAATATTCATTTTTCAATAATATGACACAGTGGATACTACCAGCTAGAATATAACTAACTGCTGTGAAAGTGCCCCAATTGACATGTGTGTCAAGGTAGCCTGACATAGCAAACGTGGGGCTCTTTCATTTATAATGAACCATACCGAGAACATTTTTTTATTCAATTTTTATTTATATATATATATATATATATATATATATATATATATATATATATATATATATATATATTATATATATATAATGTTATTATTGTGTAAAGCTCAAGATACAAAGTTGCATTGTCTATGCTACAGTAATAACAAACAGAATGTCACTATTTCTTACCCGAACAATGATGTGGGTTCAGGCTTACATTCTCCCATGTTAAATCATTTTTATTTTAAGCCATGCAAATAGCAAATACTAAAGCGTTAGTTAGACAGACTTTCCTCGATGTATCAGGAAACAAGTCCTACCTTCTTGCACTTGTTGTCTGTGGTACTGCATTAAAGGACAGCATGACTGTTTCCCTGCTCAGCCCACTTGCATAAGCCTAACCTTAAGAAGCATTGCCACTGATTCAGTTAATACATTATTTTTTAATCAATAACACATTTTTCTAAAATAATCCCTTTCAAAATGCAAGACTTAATCTATGCATTGATCAGGCTATTTATAAGTTTAATAACAGATAAAGTTGGTAACTGATTAGCAAATATATATATATATATATATATATATATATATATATATATATATATATATATATATATATATATATATACATCAAAACTTTCAGTATCAGTTTGAACCTCTTTTTCCTGTTTGACCAATAAAAACTGGCAGCTACTTTAGCTTCCACTGCTCCAAGAAGAAACTATGGACTCCACTGAGTATTCCCACATAAGAGAAAAACAACAAACAAAACAAAACAGAAACAGAAAACAAAACATAATTAAATTGGTTATGCTTGACATCACTTAAATTGTACCTAATCATCCATCTTATACATATTTCACTTACATACTGTTTGGCCTACACAGTGCAATAATGACCCTAAGTACTCCTTCAGTTCTGTTTTGATATTGCACAGTTCAATGTAAAGAGTTAAACACCATGTTTTTTTTTTTTTTTTTTTTTTTTTTATATATATATTATAAAAAATTATTAACTGTGATTGTGCTCTCTGGTCTGTCATTTCATTGAACAGTTGACTCGTTTTCAAAATAACACCCTGTTTGGTGCAGTGTTGTAAATGTCTGTGACAGATGTGCTCTGGAATAACGCCTAGGAGGTTGCAAGGCCTCTTGTGGAGTGACCAGTGACCTTTTCAGGTGGCTAGATTGTATGCAGTCCTGACAGTATCTGCAATCCACCTCGACACACATTGTTTAGACAGGGCTTGACTGTAGAACTTAGACCCGAAGAAAATAAACAATTGCTCAGATTGCCGCCAAGTCTAGATGCGGTCAACATAATGTTCAGGTGCCCAAACTGAATAAAACATATGGAACTTTCTCTTCCTGTCAGACTGGAAAGGAGGTGGATGGAAGGCCTACAATTCCACTGACTGGTTGATATGGAAAGCAGAAATGCTTTTAGGGAGAAAAGAATTAGTACGCAGAGTAACCTTAGCTCTGGCTTACGCAAAAAACAAACAGGCTTGCATTTCACCTACTCTCTCGCTGAGAGGGTGAACAATTGAAATTGCCTGCTTCTGCAGTAGGGCTGTGTGACGGAAACATAAGTTCTGGTGATGAATCTTCCTCCCGACCTGTGAGGGCTCTAAAGAACGAGAGGAGAAGTATCTGGAAGGGCTGTCCGTTTCCGGGTCAGGGAAGTGGGTCAGCCTGGAAAGAAGCGTGACTCTGTTGTAAGACCGTATTGATTTGAAAGATAAACAAGAGGCAGCTGCAAGTAATAAGGCAGCTGCAACCGTTTACCTAGATATCATGCGGGATTACATATAGGGGCCAGGGTAACGCTGATCTTTTCCTTCGTTTGGGTAACGTGAGGAGAGAAGGACTGAGAGAGGAACTCTCAGAGTGTATTGCGTGTTGTATGTTGTCTTTGTTTGTTTATAATTGTCTGTCTTTTTCGCACCACTAGACAGTTAACGCACACCTCCAGAGCTGTCTCCACGTAAAGCACTATCCGGAGCACCACTGCACAGAGCACCTGCACGTTTGAATATCACCCAGGACTGGTGACCGTGCCTTTGTTTGTGTGTGAGACTGTACTGTGTTCACCATCCCCGCTCTTTACACATTGTTGTGTACTGCCGGGGATTTATTATTTGACAGTCGCCAGACCTGGAAACAGCACAAATAAACACTTGTTCACTGAATCACTGTTGTCTGTTCATCATTCCTGCATCGCATCACCGTTACACCTGTTTCCCTTACCAACCACTTTACCACAGGCCGCCACCTCCTTAGACACTAATATAGTGTCTTGAGGGTTCATGACTGTTGTTACGATGTTGCCCTGAAAGGGAGGGAGGCTGAATCGAAACTGCAGAGAGTAACTGGCCTTGATGGTGGAAATCACCCAGGTGTCTGTGGTGCACGATCACCAATAATCCAGATGGGTGTGGTAGAACGGGCCCTGGACCTGTAGCAGCAAATCCCTAGAGGCCTGTGGCTGCAGCTTGTGAGCAGGGCGCTGATAATTGCGCCAACCTCTTGGTTGTGTACCGTGAAGACAGTTCTGCGCATTAGCTCTAGCAGGGGCTGCAGGAGCCTGAATCTGCTTCTGGGGCTGGGGTTGCCTGTTTTGCCAATGCTTTACTCACTAACAAGCTGGGGATTCTGCATGGGGAGGAGGCATCCCAAATTTTTGGAAGACTCCAGTGGTTGGTGAGAGCATTTTAGCATCTCTTCCACTGCCAGCCCAAACGTATGCTCCAGTTACAGATGCATCCAGTAACAATGTTTCGTCCTTGTCAGGAACGCAAGCCAGAGCTGCCTTTTTGCCGCCACCAATGCAGCCATGTTCCTGACCAATGCCTGACCATTGTACTTAGACAACTGGAGCAGGTGGTTATTGACCAGGCTCAGCTTGACCAACTGGAGGGGCGAGGGCCTATGATCAGAGGACAGGGATTGTAGCAGCATGGACCACCAGTATGGTACTGTAGCTACCAAGACGCGTGCAAAATGCTGTGGATGCATAGGCCTTTTTCAGCATCATCTAAGCGACGCAGCATTGCTTATTGGGACATGAAACATCCCTTTGCAGCAAGGCCAGATTAGGCATCTACACCAGAGAGGCGACGGAATCCGGAAAAACAGGGGGGGGGGGTTGGGCCAGGCTATGCATAGCAGCAGGCACCCTATCAAATATAGCATTTAGGCTCATCTTCCATGGCTCAAGGCACCTGCAGGGCCACGGTAGCACTGATAAGAGAGGTGAGCTCGATCAATAGGGAGTACTGTGGGAGCGAAGAGATATCAGATTATGTGTACGAGAAGATTAATTCTTGGATGTCCATGTCCTCAAAATGCAGCAAGGGACAAAGCGTCCACCTGTGCTGGTCGTGGGCCAGGCAATGGTGTCTGAACCCTGGGGACTGAGACATATATATATATATATATATATATATATATATATATATATATATATATATATATATATATATATATATACTTATTATACCATAATTCAAGGTAATAGATTAAGGACAAACGTTTAGTAAACTTTAACCAGTTTTTAATAAAACAAAAAGGAAAATACACAACTTTTAGTAATTTAAAAAAGAATCTATATAAAAAAACAACCACACTTTCAGGCGTTTATAGTAATTCTTAACCAGTACGTTACATCTTGTTGATGAAATCCGGGCCCATTCTGTCTTGGTGAAGGCTTTCCCTTTTTTTCTCCAAACATACTGTGGTCCATTTTTGGGGAAAGGTTATATTTTAGTCTCATTGGACAAGAGAATTTTATTGCTTCAGATTCCTGTTCATATTTCTTGGAATTTTTTTTGTTGGTTTGTTTTATGAATTGGAGGTGAAGAGTAATGTACAATACTTTAAGGAAAATAAAATGCATATTTTTCACGGTAGACAGTCAAATGCACAATTTCCATGAAATTTGTGATTTTGAGAATTTTCCGGGGCCCTACAGAGAAATCATGAAAAGCCATTACATACGGCATTTCTGTCATGGACATATGTGGTAATAACATAAAAATGCATGGCCTTTAATGAGATATCTTGTTTATACCAAGAATGCGTATACATATAATATTTCATTGTTTTAAACACATGCGTTTGGGGAAAAAAATGTGATGTCTCTGACTCAGTGCCTGCATTTGTGTGGCTTAACTCATTTATGAAGGGCTTTATTCAAAATAAACTGTATATTTTCTTGTAATGTGGTCAGTGGTCATCACTTTCTTGACAATGACAAAGAAAAAATCAGCACCAATAGCCACTGACAACTGCTTTTGAGTTGTATTTGTATTTGTTTCATTTTTCAATAATTGTTTACGGGGTTGTTAGTAGTTAAAACACAACCACACAAGATGATAGCGAGTCAGCTAAAGCAGAAGATCATACTACTGTAATCTCTATGGAGCTATAAAAACAAAAATGTTGCTAGTATTACCCGCGTTCCATAAGGAATCGGTGTCAACCACGACGTCCGCCTTTGTGAGATACAAAGCTACATAGTTGCACATGAGGATGTTTTTATGGTGTGAACAGCACTAGTGTGTCAACCATTCACCATGTTCTCAAGAGGCACAATATCAATTTGAAGGCAATCTACAGAGTTCCATTTGAAAGGACTAGTGAAAGTAGTAGTGATGGGTTGGGGGGGAGCACGCCTGGTCATGTATACCTCCCCCCCAGACTTCTCCCAGGTAGTGGCTTCTTAGCCACTGTGTTACAGGAAAAAATAAGTGCAGAAAAGTTTTTTTTTTGGTGGCCTCAATACGCTTCAATCAGTACCGCTTTCAATTACTATACACATGAACCGCCACTCACAACTGACCAATGACATGCTTGCTGCCTGCTAAAGCGAGAATTTCAAATTTCTGTTTGTGATTAGGCTATTTACTGTCATTCGTGAGAGGACAATGCACACAGCTTTTATACTTTACAGTCAAAACGGGGGCGCAGTGTGACGTAACACTGAGTGGGAGATGTGAAGTATGGCCTGACAGCGGTAGGTGAAAAGAAAAAAATAATTTAAGAAATAGCTGTTTGTTTTGGTCGCCCTAATTTGATGAACCGTCTGAAGACAACAAGCTAGCAGCTACCACCGGCAGCCCTGAGACATTCAAACGGTAATTAAATTAGTCAGGATTTGTGAGATTAAATAAAATCGTTTGCTTTGAACACAAAATGTTAGTTAACAAAAATGAACAACCATAAGTACAAATGAAATTATATTTAGTTATTTTTATTTATTATAATAATGTGAAATTGAAATCTGATGCGCATGTTAAAAGTTCAAGTCCTTTGCTTTGTATTTTCTTTTTTTTTTTTTTTTAACCATTTTGCACAACAGTGTATTTGGTTATTGGATATTTTGTTAAAAAAAAAAAAAAAGATGGCTACGTCACTGCTGGCAGGGTTTATTATTTAAAAATAAAAATATATATATTCATGTTTTTTTGTAAGTGGGTAGAGAATATGAAAGTGCATAGTTTATTTCAAACTTTAAAACTTTAATGACATAACCAAAGAGTGCCTAAGACCCTTCACCATTATATTTGTTCTCGAGTGAGGCTTTCACTTTTTCAGTCAGCAAAAATATGTGCTTAAAAAGAGTGAATTTGATGTAGGTCTGTTAAAATGGCAAAAAGACAGCTACGTTTGCAGTTTTTCTACAACAAAAAAGCTAAACCACCAACACCAGAGACATCAACAGAAACCAAACCTGACTCTTATGTAGTTCAGAATGTTATTAACAGCACGAGAGTGTGACGATACTTCTATTTCAAATGCTCAGGTTAGTGCAGGTGCAGCTGTCGATAAGAGACCCTTTCCTATAAAGTGTTGTTTGCAGCTCTCTTGATTGTGACAATCTGGCGTAGAACTGTTTGTGATGATAGATCTGGTAATGTTAGAAAGCTAGCTTAATGTTTACATTAAAATGGTTCAAATTGGGCATCGGGTTTGAGCGCGGTTTCACTTTGATAGTTCGGGTTTTTTTGGGTGGGGTGTTGCTGTGCCCCACCAGCTTTTCAAGCCACGAGTCAATATTGAGTGAAAGCGTGAAGGGAGAACATCCACTGTGACTTAGATGAAATTATGTAGTGAGATAGAGCCAGGCAGCTTTGTGATGCAGAATAAAAATATAATTGTAATACCAGACACTGATCATGAAAGTTTGTAGGTTTTTTTTTTTTTTAATTCTAAATTAATAACTAAATATTGTGTCTATGATATGACAAAAACATTATAATGTTTGTGTATACTAATTTTCTGGTTGATAATGTAAGGCTTTCCATTGCATGATCCATTTGCAATTGGAAGTTGTATTTATTTTGGTTGAAAAGTTAAACCTAAATGTTTGAAGAATTTATGTAAATATCAGGTTTTGCAAGATGTATGAATACATTTGACATGTTTGCTTCATTTTGCAATTGATGTTTTGCAAATCCTGCAACTGTTTTGGTGTTTGTGTTAACTGTTTTGAGAATTGTGCTAATAGTCTCAGTAAGTGCTTTAGCGATTGACAAAAAATAGTTTTAGAGGTTAGCTTTTGGTGCACAGCACACAGTGCAGTACCTCGACCAGCCTTTCCACACACTTCATAGCCCTAGAGGACCTTATAGGCAGTGACGGCTAGTATTCAAATAAACAAGTCTGAGAGGCATGACCTATCTCACCTCACAGAATGAGGAATACATTGAATACCTACCCAGTGTCTTCAATTAGCCCAAACAATTATGGACTATATTTTGACACCCTCAAGAACGTTTCCTAAAAAAATTACGTAATACAGAAGTAAAGCTACCTCCCATGAAGTCCATTCTCTCTTGAAGGGTATTGTACAGTGACTTGTGTTCATTGTGTATTGAACACAATTGAATTAATGCTGAAACCCATAAAAAAATAGGTTAAGGTACCAGAGATAAGTGACAGCAGAGTGGCTCTTCTGTTCCTGTCATAACACACTGGACTTGAACAGTCAAGTACGTTATTTAATATTTGGTTTAAAGGATTATGAACCATTTATTATCATGCAATGTGACAACTGCTACATTGTTTAAATAGCTCACCTTGGGGATGGTAAAATAAGTCCCAGATTTTTGTACAGCACAGTTCCAAGAATGAACACTGAGGATTCATCTAAATCTGTAAAATAAATCCAGAAATGGCAATTATGAGTAACTCATTTAAATAGATCAAATCAAGCATGTTTGGGAACTTATTTTTACCTGTTGATGGAGGAATGAAGAGCCCCTTTGGAATAACCACCTTATCTTCAGAATTTCTTGCCCAATCAACCATGCCTTTCCTGCCTTTCATGGGAAAGTTAATGTCGGTCAAAACGGATGCTGCTGGAAGTTTCTGAATGCTAGCCACTGGTGAAAAATAAATACATAAATAAGTAAGACAGCCATCATCTAAAGCATATTAGAAAATGTAATATAGCAAATGTAATTTACCAAATGCTTGCGTCATCTTTTCAGTTTGTTCTATGCTCTTTTTTGTCAGTGTTTATGTCATTCAAGTTTAATAAAGAAAAATCCTAAGAGCTACGTTTCTAATAGGTCAGAGTAACAATAATTGAATCGTTGAGATGAATAACCTATATGTGCAATTTTTAAATTGTGAATTTGAATAGAGCTCCTTCCTTCATATCTAGTGAATATCTACCATGACTCACCAACAGAAGGGTAAATATGACTCACACAATTAATGAATAGATAAAAAAAAAAATGGTTGGCGTGCAAATATAGGGTTCTTTGTCTCAATGCTTCAATTATGACTAACCATAAAGTTATAAAATAGCATGCTACATGAGTGAAACGTCATTGCTTCATATTGTACATACTCATACAATTAATAGGACAACTCGCTTTTTTCTGTTTCTAAATGTGGATGATTGTACATTGACATGGAGATTACTTCAGAAGAAAAGTAGTGACAAGGGCAGAAACCACAATCTGTGTACAGTACATGAGAGGACATTTTGTATGAAGATATAAAAATAACGTGCAAATTCTGTTGCTTCTATACAGCCACTGAAGATCACTAGCCACTATCTAAGAATAGTATTGGGGCCACCGGGTTTGACTGTGCATGCAGATATATTAACTAAGACGAAGGCAAGCAAATACCATCCCAATGAATATATATATATATATATATATATATATATATATATATATATATATATATATATATATATATATATACACACACACATACATACACACACAAACATACACACATTAAAAATAGTAATGGTTTATGAAGATCTCTCAAGTGAAAAACCTGTTGCTCTTGCATAACCAAATGTTGAAAATAACTATATCTGTTACATTGATCTAGCTTCTGGTTGCTCCGTCAGCTTGAACATATTTGCTTGTATTTATTTTTGGGGTTGCCTTACCAGTCACCAAGAATGCACACTTGTGTGGGTTAGAATTGTTGCAGTGAGCTGGATGTGTGATGTTAATCAAGGGGAAGCATTTAGAGTAGTAAAAATAATGTTGCAAGGAGTGAGAATCTGCTGTGTTAGCATCCAGGGGACGTGCAGAAAAGGCGGCCTTTTGCTCAGATTTTTTGTCTAAGTCTCATTTGAGAAGTTCCCTGAATTGACGTGGTGTTATATATGGCTACAACCTCATTTTCTTTAATTCTTGCCAACCCCTTCACTTCTGCCTGGGTAAATGGCACTACCAATTGCTACAGTGGTGTCAGATAGTGAGGATCGAAAAAGGGAAAAGGGCTTGGCACAGAAAATATAACCGTTTTTTTGTGCTTTAAAAGTGCTCAAGCATTGCTGAAGCTGCACCAGAATACATTTAATAGCCCTCGAAAGGTTTGAAGACCACATCATGTCATTAAACTCTGATGCTGCGCTTTGGGTGAAAATGCAAACCACTATATGAGTGTTTTCATTATCATGGCAGCAGAAGCTACATTTTGACACAGTGGCCTGATGTACTGTACAGCATGCTACTTGTGTTTCCAGATGGTCTTTGGAACAAAGCTGTAGCTTCAGCAGGATGACAACTTTGAGGGAGTGATTCTGCCTCCTTTTTCTCCTGCAGGCATGCATTCTCTCAACTTCCCCAGTCACAACCAGGTCAACCAGGTCAATCAGGGTCTGTACAGTATCTTTCATTCATATCCCCATCGTGCCAGCGTAAGACGGACTATTTTTGGACAATTTCTATTATATACATGCACACGTTATATATACAAATTTTGATTATAATGTACTTTTTTTATGATCTGAAGAAAGAAACTGCCTAAAATAGTGGAATACTAAATTTAGTGTTGATTGAATAGAGCTTTTTTTTTTTTTTAAACTGTCTGTTTTAATTGTTATGTAATGCAGAAACCAGAAAAAATGAAACCAGAAAATAAAACCTGTACATAATGTAGGTGCCCTTAAATGAATAAACACTCTGAATTAATAATGTGTTGTTTTTTTCATTTTGAAGAACTGGATGAAACACCTAATACAAGTAAACCCAACCACACAAACACATCACAAAATATGCCAAAGTTGTCTGATATAAAACAATACAAGCTAACTAGCATTGTTAGGAAAAATGGTAAAGTACTTATACTTTTGTAACGTTATTTAGTACCAGTACTGTATTTACAACAAAATGAACTTTGTTAAATGCATGTTGTTGATAAGTGTTCTTATCAAGTGATTGAATTGTGTGCTAAGTTCCCCCACTCAAACAAAACATTTTTGATCTAATTCAACTAATTTATTAGTAAAACCCTAATGTAAAAAGTATGAGCCAGATTCACAAAACTATAAGGAATATTTTGCAAACAAGACCTATTTTATTCAATTAAATCAAGCAATTCATGAAACATTTTACAACTCTTTCAGTGAGGGTTTATGTTCATGTATTCTCATTTTTCATATCACTGTTTAACCTGAGAGAATGTTTATAAACACTTCAACAAAACAGTCTGAAAAGAACCCGGGGTATACTTGGCTAGAGTGCTTGAAATGCACTCATTACTTTACATTACAGTTACCTCAAACCTGTATATTGCATTGTTAGAAAGCAAACATAATCATTTAAATTCTCATTTCATTCCCACACTGAAGATGTATATCAAATGCATACATGAACACTACAAATGCATGCTACTCTTAGTAATATTCAATTAAAACAAACTAAAAATACTAAAGATTTTGTTAGCTTACCTGCACACACACACACACACACTATAATGTACACTGTTACAGTTCTGCTGTTTAGCCATTGACTGTATTAACAATTATACAATACAATATTAATTGCTTCAGTGAAATGTCTATAATGAAGCAATTACCCATCTTCCATCTAGAAATGGAGACATGTACAGAGATAACTGTAACTGTGGGTATATTTACCATACTAGTACTTTATATATTTTATTTCTGCAAAAGGCAATATGCTTTTCTAAAAATAATAATAATAATAATAGAGAATACAAGTGAAATTGTTATGTCTGAAAGCTCTTGCATACTGTATACAGTAGAAATAGCCCAGCAGCAATGTGACAAAGCAAAAAAAACTAATAAGCATGATAATGCAAAGATGTGATATGACACCAGATGCAGCAAGTCGAGTCATATGATAAGCAAAACCGCTATGCTAAAAGTAGATCACTGTGACGTACAATATTCAGTCTAGGAGAGGACGGTAAAAAGGTAGCTGTTATACTACTCAAAATATGACACTATTTGCTGTAAATTATTTATCATTTAGTTAAGTTGTCATGGAATTCAATAATTAATCTGAATGGTTAGCCCGATCAGAAAGGTTTCCAGAGGGAGTTCCATTCCTGACAATTTGATGCAGCTTCCTAGAATAAATTGCTTTTTAATATTTTTTTTTCTTCTACTACTATCGCCAGGGGACGCCAAAGGAAACTACTTCGTGTCCATCTTAGATGAGCTGTTTTGCTCCAGTTCTTACTGGAATAGTTATAACCATTATTTTTTTACCAAAAAGGTTAATGCCCTGAAATTAAAGTGGTTGTCGATCTTCACTGTAGTTTTATTTAAAGTGCCCCACTGAGGACAATATAGGAATGACAGCAGGACATATAATGTTTCAGTCCATGGCATGACATAATTCAGTGCCCCTACCATAGCACATGCATACATATGCCAGTCAAAAAGGCAAACAATGCTAAGAGTTAATAACAACCAACGTTGTTAACAAGCCTTTCTGTGATAACAAAAAAAAAAAGCTTGTACCTTCATGTTTAAATTAATTTGATTATTTTGATGTGCTTTGACTGATGTTGAAAAAAAAAAAAAAAAAAAACAGGGGGGTGGTGCTTGCATTGAACTCATTCAAATTTCATAAGGTTAATTTGGCTTTCAAATTAATATACTAATGTTATAAAATGTGTATTTTTAAAATTTGATTTGATGTTTTCTATTGTATACTGTTTACAGTAGGTTTTACTGCCGGAAAGAGTATTGATAAATAATATATTTTCATAGTGGTAAATTTAGTCTATTTTACATTGCATTGTCATTGTAGTGTCACTGCATTGCTATTTCAGATGACATGGTAAAGGTACTCTCTATGGGCTACCTACTGTAATGAATCCTTGGTTTAGCACTGCAGAAGGTGGTTTAGTTAATGATTCTTCCACATCATGGATTCTCATTGGATGCAGTGGAATCACTTTTTATGCTGTTCTTTTTCTTTATCTGCGTGGTATTGTGCATGTAGAAAAATAATGGCGTTTTGAAGGATCTTACTGAAATGATAATATTTCCTCTCAGGCTGTATTATGTCCTTCTCGTATAATGGATCTTGAGTAGATATATCTTTTTTTCTAAAACCAACACTATGGACGGATACAGTTATACATTATTTTTTCTATTAGATAGAGGTCACCTTTCCACTGTTTGATTGATGCTATAGTTGAGGAAGATAAACATTTATTGCACGTGGCAAAGTCATCATCACAAATCACAATGAAAAAAGCTTAATAAATCTCAATACTTTATCAGCTGTCTATTGCGGCTGTGCATTTTTGGTTTTGTTTGCAGCTTGCATTTAAGTATTATAAAATTGACAATTTACACAGACAGGAAAGATGAGTGCATCTGTTTTCAATATAAAAAGATGCCAGGAATGGAAGAGATTTAAATAAGAAAAGTTTCCAGGCCAACAATTCACTGATGCATTTTCTGTTAATTAGAGGTGTTTGATCATAAGAGGAAGCTGATTAGAGTTCTTAGAAAAGGGGATATCATAGCAAGCACTTTTCTGTGTTTTTCATGAAAAGAAAATTTAAAAAAAAGAATGTATAAACAACTTATTATAATTTCCTCTAGTTTGTAATGCGTCAGTTTTATGGAACTGACAAAAACATGAACTTTGGTACCTTGGCCATAAAAAAAAATACATGTTACATAAAAAGTTTAAAGGCAGACGTTCACTAAAAGTGTTGTGTTGTTTTTTTCCTCTAATAAATTTGAAGCGAAAAGTAGAAAACAAAAATTGATGTAAATGTCAGCTGAAACTAAAATGTTCGGGGTAAATTTCACTATATTATAAACGCTTTAGTTTTCTTTTAAAATTATATTCTTTGGAGTTTGAAAGTCACTTCAGAAAAATGTACAGGTTGCATACCTGCCATGTGTTGTAATATGTCCTAAAAGGGTATATTTCTTGTTCCAAGATCAAAGCTAGTAAGATGTAAAGTGTAGTGTGGGGTGGTTGACTGTTTGGCCCAGGATCTCGCCTTCTGGACCGGTAGGAGCTGCCCTCGGTGAGAGGTCATTAAGGCCAGGTGATGGAGTACCACTGACCCCCAGAAGGGAGATACAGTTGCAAAGGAGGAGGTGGAGGAGAAAGGCTTGAAGAATAAATATAGGTTGAGGGACCAATAGTATTAGCGTAGCGAGCTGCAAGCCTCTATGAAAAAGATGTTGGTTGGATCCTGGGCTCATGCTGTACATATCTTGCTGACAACAATTAAAATACTTAATTTTCAGCTACCACATAGTATAAACAATTTTGGCTTTTCATTGTGTTTACAGTTTATATACAGTAGAATATAATTTATCCGCACCCCTTCATCCTCGACTTCAATTATCAGCGGCTCCCTGACAAGTTTTACCTGTGAAATACGGTACATTACTGCCAGTGTAGACTTAATGCCTGCGGTCTTGGTTTGAGCAGCAGAAGGATTCTGTAAAATTAGTTCTCCTGAGGCAGTTACTTAGTGAAGCCGAGCAAACATAATTTGCCTGACTGAAATAAAAGACTATGATGGACTTCAACATGGTTCAAAAGAATGACTTGCAGCAGTGAATTGTTTAAAAAAGCTGTTACGAAGAAAAAAACTAAAACCTTCAGTTGGTAAGTGTTTTGTTGAAATGTACAACAAGTTTAAATTACACAGCAGGCTTGTTTATTTAGTTTTAAAGAAAAACAAATGCAATACTGGCAACACTTTGCTACCATTATTTAAAATTAATACGTGGAATAAATTTCCGATAATACCTTGTGATATTTCTAGCTGTTAGCCACACGACTTAGGTTACAGGAAAATTGTGAGCTCTGACAGGCTGACTAGCTTTGTAGATGTAGCTCTGTAGTATTTGTTTTGCAGTATTTTTTTTGTTTTTTTATTTTGTTTTTTGTTTATTTTGTTTTTGGTAACAGAAAAAGCCAGGGAAACGGGGTTGGAGGTGTATTGCATTTTGAAAAGATCACTGTCAAAGGAAACTAATTTGAAAACATTCTTCTGTCTTTGTAATATATTGTATTGCATACAAACGCTAATTTGGTTACATTACTAGTTGCTGTATTGTATTCATGCATGCCACTGTGTGTGTGTGTGTGTGTGTGTGTGTGTGTGTGTGTGTGTGTGTGTGTGTGTGTGTGTGTGTATATATATATATATATATATATATATATATATATATATATATATATATATATATATATATATATATATATATATATATAGTGCCTTACAAAAGTATTCAGACCTTCTCACAGTTTTCACATTTACATTTTCACTTGCAGTCATGACACTTTGAAGTAGGAATTAATAAGTGTTAAATATGCAACCTAATCCATACATTGAAAGCAAAAACTAAAAGAAAGTAAATAGACAATTAATATGAAATAAAAATGGAAAAGTCATGATTGCATAACTATTCAAACCCTTTGCTGTGGCAAACCTAAATTAATTCAGGTGCACAAAATGACCTTAACGAGCCACACAATTAGTTGAATGTCTGTGTGCAATAGTAGTGGTTCTCAGGATTTCAGAATAAAAACACCTGTCTCTGTGAGGTTCCTTGGTCAGGTAGTGAATTTCAAGCAAAGGCTCAATCATGAAGACCAAGGAGCTTTCAAAGCAAAGTCATTGAAAAGCACAGATCAGGAGAAGGGTACAAAAAAATATCGAAGTCTCTGAATATCCCTGTGAGCACAGTCTACTCCATCATCAAGAAATGGAAAGTGCATTGTACCACTCAGACACTGCCTAGATCAGGCCGTTCCTCCAAACTGAGCAGCCGGGCATGGGGGAAACTGGTGAGGGAGCTACAGAATTCAGTGGCTGAGATGGGAGAAAATGTGCATCAGTCAACAATATCTAGAACACAAAAGTAGCCTATATGGCAGGGTGGCAAGAAAGAAGCCATTACTAAAAATAAGCCATCTCAAAGCCCGCATGGAATTTGCAACAAAGCACCTGAGTGATCCTGCAAAAATGTAGCAAAAGGTGTTGTGGTCAGACAAGACCAAATTGGAACTTTTTGGTTTAAATGCCAAGCGTTATGTTTGCTGCAGACCCAGCACAGCAAATCTCCCAGTCAACACCATCCCTACAATCAAGCATGGTGGTGGCAGCATCATGCTATGGGGATGCTTCTCCTCAGTAGGGACCGGAAAGCTTGTTAGGATTGAAGTAAAAATGGATGGGGCAAAGTACATGCAAATACTAGAGGAAAACCTGTTTCAATCTGCTAAAGACTTAAAACTGGGACAAAAATTCACCTTTCAGCAGGACAATGATCCAAAGCAAAAAGCTAAATCTACACTGGATTGGCTTAATAAGAAAGTGAATGTCCTTGAGTGGCCCAGTCAAACCCTGACTTGAATGCTATTGAAAATCTGTGGAAAGACTTGAAAACTACTGTCCATAAGCAATCCCCAAGCAACTTGAGAGAGCTTAAGCAAATCTGCCAAATATGCTTCCACCAAATATTGAGTTGACAGGTCAATCAACATATTTCAGTTTTTTCTCTTTAGTTTTTGCTGACATTTACTGTACCTTATCTTACCCTTAGAAGTCTCTAGTTTGAGCATTCAATTTTAATGTGCAAAAAAAAAGTGCATGCATCATTTTGTAATTTCACAAAATTGGACACCATAGGAAGGGTCTGAAACTTTTGCAAAGCACTGTGTGTGTATATATAAGTTTTTGTTAAAAAGAGCCAACTTCCCAATGTTTTGCTATTTAAAACAAACAAACAGTGGAGATGCTTATAGGGTTTTGATGCCATGGTAACTATGCTCATTTATTTGTATTTAAATCTATTAATGTGCTTGTGATGTGCCGGTAAGTCATTTCATAATTAGCCTATGAACCGGAACACTGACCAGTGTATACGCTTTAAGTACATAGCAGCACTTTCCGAGCATATAGGCAGCTCTTTTTGCTACTATGATGAATTCAATTTTGTTTCTGCAGGACTTTTGCACATTCAAAGGAATGTTTGTTTTTAATTATAAGATTGATTGAGGCCCTTACTTTTCACAGACACATTGTCCATTCATTCTTAGTCTGTTTGCCAGGGAATTGACATCACAGCAAGGCCTAATCAATGTGTATCAGAAGAAATGTTTCAATGAATGGCAAATGCCCCTACAAAAATCCTTCCTCGCTTACCCAGGTTTCCAGTCATCAGATAGGAGTTGTGAAAGTCCTTCATCCCCAGCCCCACTATGTGTATGAAATCTTCAATTACCATCATTAGCTCCACTGAACCTGGGTAGATCTGTAAAAAAAAAAAAAAAAAAAAAAAAACACTCTTTAGATGGGGCAGAGGAAAGGGAAAAAAAGTGGCATTACTTCCAATTGCATTTGTAATTTGTATTACATTCACATGTTTTGGAATTTTAAAAGGTTGCCCATTCAAGTTAACATTGATTAACTGATTGGGTATTGGGTTTAAAAAAAAAACTTTCTTTTTGGAAAAAATAACCTTCCAGGTGAAAAGAAACCGGTGAACAATTGCCCATTTCAGTGCATTTTCTTCATGGCTGAATCTGGCTCTTTTTCATCCTGCAGACAGGACCTAAGGGGCATGTGGAAAACCTATTGTGCACCAGGGCATGTTATTCTTGTGTTGTAAACAGTAAGCACATCAATGACAGACTATACACATACACCTTCCCTGGTTATAAGACCAATATGAGTTATACAAATGTTTCAGTAATGTCCCAGCTCTTTCATGGTCTACATTTTTCCTCCAAGTTGTAAAGGCTTAAATAAGGCTTTTTATATGTGCATTATTCTTAAGCCTTTTTTTAATTAATCAAGTGGTGTTAAAGGGTCTTTCATAACTAAAAAATGATAATGATAATGTTCCTGCTAAATTAAAGTATTCTGTCACTATTATCTGCTCATATAGCCCTTCATTTTTATTTTATAATTCAGATTTTCTGTGTTTTACCTAGACTTTTCTACTCCTTTACGAATTCAATTGATACCATTTTATGGTGTCTCAATCACAATTGAGAAACATGCTAATAGCAAAATTGATTCAATTTTTTCTTTCTTTCTGTGAAACAACTAAATGGGCTTTTAAATCAGCCAAGACTCAATTTTTCATTTACAAGCAGGAGACAAACAAATGACATCCTAACATGTTAATAAGTGACTAATCTGTATTAAAGCTAGAATGAAAAATAAAGCATTTTATGCTTGACACACTTTAGTACAATTGCTATGCGTAAAAGTATTAACATTAATAAAGATAAGTCCCTTCTGCTTTGAAATGAAAAGTAAGACTTACAAGTTAAATGTCCATTTAGCTTTTTCACAGAAAAAACTCGTAAACTAAATCAATTTTACTATTAACACGTTTTTCCGCTGAGATTTTGTTACATAAATGGCATCAATTAAAATTCTTAAAGGAGAGTAGAATACCGAAAATCAGAAGCCCTATTTATAATTAGGCTTGCTACTTTTCGATATTAAATCGGTAAAGTTTGTAAACTTCAAATTCCCAAGAAATTTCAGTTCAACTGAAATACATTTATATACGATCCATGTCGGTAAAACCACTTGCTATTTTTTATTTTCTTACCAAAAATAACCATTTAGAAATCCACTCTACTTTGTGTAGTTTTTATACTTGCTGTTTGTCCCGTCTCCGTTCCACTCTGAATGGCTGGGGGTTGCTGTCAGTCATCTCAGCGGTTCGTTAGTACTGTAGTTTCACCCTGTTCTGACAGATTTCATTGACTGAAGCAGCGCTTGAATGATCTCATTTGTTTAAATGACTGTCAATCAAGACCTGCACCAACTGTGCACTTTCATTTGCCAGCTACAGTGCCTGTCATTCAAAGCGCCTACTTTGAAATTAGCAGGTTAAGGTGTACGTAAGCTTTTGCTTCAGGTATATGGTGACAGTTACTAGTTTGATTTGCAAATGGGGTGCAAGAGAAAAACACTTAATGAATATCGTGCTCAATACCCTGGCCGACGGCTGAAGTCTCTGCGGCAGGATGAAGCAGACCTGAAGCAGGAGAGGAGTGGAGCTCAGACTCTGAATATTAAGTGCAAGTTAGTTCTGTTCAACTGTCTAATGTTTTGTTCTGTGCATATTATTTTTACTTGTAAATGTATACTATAAAAGTGTGTTTAATACACCTATAGATGCTGTGTTTTCTATGGTTTATTTGAGACAATTTTTTAAATTGTGTCAGCTGTGACCAAAAGTTATTTCAATTAGAATGTTGGTAACCATGGTTTTGTTGCATGTTAAATATGATAAAGGGGTTTTGCTAAATGAGACATTTTTCAATGGCATAAAAAGCCTGTTTTCTTTTTTTAAAGCATAAAGGTCGATTTCACCCATTCTCTGTTTGAATTGAAAAATAAAGATTAAAAAAAAAGGTACATTCTTTCTAAAATAAACATCGATATTAATCTTCGATTTGGCAAAAAAATACAAATCATATAGTAGCAAGCCTATTTATAATCTATGTTGCATGCTGTAGCCTTTTCTATTACTGCCCAAGTGTTAAGGGCTTTCTGACTGGTCCTGTGCAAACTGAATTTTGTGCAGTCATGCTGTCAAGACACTGAGAAGCTTGAAATTGAAACATCTCCTTACAACTTTCAATAAACTCTCAGAACTGTAGCAATTTAAGGTTATAAAAGTGAATTCGATGGTACTGAATTCATATCCATAAGGGTAGGATATACACATAAAACATACAGTACCTAATATAACTCATTGGCTGATGGCATATGACTCCAAGCTCATTTTAATGCTGCACACCTAAACACACAGGTACAATTTCTGTTTGTATGGTGCTGTGCCAAATACACTGGTGATACAAATGAGCAGTATGAAGTGACAGCAGACCCACACAAACGTGATAAGCAACATCCCAAATAGGCTGGCATGCAATAACAACAGGTCACACCATGAACAGCAACAGAGCCAGACCAATTACTAAGGAGGAAGACAAATTAAGGAAATTTCCCACATCTACCTGACAGATACAGTAATTCATTAAATCTGAAACATACCACTGTAACAGAATGGCTAACTGCAGTAAGGCAAAACAATTAATAAGAAATGAAAGCCATACATATCACCCTCGCTAATATACTGTACCGTACACTTATAATAGTAACAGAATGAAAACAAAAAGAGAAATGAAGTGTTTAAACAACATATTTCCTCTTATTTTTCAACAATCAAAAAACAAACAAACAGAAACATCATGGGTCAATTCCAACGAACAAAAAGCTGAGGATGACCCCGTGGTTAGTACTTTGGGACTATACTAAACTAGTACACTAGTTAGCACCAACTGCAATGAACCAAGAAATTGCAGACAGTCCCCAGGTGCATATTAAAATGTTCCAAATGCAACAAAATCCAAATGATGACTGTTGCCCCCTAGATGTTCCTGATATACAATACTAAGTTAAACCCACAAACTCTTGACTAAAGCCCATTTCACACTGGCACTACCCGGGTCCAGACCAAGGTCCTGGCTACCCGGGTCACAGTCCTGCGTAGTGTGAAACCACATACCTGGGTCGTACCTGGGTTAACCTGGGTCCCAGCGACCTCAGTATGTGGGTCTACACGCTTTGACCTGAGACAAAATGCTTGACTGCTGTTTGTGAGCCGCCACAACAACAAGCAGCCATGCCTGCGTGAAGGTTTCACTTCCGCAAGGAACATTTCTGTTTAGCCATATTTTTGTTGCTTGAGACACACCATGAGTCAGGTTGCAGCAGGGATGAAGAAACATTTGCTCTAATTAACAGTTGGGCCGACGGTTCAATCCAGAGAAGCTTGGATGGAAGCATCAGTAACAAGCTGCTTCCGGGGCATCGATACTCATATTGTTTACTTGCGTGTCTCACCCAGGTCGACAAAGCAGTGTAAAATCACGTACCCGACCCACTTGACAACGGGTCCTGCCCTAGTAGGCTCTGACCCAAGTAGATCATGCCAGTGTGAAAGGGGCTGTAGTAGAAGAGTTACTGTAACAAGTTAAAACGAGAAACCTCATTTAAAGGCACATTTTCTGAAATGAAACCATTAATTAAACACAAATCAAATACACTGAATACAGAATATTTTTCTAACATTTAGCAGAGCTTTCAATTTTTAGTGAAGCATGAAATATAACTGAATTAAACACAATAATGATACGCTTTTATTAGTCACTCCAAGGTCGCTAAATTGAAATCATGGAGGTGCATATTGTCTTTAGCCTATGTGTCAATTGGATATTAAGGTGTCTCCTTTATAAGCGTGCCTCATTGTTCTCGTAATTTGATAGGTGCAAAGATGTTAGGCGACTACAGTTACGTTTTGTATCCTTTGATTTGAAGGTTTTCACCAGGGATTGAGGACACAAGGGAATTGTGCTCTACAGCCTGGCCTCCTCCCCGCTCCCAAATCACCTACAGTAAAGTGTAGAAAAATCTATAGAGAACTCAACCTAAATATTTTACAAGAAATATGGTAATATTTATTATTTACTGATGATTAGTGCACCTTATAAACAGTTGAAATTACCATCACATGTTATTTTGATCTGTTTAGAGGGTGCACTAAGCATCAGTAAGTAGTACTGCAAGGTCATTTGTATAACATTTGGGTTGTGCTCTTGATTATTATTATTTTGATAACCTGCCAGCATACTGAGTCTTCCACTACTGGACTGTTTTGTATAAAATAAATGTATAATTTGTATAGAATAAATAAATGTATAGCTATGAGATGGTTAAGAAAAATAATTGGAATGATTAAATTAGAAATGTCACAGGGTATTTCCTTTTCACACCATATTTCTCTGTCTGCACCTGTGAAGAATGGCTTGTTAATGTAATATTCTATTTGCATTTAATAATAGCCGATATGCTGACTAAACTGCAATGAATCTTACCTGGCATTCATGGGACAGATTATTGTGTATCAACCCCAATGCTATCACTAGCTCCTTCTATTGAGGCAAGCAAATTGGGTATAAACAATGTAATTAGGCTGTATATCATGGGGCAAACTCTCTGCTCTGTTGAGTAATTCTGTGCACGACCTCCAGCCATGACTTCTTTGGTATGAATACAATGAATATTACCCCTTTATATACTTGGGTGACTCGATTTCATACCTGATTACATTTACAGATTTGATAAATTCTTGCTCTCATTAATGGTGTTTGTTAATTAAATTATGCAGATAAATACATTTTGTAAATACCACGCAAAACTATTAGGCTAATTAAAATGTATTATCTTTAAGTTTTACATTTAAATGTTTTTTTTTAAAAAATTTTTTTTTATTTTTTGCCGAAAAAATGTAAATGGTTAATCACATCAACCATTTTAACTATAACGAGCTGGAATCAATTGGTTTGTGAGTGCACCCCTCACTTGAGGTTCGGAGATAGTCTTGATCCTCTGCTGTGTACCAGACCTGAGGATCAGCTGATCCCCAACTCGTTTGTTTGTTGCAATTGGAATTAACTTAATGCACAGCTGGGTATGATGCTCAGGAAAGTACTGTACTAGCTAGTCCGCAACTTAGTACACTTTATGCGCCCTAACTCTGAATGTTCGTTGCAATTGACCCAGCATCTCACACCACGATTATTGTGTATACAACAGTAGAGACCATTACCAGCAGCTTGTGGGGATTTGATCTGATTTCAAATGAGCGGTCAGACATGAATTTGAAATCAAATTAAATAAATAATTTATTATTAGCGTGCTTCAAAATAAAAACTATTATCTTCCCAGTGATCTTTACCACCTTGGTTTTGCTGTCTTAAAGTGACTGTAGCTAACTCTTTTTCTTCATTGGTCAGCACTAACGGAATTCCCCAGCGCCCAGCTCAAACTCGCTTTAAAATCATAACATGATGGAGACAGCGCAAATCAGGACAAATGCAAAGCACTTGACTTTGCCCTTACATTTCCGTTTTTTTTATTTTTTTTTTACCACATTTTCTAGTGAGAATAAGGCATAGAAACTGAGAACTCTTTAGCTATAGTAGAACGAGATGTCGTGTTTTCAAATTAAAACACTGTAACAGGTGTTTCTTTTAAAACTGCACATCTGCAGCGTTCACCTCTTTGTGCTCATTCTATACAGACTTCTATGCAGCACTGAACGTTGTAGGCTGTGCTATAAGTATGTGCAATGAGAGAAACCTCTGGAATTACAGAAGACTATGTCATGTGTACCTACTGACATGTGCTAAACCTTACATCACAGTGTGACCAAAGAACACAACAGAAAACAGTGCCCCTAGACAAAAACTTGTTTAGTAATACTGTATAAGCACTAATATATCTTGGTTTACCCGCAAGAGCGCATGAAAGTCACTGCAATCAATTATCAAACTTTTCATTCAAACCTTACAGTAGCTAAGGAAGGATGGGGTGATGTTAATATACTGTAATGGCCCGTGTATTCTTTACACACCAAAAGTGGCCCACCAAAGGTTTCAATATATATATATATATATATAATATATATATATGATATATATATATATATATATATAGTATATATTTTATCAAATTCATAAAATATTCAATTATTTATTTACATTTTTTAAGATGAAAGACCATTAGGAGTCATTACAGCAGTGAATAAAAATAAATACATCAAAACAAGAAAATCAGCATAAACATACTGGACATGACAACCCTTAACCCTGTGATCTCATTGCAAGGTTTATTGCAGAAGCATTAAGGACTTTTATAGGCAACAGTAGATACTGTTTGACAGGAAGAAGCAGGATTAAAGAACAGTACTGTACTGGAAATCTAACAGTATTTCCTAAATGCAGCCTGTCTGCTGATGAATGAATAAGGTTAAATTAATAAGGTTAAATTAATTACCAAAATATCCCAGCATAAATAAAGCAGCAGGTAAACAGCAGTATCTGACAGTTTGTTTTAAGCTAATTTGCTATCCACAGCAAGTGTAGTCAGTGTAGTGTGTTGGAAGACCAGAAAGTGGTGTATGTGTAAATGTTTTTTTTTTTTTTTTTTTTTTTTTTTTTTATGTACAGCCCCTTAGTGGTTTAGTCACTGATCAAGCTCAGATTCAAACAAACCTCTACATTCTAGTCATATTCTAGACCAAACCAACTCCCCTCCTGGTTACATCTTGAACTAGAGATAACTATTAGAAAACTCACCATTGTAACAAGGGTAATAAAAGATGCAAGCTAAAAACCACTGTTGAGGATGTCTGTCCATTGACCAATAACTAATGTGTTTTACACAGGCCCCTGAACAGTCACCACTTGCAAATTATTACTTCCTGTCCATACTACCCATAACCACAAATATTCATAGATCCATGTTAACCCAACCCAATCTTATTCCCTTGGGCAGTTTAACTATGCTCTTAATCCCTTGAGCAGTTTCAAGTAGTGAAAAAACAGAATCATTTCCACCAAGTTCTACTTTATCTTACCTGTTGTGCATCTTTCCACTTTTCACTGTTTTCTTCCTCCAGAAGATTGCTGATTATTTGGAAAAAGTTCTGTGGTACAAACGAACCATGACAAACAAATAAATTAGGTACACATATAGGAGCGCTGACTCTGCCCCCCACCCCCCCCCCCCCCCCCCCCCCCCCCCCCCCACCCCTCCATTCCACACATGTACTGTATAACTTTCTATATGTAATTGACCTGCAATACAAAATATACAGCTATGTCCAACAGTTGTCACCTGAAATTGTAGGATTGAGACATAATTAAAATAAAATAAAAATCATTTTAATATTTAATTTAACATCATGTAATCAAACAAACTACAAAAAGATCTCGCAAAAGTCTACCGGAATCCATAATAGTAGTACAGTATTTCATGTTAGATTTATTGATGTCTAATTTGTATATTTTTGTTAATTTTTAGTTAAGTACAGTACGGAACTATAGCAATTCTATTCAAATGATCTGAGCAGCGACTGATCCAAATACAGCCACTGCTTGCTATAGATCAGTAAAATGGGTCCCTTTGTGTACCAAGATTATGAAAATCAAACATCTAGCAGTACATGTCAGTCTCTTTAGTACATTTCTGAAGAAGACAAAAATATGTACAGTAAAACACCAAAGATCAGTTTATTAGCCTAACTTTCTCATAAGGTCAGATCTACATTTTTATTAAGGGGTCTTAAGGTTCTAGAGTGCTTATTTACTACTACTGCACCACCAATAATTCATCAGGCCCTGCTGGAGACAACCCACAAGCTCAAAACCCATCATAAACTTTACAATATAATATTATTCTTCACATTTTTGTGCTGCACATTCTCTAAAAATAGCACACATGAAAAATGAGCATGTGGAACTACATAGATATACACTGGATATACACAGGTTCTGTATTTTTAGGCACAGTTGTTTTCTCTAACTTGCCTTTAAATCAATAACCAGTAACTTACTTGTACATCATCAGAAGACGGAACATAACTTGCTCTTTTAAATGTATCAGTAACATTTCTGAGAACTTCCACAGATGCTAGCAGATCCCCAGCATAAAAGTTTTTTCTCTGGGTTAAATCCAAAAGAGTTTTGGTCACCTGAGACATCCCATCTCCTGCCAAAGTCCTCTGTCCTTTGGCAAGGTGATCTTTAACCTAAAATAACATACACATACAAAAACACTATTAAAGAGTGCCCACTAGACAAAGTGTGTCCTCTAAAAAAATATTGTTGATAGAAACCTTCTCTGTATACCTAGAAGAGACAATTCAGATCAGTCAATTACTGTAGTAGTGTAATGACCCTCTGTATCCAAGAGATAACACATTCACATACACACTTTGAGATCTAAATCTGCATTCATCTAATATAACAAATATGTTCAAATATTAATGTCCCTTTACCTACAGTACCCATTCTGAGTACTATAGGACGTTGGCGGTACAGGAGAAATTCCTCTATTACAAGTACAAAAGTCTTAATATATAGCTGGTCAAAATAAAGAGAGATATTTAGAAGTGTCTGAGTGACAGGGTTTATTACAGTATGCAGCATGGTATATCTTAATGTAGTATTCTTATTATTTAGAAGCAATTATATGTTTTTGTTTGCAACAGTAAATTTGGTAAAGCAACATAAAAAGTACAAATTAGACCATATAGCAAAACATTACTGTGGCAGGACAGAAGCCCTGCTGCTGCAAATAGTGTGTTTGTGGGAATGTAAGGTTGGCAGGGGTGGGATTAAATACGTCCCTGCCAACAATCACAGATGTGGCCATTCGCCAGTTAGGTAATTGATGCTAATTGGGGAGTGGCCACATACATAAAAAGGAAGCAAAATCCTTTGTTTGTTGGAGGAATGTGTGCTGTGATTTGTGTAGTGGGCGGCAACAGTGTAGCGAAGGCTAATGCCAGCCAACAAGTGTTTTGTTTTCATTTGTTTGAAGTTTTTTTGTTTTTGTGTTTATTTTGTTAAATAAAAGCCCATACGCACGTAAACCGTAGCTTTCGGTCTTTGGGTGTCTTTCCTGCGGGTAACAGCCTTGGCCGTGACACTACCATGTCACAAGTACATTCTTCTGTTTACTCAGTAATGTATCAAAATCAATAAGCATATTCAGCCTTGAAACCCAGATGAAGCAGCCATAGAATGCACCATTTGTAACAGTTCCGGTCTTTACATTTTAGATCAAGAACATGTTGAATCCATTGAGGAAGCTGATCCTGAATACTAATGGACAACCCTTTAGACTACTGAGCCTTTGTATACTGCAGCATTATTGTCCATTAATGGTTTCCACAATCAAGACTGAATGCAGTAATTTAAACAACTTTTGGAAAAAGACAAATATAGAGCCAGTTTCCATTAGCGGAGAATCCTTTAGCATAATAATATCAATATTTAATGTTTGCCAGTCTATTCTTTATATTGTTAAAGTCCTCACTTTGTTCCACAGTGCCCCCTGCAGGGACATGTGGAGATAAGGAATCTAAATAGCAATGTGCAGCCCTGAACCAAAGGGGCAATGAGCTTCATTAATAGTTTCAAAAGTCAACATTCACACAGCTAACACATTTAAACAAACATTTAGAAATTATGATCAAATTCACCAAAAACAAAAAGCTATGCTTTATATTTGGAAAATAAGTATGAGAAAAGGGCATTCCGCTATTCCTTTATTGAACAAATGTATTTTACAGCACAGCATTCTTCGTCAGAATCTATGAAACCACTAAAGGAACATGGTGTGAATTAAAAATGAAGGTTAGTATCTCGTCTGCACGAATTATTGGACCTGAATATCAAAGCTTTTCCGACCGTCGGGAAAGGCTTTTGTGGAGGTGTTTGAACTTTCCGATTGTTTTTTATTTACATTAGTATTTTGTGTGCTCACCCTTTGCTTCCTTTACAGCTTTTTATATTTTGAAACCAGTTCCTACCATCTTTCCGGAGATATTTTTGCCCATTCTTCATCACATACAGCTTTTAGTTCTACAATTGACTAGTTTCCTTTTTGCAACAGCAGCCTTCAAGCCAATATACAACATCTCAATGGGATTCAAGTCTGGGGACTGAGCTGCCCAATCCATAACTGTAATCTTCCTTTTTGTCAGAAAGTCCTTTGTAGACTTTGCAGAATGCTTAGGGTCACTGTCCTGCTGGAATACAAACTTCTGTCCAGTACGCCTTCTAGCACTGGGTAACAAATGAGAGTGCAGCATTTCTTGTTATTTTGCAGCATTCATTGATCCTTCTACAATACAAAGGTTGCCACTGCTTGAGGAAGAAAAACAAGCCCATACCATCACACAAATACCATGTTTAACACTGGGCATGATTAACTTTTTTTTAATTCTTCTCCTCTTTTCATCCAAACATAGTTATGTTTTGGATTTGTCTGACAATGCAATTTGGTTGAAGAAATCATCAGGCTTCAAGTATTCAATGGAAAACGTGTGCATTGCTTTTAACAAAGGTTTGCATCTCGGTCCCCCCACCGCTGATCTCCCTATCTCTATTTTGCTTGAATCCACCACCCTCTCTCCTTCCTCATCCACCAAGAACCTTGATGTCACCCTTGATCCCTCCCTCTCCTACTCTCAGCATGCTCCTGTTGTTTCTTCCTCAGCAACATATGCAGAATTAGCCCCTTCCTCACAGATTACTCCACATACCTCACCTAGTTCAGGCCCTGGTACTGTCCCGCCTCAACTACTGCAAATCCCTCCTCTTTTCCCTTCTTCATTTCTCCCATGCAAAACTCTTGTACTCGCCTATCACTGTCTTGACCTTTCTTCTCCTTCCTATCTCCAGACAATAATTTCTCCCTAAACCCCCTCTTACCCTCTCTGCTCCTCAAGACACAGATGTTAAGACAGCATCTGTAAACATCACAACTCTCGACCATACTGGACAATATGGAATCCAATTGTACCAAGTTCTTGCATCAGCTTGTACTTGTACTGAACTGCTCCATACCATAACTACTTCTCCTACCTATAACTGTATCTTGTATTTGATTTTACTCTTATGTACTTAAACTGTACTCATGTTTTTTTTGTATTTTCTCTTATTGGGAAATCATTCTCATCCATTGATCATACTTACTACATGTTCTTACTGGACTTTACTCATATAAGCAAATATTTACTCTAAGTTATAACTGCTCTTAGTCATACTTATACCTTACTCTTACTTATACCTTATTGTATTCTTCTCTTACTTTGATCTTATTGTACTTTCATAACTGCTCTTATCTGTAATGTGATATTTTGTAACCTGGATAAGGGCATCTGCTAAGAAATAAATAATAATAATAGACATTCATCTTGTTAAGGTATAGTTGAATTGTTCATGAATTTCTTCTGTCAAGTCTCGCGTCAAATCTTTGCAGGGCTGCTCGAACGATTCTTCTTCCAGAGTTTGCAAAAATCTTTCTTGGTCTTTGACACGTGGAGCTAGTTGCAGTAGTTTCTGTTCTCCTGTGTTTGTCAATAATAGCCCTGTGATCAGGATGACATCACTGGCAAGCTGTTTCTACCAGGAAGAGACTCAAACACAAGAAAGCTGCAGATTTAAACATGATTTTGCACAATTTAATTATACATTATAAAACCATCAAACAAAACATGGGAACAAAACAAACAGTATAACAAAACACTACAAACATTTTCTATATTCTGATTTCAGGCCGAGCCGGTGCTTTCACTCGCACATGGCTACACAGAAACTCTCCTTAAATAATTTAGTATTATTATTTTCTCCCAATTGGGCATATCCAATTATTTTTAGGCTCAGCTCACTGCTACAACCCCCGCGCTGACTTGGGTGTGGCGATGACGAACACATGCTGTCCTCCCACTGCACTCACCATGAAGCTACCTCTGAGCTACAGCGGTGGACAACACAGCTCTGGTCAGCTTACAGGCAGGCCCGCAGGTGCCCAGCTAGACTACATGGGTTGCTGGTGCACGGTGACACGAGCAGACCTCCGATTCTTTAATATTGACTAATTTTACGTTATTATTATTCATTAAATTCACTTGCAGTTTGAATCTTAACACCCGTTTATTGTCCTTTCTTATCACAGATAATATCAATGTATTATAAACAATAATAGATGGGCTTCAGTGAGTTGAAGGAAAATAATTCCATCTCAGGTTTCTGTGACAGTTTATAAACTACTGGACCTAAGTTTATGATGTCACAAACCCTACATGGAATTATTATCCTATACTCACTGAAGCACATCTATTATTCTCTCTCTCTCTCTCTCTTGTAGATTGTGGGAGGAGTTGGAGGAAGCAGTGGGGTAGGAATGGAAACTTGAGTGAGTTTATGGATTGTTTATTGTTTTAGGTTTATAACAGTCTATTTATTTATTTATTTTTTTGTTTGTATAATTTGTTTGTTTGTTAAATTTGCTGTGGTTGTGTTTGTGCTGATGTTAGGTCAGCTCAGCCACAGCTATGGCATCTCAGAGAGCTGGGTAGATTTGGAAAATGAATGTACCCGATCAAGAGTATACCTCTGAAACTCAAAGATGAAAAATTAAAACATGTGCTATCATTTAGAAGGCAGACTTACGTGTTGCTTAACAATATAAATACTATAATAGATGTCGCCTGGAAGTTTTTGTGTTTGTTTTTGTTTTTGTTAGTTCCGATACAATGCGTGGCTTCAAATGTAGAAGTCAGGGGCAACAGAGAAAGATCTACCCGATGACAGAGACTGAGGAAGGACAGGAGGCAGGGGGAAATTAGAGAGCATAGGAGGAACAGTTGGTACCAGATCCAGAGCCAGTGTCTAAAAGACTACTGATCAAACATACTGTGCCAGGACGGTCAATTTTTAATAATCTGTTTTTAATAAGAGATTTGTTTTCATTTGACTAAAATGGGCAATCTTAACGTGGTGCAGGTTTCCATAGACCAAGAAAAAGCGTTTGATCGTGTTGACCACCACTACCTATTTAAAGCCCTGCAAGCCTTTGGGTTTGGCCCTGTGTTCATTAATCATATTAATTTTTTATATAGTAATGTTTTTAGTGTTTTAAAAATTAATAGCGGGTTGAGCCGTCCATTCCCAGTGCACAGGGGCATCAGACAAGGTTGCTCCCTGTCTGGTATGCTGTACTCCCTCTGCATTGAGCCTCTGCTGGGTATTCTGATGAGCAGGCTGTCAGTCTGGTTAGTGCCCTGCTCCTCCCCTCCCGTGGCAGTGAAGGTGTCAGCCTATGCTGATGATATGAATGTTTTTATAAACGGTAACAAAGACATCCAGGTTTTACAGCAGTGCCTTGAGACCTTTCAAAAAGCATCATCAGCAAAAGTTAATTGGACCAAGAGTGACACTTTCCTGACTGGCAGCTAGCAGGAGAGTGGCCTCCTCTGCTACCTCATGTTCTGAGATGGAACAGAACAGGGCTAAAAGTATTAGGAATTTTCTTAGGGGCAGATACCTTTTATAGAACAGAACTGGGAGGGCATGGTGGATAAAGTGAGAAGGAGGCTTCTGAATTGGCAAGGGTTGCTGACCAGACTGTCCTACAGGGGGAGGGACTTAGTAATTCATAACCTGGCAGCTTCTATACTGCGGCACAGACTAATGTGGCTGGACCCTCCCATAGGAATAGTAGAGGTGTTGCAGAAGCTGTTTCTGGAGTTTTTTGGGGAGGGAGACATTGGCTGAAACCAGAAGTGCTGTATCCCCCAAGATGAAGGCGGGCAAGGGCTGGTCAGCATTTGCTAACAGGGTAGCAGCTTTCAGGATGATGGTGGTGCAGTGGTTCCCGTATGCTGGGAAGGAGGCAAGGTAAGGGGGTTGGGGATAGGAAGACACATGATTTTTATGGACCACAGTACTCTGAACATTTCTAAACTGCCCCTATTTTAAAATTTGGAAAATTGTAAGGATGAAGAGAGAAGAGGTGACTCTGACAGGCCAGGGTCTGTTGGAAGAGCCTCTCTTATTTAACATTCTTTTTCCTGTGTGCAAGATTAGTGAGCAGGTGTGACCAGATTGTCCCACCTTATGTCTCCTGGGCTTTCTCGCTGGCTCAGTGCTCCCGAATTGGGTGGCAGGCTGGGCTGGCACTGTGAGAGACAGGTTGACAGAATATTGGCTGAGATCAGGAGCTGTCTCTCTCCAGGGCTCCGAGAAGTCTGAGGTTGTAGACGACTCAAGGACAAGAACAGAGTCAGATAAAAGACTTCCTGTTGTCCCCCTGTGCAGATGAGGAAGAGCAGAAGGATGGAAAACTGTTAAAAATATGCAATTTTAAAAACAGAGCTTTCCATGAGATCAAGAGCACAAGGCTGTATTTTTTTTTATATAAATGTAGCTTGTTTTAAAATATTAAGGGAAGGAGGGGGGGCGGGTGAATGACTCCAAATGCAGGGACCATCTGTCCAAGAGAGAGAAGGGAGCCCCAGTGTGGAGAGTCATATATAAACCACCCTTAGAAAAGAGAGCTGGAGACTTACAGCGGAGGCTACTTCATGCCATTTTGGCCACAGGGAGGTTCCTCCAGAGTGGGCTTTGCTATCAGCTCTGTGTGCAGTTTATGTGGGCAGGAGGAGACAGTTTTCCATACATACAGCGACTCTGAGAGACTCAGGCCGCTGTTTCACCTTCTGACAGAGCTGTTGTAGGAGCTGGGGATCTCTTTTACAAGACAGATTTGTATTTTTGGAACCTCCAATAGATTTAAACAAAGGAGAAGATGTGTTTTTATTAATTTTATTGTAGGCCAAGCAAAATTGTCCATTTTAATGTCTCGTAAGAACAAGCTGTCTGGGGCAGGGCTAGCAGATGTGGTTGTGCTGTTCAGATTGCTGGTGGTCAGTAGGTTAAAGGTGGATTTCGCTTATTTTAATGTAGTTAATGATCTGCAGGGCTTTCGGGAGAGGTGGTGTGCGGGAGACACTCTGTGCTCTGTGAGTGAGGAGGGAGAGCTCAATGTGCTGTTTTAGGAAATTTGCTTTTAGATATTAGAATTTTAATGACTTTGGTTGTTTTTATAGTTAAAATCTGTTTTTAGTACCATTTTTTGGGAAATTTTAGATAAATGCTTATTTTTTGTTTTTAATTATTTTTTTTTTTTTTTAAAGGTAAAAATAGCTATTTTAAAGATTTATTTTATGCTGATGCACTGGTGAGGTTTTGGCGGAATCTTAATTTCATATTTTTGTGGTTTTACCTTATTGTTTTTTTTTTCTAATGGATTTTAATATGAGTAATAGTATTTTTGTTTTGACTTTAAAATCTGTTAAGGTAGAATTTGTGTTTACCTTATTGTAAAATTTGTAATGGATTTTACTGTGAAATTAAAGGTCCTTAAAAGTCAAAAGTTGAGTTTGTGATCGTCATATTTATTTACGTCATCGAGTTTAAATTTTTTTAATTTTAGGAAGTCAGAAAACAGGGAAAGCAAAGTTTTAATGACTTGCAGTATAATTTGTAATTATTTTTCTGTTACATCACAAAATTGCTGTCCAGAAGGTCCAAATGCGAGTTTGTTTGCCATTGTTGTGTGAAGAGAGGGAGGTGGCTCAGCGTGATGACATAATTTGAGGGAATTAAAAAAAAAAAAAAAAAAAAAAAAAAAACTGCTGACCTTAAGCAGTGTCATAGGAGCAATAGTTGGATCTACTTTTGGTCATGTGATAGGATTTTAACCAATCACATACCAGAATTGCTAAGGACTGATTTTATATATATATATATATATATATATATATATATATATATATATATATATATATATATATATATATATATATATATATATATATATATACAAGACTGTGCTATTTGTGTTCCGCCTTATAATGAGTATAAAAGGGTGTGGTAAAGTGGTGAGTGAATACAGGTGAGTGCAGTGCAGTGCAGGTACAAATCACAAAGAAAATTACGGACAGGTGCAAGGGTGTTTATTGAAATGACTACAATGTCCAGAGCCTTATGGCAAACACCTGTAAATGATAAATGATGGAAGCGAGTACAGCGGTGTGTACCACTTCAGTTTGTAAAAATCCCTTGGGTTTGACCCGCAACTAAAGGTCCAGTTTTACACATCAACTCTAAACATAAAACACAAACACAATTCTTAGTGACAGTGAATAAGTGTTAGTGGTGTATTACAGTTCTCCATGAAATGCACGGGTGAAAGTGATGTCCGGGTTTATGCTGGCTACAGCTCCAGATCAAACCCTAACAAACACAAGACAAAACGATATTGCAACACAGACTCCTTGTAGGTTTGAAACAATAACCATTTACCAAGGAAAAGATTACTTTGCTACGCCCCTATTTTATACCCTCGCTCATGACCCCTTGGTTAACAAGCGCATCTGGTTAACAAATTTGAGTACCGTAGCTCAGTCCCGTTTCTAGTCGGCCGACTTCCACCCACCCACGGGAATAAAGTGTCATGCCTTTTAGTCCAGGGTATTCTGCTCCCTTTAACTAGTACCCTCTCAGGTCTGGAAGGAGATCTAACACCAAGCGTCATTCAATCTCTGTCACAAAGGGCTACTCTAATGGCATTATGGACCAAATGGGAGCCACGACCCTACCGTGTTATAACCGATTCCACAGTATAACGTGGCACATTATAACAGGTGAGTACACATATATTGTGAGACAGCTGCTGTCTTCGATTCCTTAAGGATATTATCTTCAAGTATTGCTCATCCTTGTTGGACAGCATTTAGAATCTTCCAGTCCTGGGTTTGTCAATTACAGATGATATTTCTCTGTACTTGTTATTTATGCTTCAGAAGGCACACCTTGAAAATTGAGTGATGTGAGTTATTTCACTCAGTGTTTTTCCTTCTTTATGCAAGTCAAGGTTGTTATAATAGCAGAAAACATAAGTAACGGGTCAGAGTAGAAAAATGTAACATGTCTAAGACTTTTGCACAGCAGTGTACGTACACACACACACACACACACACACACACACACACATTCAGTCAAAAGTTTAAGTACACTTGCTGGAAACTAGTTTTTTTTTTCATAATTGACAATGTTTTACGTCGTATACATTTCTGTAAATACTTGAACATGAAAACAAATGTTACAATATACAAAACAAAACATAAGGTGTATCAAAGCAATGTTCAAGAAAATTGGAAATTGTCTCTAAATCTTAGTTTCCTCAAAATAGCTACCCTTTGCCTTAACAGACTCACAAACACAAGGCATTCGGTTAACAAGTTTCAGCAGGAAATCACCTGACATGTCTTCCCAGTTCTTCTGCAGCAATTCCCAGAGATGTAGGGCACTTGTGGTTAGTTTTGCTTTGACTCATCTGTCCAGTTTGTCCAATACAAGTTCTATGGGATTGAGATCTGGAGACTGGGAAGGCCAGGTCATTAGACTGAGTTATCCTTCACTTTCCTTCTTCACCAGATAGTTCTTGCACAACTTTGAGGTGTGTTTCAGGTCATTATCTTGCTGAAGAATGAAGGACTGCCCAACTAGCCATAATCCTGATGGAATGGTATGCCTCTGAAGTATGCTATGATAGGCATGCTGGTTGAGCTTGCCATGGACTTGGTAAAAATCACCAACTCTGTCACCAGCAAAGCAAACCCCAACCATGACACTGCCTCCTCCATGCTTGACCACACATGCAGAACTCATGCGCTCACCCTCTCTGCATCTTACAAATACTCAGCGGTTGGGCCCAAATATTTCTAATTTTGACTCATTGGTCCATAAGGCCAACTTCCACTCCTCAAATGTCCAGTTTCTGTTTTTTGGCCCGGCAAGTCTCTTCCTCTTATTCTGCATTCTTAACAATAGTTTCTTTGCACCAATTCTTCCAGTTAGGCCAGCTTCACGCAATCTCCTCTGAACAGTTGATGTTGAAACATCTGCACTTCTAGTAGCATTTAGCTGAGCTTCTATTTCAGGTGCAGCTATTCGCCGGTTTCGCCTGATCTTGTTCGGTCCTCATGAATGCCAGTTTCTTCAAATCGTTTGATGGTCTTGGCCATAGCAGTTATAGGCACTTGCAAAGTTCTTGTGATTTGTATTTAGGATTGACCTTCATTTCTTAAAGTAATTACAGGCTGTCTTTTTCTGTGCTTAACTGAGCGTAATTTGCCATTTTCCACTCCCTTACATTCAAGAATGACAAACTTGTGCCTATGCTATCTATATTTATAATAATCATGGACCCTCACCTGTTAACAGTAATTGGTGACAAAAGGTTAATTAGGTAACATGCTAGTTAACTCAGAGAACATCTAACAAAGACACTTTTATACTTAGGCCAGTATTCTAACACCGTGTTATGCACATTTCTGACTTTTAACTGACTTGGGCTCCAGACTGAAATCCCCTTGCTTTGGGTGACCATTTCATTGAAATTGACAAGATTTACATTTTCATTTAAAAATTTAATTTTTGAATGCAATTCACTTATGATTATCAGCTTATATAAGTACACATATCATATAATGAAATATTAAGTGTTTATAGACAAGTTTATACAGTTAAAAGCATAGATAATCATGAAAAACCTGGTTTCAAGCAGGTGTACTCAAACTTTTGACTGGTACTATATATATATATATATATATATATATATATATATATATATATATATACATACACACACACACACACACACACACACACACACTTCTTCTCTGTAAAATGTATACAAGTTTGTTCTAAGCAAAAGCTTTAGATAGTCCTTATCCTCCCTGCTCCACAGCAATATCCTTTGCTTCACATTCTTTTCACTGTTTAATCCCACACAGCTAGTCATCGTCTTAGCACATGAGAGAAAAATTGACTGAATCTTAACTAAGTTGTTTAAGGTCAAACTGGTCGGTGATGCCTCTTTTACATCACCATGGTCCTCAAATATAATACTGTAAACAGTACTAAGCATACCAATTAATAGATGGTGGCAGTTCATATTTTCATGTAAAAGCTTTGCAATTGGAGTTCAAAAACTATACATGCTACGGTATAATGTGCAAAAAATATACTGTACGATTAGTGTGTATAATCAAATATGATGTAAATAGAATACAACAACTTCTTCTGGCATACTACCTCCCAAAGGGGTTTGCTAATCAAAAGGTGATGATATTTAGTTCAGTATTGCAGATTTTAAAAGCTAGGCAACAAGATCAAAATCACATTCCTCCCTAGTACTACGGATTGCCATAATCACATTCCTTCTGAGTACTAAAGATGATTAAACACCTTCTTTTTTTCACAATGTTCATCCGAATTAGTATACAGGTATAAATAAAAAGTGTTTTTGTTTGTTTTGTTTTTTTAACAAAAATGAATTACGTAGGGAAAATTGCATTATCAACAGTTTAAATTTAGTTTGTAATCTGAAACAGTAAATCTTTGTTGTACAAAAGGGTGTAATTTAGAGCAAGCTATAAACAAGAGCAAGAGCAATGAAGCTGACGTTGCACCTACTGAATGTTGCAAGTGTCTGTATTCGTTTGTTATGCATCTGGCGTAGCTTGGCTGCTCCCAGTAGGCCACTCCATGAAGATCAAGAGAACAGCGTCTACTAGTGGTGCCTGGGAATCCGAAAGAGAAAGAGAAGCCTGTCAGGCTCTAGAGCAATACTGATATAGGAGTGCATTAAAATCAGGTTAAAAGAGAACAGGAAAGAGAGGATAGCCATTTTCTTATACAATGGTACAGAGTATTATCCTGTCTCTCACGAGAGTGTATTTTACTGCCCTGGGCAAAGATAGTTACAGTACTAGTTTGTTCACGGCTTTTAACTAGCATTTATTAAGTATTTGCTACATTTTATATAACATATCGACATAGTAACTAGCCAGAAAAAAAAATGGTTCTAAATAAAAGTGTGCTAATTATGATAAAATAATTATCTATGCATATTTGTCATGGAGTACCAAAGCAGTAAGTCCATCTCTTCCCTAAGGCCTTTAAATGTTAATATTTGCTGAAACATTTGCATCATAACTTAAACAGTAATACAAATAACCAAAGGGAAGAAAGAAAAGCAATAGGTTGCACATAATTTTGCTTGTAATAATTCCGTAATTCTGCTGAGCATTTCCATTTGCGAGGTCACAGTCTGACATTTTGAAAGAAGTACGTTATAGTACGTATTTTCATGAAATCTGGTACCATTCTCAAGTCATTTCACCTCATTAATGTCTCCAGGGTCAAATCTTGATACTTTAGTTCTCATCCCTTTCAATGCCTTCTTTCCCGTCATTAACTAACAAGTGACATGCTCTGACCCGAAGACATTGCTGAGCTGAAATGAGTAATAAGGTGTACTAACTAAAAGTTTTCTTTCACTCTCTTGGTATCAAATATCATGTATTTAAAGGGAAAAAAATGCAAAATGTTATTCTTTTAAAACAGTACATGTTAGACGTACAAAGGAACTGTTCATTAAGTTTGCCATAATCATTACATTGTAAATTGCCATTTATAGTACAATATTTTGAGATGAAATTACATTTTTGAATTGAAAGCACGCTGATTTACCATATCTGAGGGAGGATTCAAGGAACAGCCAAACACTGCACTGCACGGGCACTCGAGGGAGGGGCTTCCGAGTGTTTTTTTGTTTGTTTATTTGTAGGAAGTGATCCTACTCAAGGCTTTGCAGTTTTCAAGAGAAGCTGACCAATATTTTCTCAGGCTATTTTCTCACCGATGCCGGTCACTGGCATAATTTCCCTAGATTGTAAACCAGCATTAGATGACATGTGGACTAAACGACTTCCATGTCAGTTTGCGCAGTGCTTCAATCATTCTCGTCCGCGTCGAGCACAATAGAATTCTATGTTGAACCCGACCTTGTTTAAAAGCCCAACGGTTGTGTCAACAGAGAGCAGGAGAGATTTTAATTGTTTTAAATGTTTATGAAATCAGAGGGTAGTGGTGAGACGTATCTGTTATGTCGAGTTTAAATATTGCATACTCGCTAGTCAGTTTTAAGGCGCTATTTAGTTTAATAAGTAGCTGCTGCATATACAGTATATTACATGCTGAGTGAGACTTGCGCTGTGATTTCTCAAATGGCTTTTGAATAGTGTTACTGCTACTGCTTGCCTCTGAGTTTTCTTTGTTCTGTTCTCTGACTACCACAGTACACCACAGTATATTTGCCAATTTCTGTAATTCTTAGTGACAGAGATGAAAAAAAAAAAAAAAAAAAAAAAAAAAAAAAAGATTGTTGAGTGATTTAAATGCTGTTTCAGTTGTATATTGACATTTTTACCTACAGAAACACTGTTTAGATAATTGGTACTGTTAACGCGTAGTAATATTAATAGATCAGGTAAGTAAGTTGGTCTGTGATGTCAGCTGTGTGGTAAGACAATTATTACCGCACAGTCATGTGATCTTGTTCAGCCAATCACAGCACTTAATTTATCCAAGCCATTTTATAAATGCACATATTTCATTAACTATAAACTCATTACATGGGCTGCAAAGAGCATTGCTACAGTATTCTGTAATACATAAAAGTTGCATCTCCTGGTTGCAAGTCAGCCAGATGATCTGACAGACTATGACAGAGTGTTGAAAGTAGACACATGCTGGGCAGGCGCCTCTTTTTTCATCACTGCACAAATTACTGATGTTTTTGTACAGAAACAATCTAAAAAATGATAACTATCAGCTTAATTTGGAAGAACAGAGATTTCTACTCCCAACTTCCCTGAAGAAATTAGAGACTGGAGTCACTGAGGAATGGTCACATATCCATCCAGAACCAGACAATTATTCTTGTACTAAAATTCATATTCCAAAATGCATAGATGCTGCTGATAATGTATGTATCAAGTCACATACCAGAACTTTTAACACTTTGCAGACTTGTCAAATCAGTGCTGCACTGGCTGTCTATGGTGACCCTACATATTGTAATGTTGCTGGGGTCCAGCAAGACAATGTAGCTGGTGCAGTGGAATGACTAATAATCAGGAGATAGTTTTGTGCCCTAAACAAACCTGGATGAGGGCAAGCTGCTTTTATTCTCAAACATGTCTCACAATTTGAAGCCAGGTTGGAGCAGCCTATACTCTGCTAAATTTGCCAGGGCACCATGCAATCACTATTACTCTTTGTTGAGTTAGTTACCTGTTGCATTCGGTGGGCATCTATTGAATGCCAGGTCACCCGACGGTGTTCTTCTCCATACCATTGCCAAAGCGTAGTCTTCAGGACATATCTCATACGGTGCTGTAAAAATGCTAATACTGTTACCATTGCTGCCATTGGTGACATTCAGATACATGGTGTTGCTTATTCCTACATGTAATTAAAACAAAATCCACATTCAAATATAATTCTTTCTTTATAGTAATTGAAAAACCTTCTGTCCTCATAATCATGTTTATAAAAAGTGTTTCTTATGCAGTATCACTCTTGTAAGCAATATACATCTGAAGCAGCACTGTCCAGTTGAAAGGTTTTCATGGGTAATTGAAAACCTGCTTGGGTGTGGTAGACGCCTATTAATGATTTTCTGCTCAGACACAATCAACTCCAATTGACTCCAATCTGTAACAATGCAGGTACAAAAAATAAACGATACAGACCTCAATGTTTTTTTTTTTTTTAAATCAGTGAGAACAATTCGGATAAAACTAGAGACCTGAACTTATTTTGTTATTTACTATAAATTATGTTATTTACTATATATATAACTATGATATTAAATACTTTAATCTCATATAAATCACGTTTATAACACATTGGTCTGTCCGTTGTCAGTATTACAAGTATATATATATATATATATATATATATATATATATATATATAATATCTAGAATATTATATATTTGAACTGTTTTTTCCGATTGTTTTCAGAAAACCAATTTGAATTTAATAATGATACTACTACTACTACTACTCATGTCCATAGTGTCATGGATATAGTGAAGGTACCAATATTTGGAATGTGTCTTTTTTACACTTGCAATGCTAGATTGGATTCAGAATCTTGATGTGTCCACACACTGTTAATGCATCTATTTAAAATGTACATATATTGCATGCTACCCTTGAAACAAATGGAGGGTATTGATATTTTTGTGTATTGCTATATATGTAAAAACTACAAACAATTTTATTTTTATAAAGCTGTATTTACATTCTCTTAAAAAAAAACTAATAAAAACTAATAATAATAATAATAATAACAACAATGACAATAATGCCAGGAACTAGGCGGTGGAAGTTCTTCTGTTTGATTAAGTTTTATTAAGTTTTCTTTCATGAAAGATAGAGAAAAGTTTGGGCAGCAGAATTATTATATAATGTGCAGTAGGCACATGTTATGCCAGATATAAAGATGAATTAACTTTGATTTATAAGCAGGCCAGAGGAAATGTGAGGTGCCAATAATGTGCCTTTTTCCTAGGGCTTTCTCAGGGAGTATAATTTATAGTGATAACCAAGGCTTTAAAACATTTTGCTTACCACTTGCTACCTTGTTTTATCATAATGATGAAGGCAATTTTCTGCATTTTGTTTATTTATTTATTTATTTTTACTTTAAACTGGAGATATATTATCTCAATTTCATGTTTAATGCATCTGCTTCACATTCCTACAAAACGGTCCCCCCTGTCTTTCAACCTGTTAATTAAAACATTATTGTTTACGCACTAGAGGGCAGTGTTTTTACTTGTACTGCTGCTTTTACAGTGCTGTGCAATGTCACCTGTCCACTTAGAGTAAGCAGCGTGGTTCCGAAAAATCTAACGTTACACGTCCCCATACGTTGCTACACTGTTTAAATATAGCAATTGTAATTCTTTTCATTGTTAACATCCTGACAACTTGTTATACTTATAACTTTAAAGTCTGTTTCAAAGCTCTTTTCAAAATGGCTGCTCTAGTGCACTGACAGTGTAAGGATTATTGCCCACATTGTACAGAACAGAAAAGCCAGAGCACTTGTTGTCATGTTAATTTGCAGTGATGTGGAGGACAAATCTCCAACCCCAGTGCACTACAGCGGCCGTTTTAAAAAAGAACTTTGAAACAGACTTTAAAGTTATGTGTAAATAGTTGTCAGGATATGAAAAATGAAAAGAAAATTCATTGTAGCTACATGTGGGGATATATAAAGCAGTATTTTCCGAAACCCCGCTACTTACTCTTTTGAACTACTAAATACCGCATATAAACACTGTATTAGACCTTCAGATGTAATGTAAACTTTGATACATCTGAGTAAAAAAAAATAAACACCTTTCTCAAGGCATTTCTGAAGGAAAATTCCCGTTTGCGAGCCTCATCTGTGAAATAGTAAGAACCTCTGTGGAGATGATAACTAAGAAGTCCAATCGCTGTCATCATTGCTAATGCTCCACTAAATACCTTGCATCAAAAAACACCTCTGGTTTTAAAACCAGAAGTAATAGTAAAGGCACACAAGGATCGTGGGATGCAGAGCAAAGCTAATTGTAAAAATTTCATCAACCTTTGATTTCTTCGGCAGTACCTTTTCAAAGATAACTGATTTCTTGCCCAGTTATATTTGTACCTGGGCAACGCTGCTCACTGCATTTGCGGACCTCTTCACCAGTTCCTTCACACTGTTGTCCAGTAATAGCCGCTCCTTGGCAAACCCGAATCCTCCTCTGCCAGCCCCCATCGCACGACTTTGAACATCCACTCCAATGCCCCCAAGGATTCCACTGTCCATTGGCTAGAAATGAAAGAGATTTACCGGATAAATTAATACAACAATGGGTTCCCCATCTGTCCATCACACACACAAGTATTCTTACCTGGGATGCTCTGCCTGTGCAATGTTTCCTCCAGATCACATTAATGTTAAACCTCTAATAGTTTTATTATGAAAATATGATACAAACAATATACTGGTTTGGTTTTGAACATGTATTGGTTAAATCTAAACTGCTTGTCCCTATACCAATTATAAGATATTTTGAGTGAGGTTTAATGTGAGTTGCAGCTAATGTATGTCAATTTAGGACTAAAATGAAATGGGCCTTTTTCAAAGACTCTCCCTTTTGCAAAGCCAATATTTAGAAACAAAAAGATATATACCAATAGACGTATGTGCTCAATTCCTTCTCCAAATGGATTGGTTCATAGTAGCAATCCATTTTCCCTCCAGAACATTTATTTTAATTAGAAAGTAGCTCAAATGAAAATAAATGATGGCGCATAGATCCCATGGGAGAAAAAAAAAATGCTATTCTGTATATTGATGATATTATAACACAAACACAAAAGCCTGTGTATTTCAGGAGCTTAATGAACTGAATATCAAATACAGCAATGTAATAAAATCTTCGACAATCTCTAGAAGTGTAAACATACAGAATCCAGGGGTAAAGAGATAATGTATTCACTTGCCCTTACCCATTTCATTCCTTTCAAATTAGGCAGATTATTTCAATAGGTCTAACATGAGAATTGTGCTTACTCCTATCAATTCATTGGCTTCTGATTACTTTTGCTTATTCTTCAGTAAAAGAGGCTAGAGTGATGTTGAATATAATTAATTACATTCATAGATACTATGGTTCTACTAAGAATCATATTGTACCCCCTACTAAAAGATATCTCCTAGTAGCTCCTAGTTCAGGCCCTGGTACTGTCCCCCCTCAACTACTGCAGCTTCCTCCTGGCCTGCCTCCCTGTCTCTGCCATCCGTCTGCTCCAGCTCATCCAAAAGCTTTTCACCTTGTCTTTTCCCTTATTCATTTCTCCAATGATACACTGCTGCTCCGCTCTCTGCATTGGCACCCTATCGCTGCTCGCATCCAGTTCAAAACTCTTGTACTCGCCTAGTGCTGTCTTGACCTTTCTGTTCCCTTCTATCTCTAGACTTTCATTTCACCGTACAGCCCCTCTCACCCCCTCCGCTCCTCCACCACCGGCAGATTAGCTGTACCACCTCCACTCCCCCGCTTCCAGAGCCTGCTCCTTCTCCACACTTGGCCCTCAGTGGTGGAACAACCTACCCATGGATATCAGGACTGCTCGGTCCTTGACCACCTTCCGGCACCTCCTCAAGACACATCTGTTCAGACAGCATCTGTAAACCTCACAACTCTCGACTATACTGGACTATACAGCACCCAATTTTACCAGGACTTGCATCAGCTGGTATTTGCACTGAACTGCTAGATACCTTGATGTATTCTACGACTGCTCTTAATTATAACTACTTCCTGTATCTTGTATCTGACTTTACTCTTACAGGTATCTGTATTTACATTTTTTGTAATTGCACTTATTTTAAATCATTCTCATCCATTCATTGTACTTACTACGTGCTCATAATGGTCTTTACTCTATTTAATATAAGTTAACTGCTCTTAGTCGAACCCGCTCTTACATGTAATTATTTACTGTATTCCCTATTTTTTGCTCTTATTTGAATTTGATCTTTTGTTACTGATTTTATTGTACTTCATAACTGTTCTTATCTTTCATCTTAGGAATATCGCCCGGCTGCGCCCTGTTCTCTCCATGGCTGCTGCGGAGAAACTGGTCCATGCCTTTGTCTCGTCCAGACTTGACTACTGTAATGCCCTACTTGTTAGGGATACCAAGAGCACACTAAACAAACTGCACTATGTTAAACTCAGCACCCAGGGTTTTGACTAGGTCTCGATCTGGTGATTATATTGCCCCTGTTCTGGAATCCTTACGTTGGCATCTTGTTAAGTTTTGCATTGATTTTAAAACCTTGCTATTGACTTTTAAGTCTTTAAAGGGTGTGTCACCCCTTAAATAACTTACCTTTTGTCTATTTATACCCTTAAATGCAACATCCACTGATGTTGGATTGTTATGTGTCCCTGTGACCAGATTACAAACCGTGGGTGATAGGGCCTTCTGTTCCTATGCCCCTAGGTTGTGCAATGCCCTATCCAAAGACACTAGCGACTCTGCATCCTTGGGTGTTTTTAAATATCACCATAAAACTTATTTGTTTAAACTGGCATTTTTTTAAAATTTAATGGTTTTATATTTTTCTTATTGTTTACTTTTATGTTGTGTTCTTATGTACAGCGCTTTGTAATGACTTTCATGAAAGGCGCTATAAAATGATTATTATTATTATTATTATTATTATTATTATTATTATTATTATTATTATTATTATTATTATTATTATCTGTAATGTGATATTCTGAAATGTGATACTTTGTAACAATTGTAAGTCACCCTGGATAAGGGCATCTGCTAATAAATTAATAATAATACTACTACTACTAATAATAATAATTACACTTTGTTATAGTTTTGCTATAGTAAACTTTTTAAAAAGCTTATGCAGTATACCAACATGTTTTTTTGTTGTTTTTTTATGGTAGTTATATACAGTAAAGGGTGAAAATAATTTGTTGTTTTGCATTATTTTCAATTTTACTTACACACTGATATTATCGAACAACCCTCTGGTGGCCAAATGGTGCACCACAGAGTGTCTCTCCAAGATATTTTTCCTTTGCACATCATCCTCCATTATTGTTATGATTTGTTTATTTAGGTGATGATTCAACATGTACAGTAGAAGTTTAAACAGTTACTGCTTTCTTTAAAACATGTCTAAGCACATTTAAAACAATTACACAGATAGACTTAGAGCAGCATATTAACTAACCATTACAAAATAATGAAACATATTCACTAGAGGTTAAATAGGATACAGGAATTATTTTTAAACATTCTATCCAGTATTCAAACAAATATTGCAATACATTTTAAAAACATTGTATCATTTGTATCACCTTTAATGAAGAGCAATGAAATAACAGATTGTCTCTTTCTCTGAATGGTAAATCAATCCATCTGAACAATTAAAATAGTATTTTGTCTATATAAATAAGACCCAAGTTAAATATAGATAATGCTGAGTAGGCTCAATATTGCACCATATAGTTGGGCTTACTTAAATAGCACGTAGAACCCTTCTCTTTCTAATGATAATGACAATACCACTAGATATGTGGATGTGTACACCCACCAGTGCAGTCGGGGTTATAGCATTCTCTGCTCTCTGCCCAGTGTCCGCGGCATTCAGAGCCCCCATGAGCTGCTGCGGAACACTGCCTGGTGCGCTGCTGAGTCCCGTTGGAACATGTCACTGAGCACTCGCTCCACACACTCCACTCCTGCCACTGTCCATCAACTGGGGCATCAGTCAGAACCCAAATCAAACAAAGGGAGGAAAAAAGGACACACAGTATGAAATGAGATGGGTGTCAACATTTGTTCACACCAATGCTCAAAACAAGTGATATTTAACCCAGTACTTAAAATAGAAAGACCTGATATTTGTTCACTAATGCACTACATTGAATGGCTGACAGGAAGAATGGTACCTTTATAGAGATATTGTGGTTCACTCAGGTAACCACATTTACTTTAGATATAGACATGGGTACAATAGTAGATAGTAAATAGTAGCCAGTGCAATGTTTGAGTCAAATCCAATGTCTAATTTGACACCACTTTTTTTTTTATCCAGTGAGGTATGCAGAATACATTATTTTTTTTTCCTATTTCAGTATTTAACATACTATTTTAATGGACTTTAACCTTCTCCTCTCAATCAGTACTTGAATGTACTTATTGTAGCCTTACATCTAGCTCTATCTGGATTAAAAGTTTCATTACAGCCTTGTATTAGTTTTGTTGTCCATAGGGTCAGATCAATGAATGATGTGGTAGCTTAGCAAGCTAAATCTGCTCTTTTACTTCGGCAAAGTACATAAAAAAAGAAAAAAAATCTTTACTAACTAGCCATTAAGGTCTGGTCACAAGGGTGACTTTTGTCGACGACAACAAGGGGACGACAGATGTTGCTGTCTTGTCGCCTCGTATGATCACCCTGGTTACGTTGCTGCCTCTGTTTTGCCAGCTTGTTGACTGCATGCTTGTCTCCCATGTGACCACCACAAACTGCAAGGCAACACGCAGGCAACAAATGTGTTCCTCTTGTTGCCGTCGACAAAAGTCACCCGTGTGACCAGGCCTTTAGCCTTATAGCTACAGTAATTACACCAGATGTACTGAATATCGTATATGGATTAAAACATGTTTATGGGACTATTCTATCAATTATATACTCAATACAAACCTGGACACAGGGCTATGTTGCACAGTTTTGTTTGTGTTTCTGGACCATCACAAGCTCTACCCCCATACTGTGGCGAAACACATGTCCTTGTTCTTGTCCTTTGCCCTCTACCACATGTAAATGAACACAAACTCCAGGGTGACCATTCCTCCCATGCGCCATGCACTGCAAACAGACATAAATAGACTTTGCAGTTATGGTTAGTAGTATGCGTTTCATTTACAAATAGAATAATGGTTATCCAGACACAAGCTTGCCAAGAACACAGAAAACCCCAGACATATAGTAAGACTACACCAAACATAGAGTTCTTGATTGCATTGCTGTAATTTCTAGCATACTTCTGGGAAAAGGTAAAAAGATAATAGATAAGAACTGGCGCAACCCAAAAACACCACATCATAGCTCTAGTTTGCATCTTAGGAAAGACCAAGAAGCAGCAGAGGTAAAGACAAGGAGGCTTTTCTGCTGTGTTACTACATTAGGCTGCTCAGGGATGATTTCAAGGGCACCCTGCTGATGTCTTATCACATGCAAGGGGATACAGTACAATCCAAAATACTTTTCTGTCAAGCACACAGACTCATGGCAGTAAGGCTTCCAAATGGAATGCTATCTGTGACATGCAAGTCTTTTCTGCTTTTAATTGGCACTCTTTGAAACACACTATCAGATCCTGACGCACATACTATAAATATTATAACCATATCATCAGAGTGGTATTTAGTGTCAAAGGTTTTCACCTCAACTGGGGACCAACTATACTGCTTTTCAAATTGTGTAATAAAAAATGATCTCAACAATTAATGTGAATTATACAATTTCAGTGTCAGTCAGCCATTGTGTTAACATGGGAAGAAACAATGTATTTTTTCCTTATCATCCTTTTTTTTTATTTTAAATGTAGAGCTATGCTCATAATTAAACATTTTCCAGTTATATATATATAGCGCTTTGAGTTTTGGCCAAAAAGCTCTATCTTGGTGTCATCTGACCACAAAACCTTTTCCCACATCGCAGCTGGGTCACTCTCATGCTTTCTGGCAAACTCCAGACGTGCTTTCAGATGATACTTTTTGAGTAACAGCTTCTTTCTTGCCACCCTCCCATACAGGCCAGTGTTATGCAGAGGTCTTGATATGGTTGACTGGTGCACCATTACTCCACTCCCAGCCACTGAACTCTTTAGCTCTTTCAAAGTGATTGTTGGCCTCTCTGTGGCTTCTCTCACAAGTCTCCTTCTTGTTTGAGCGCTGAGTTTTGAGGGACGGCCTTTTCTTGGCAGTGCCTGGGTGGTGTGATGCAGATTCCACTTCCTGATTATTGATCCAACTGTGCTCACTGGGATATCCAAACACTTGGATATTATTTTGTACCCTTTCCCTAATCTATGCATTTGTATTACTTTATCTCTAACTTCTGTAGAATGCTCTTTGGTCTTCATTTTCCTTCAGATTCACAGCCTTACCTGTGATCCTTCAACAGTGGGGTTTTTATTCAGAAAATGTGACAGCAACTTTAATGGTTCAAAGGTGAAGGCCAATGGTAAGGTAATTGTGTCCTCGTTACGGCAATTTCTTTCAGCGGTGCAAACAGGGAGCTTCCACAGCACAGGGGTTGAATACTTATGCAAGCAAGATATTTCAGTTTTTTTTTTTCCTGAAAAATATTTCCCAACATAAAACCAATGTCACCTGACAATAATTGATTCTGAGTTTCAGTGTTTAAAAATAAAATATCAAACAGAACGAAATTTCAATGTACCATTTGTAATTCAGTAATATGAGAGAATTTTGCAAGCCACTGTGTGTGTGTGTGTGTGTGTGTGTGTGTGTGTGTGTGTGTGTGTGTGTGTGTGTGTGTGTGTATATATATATATATATATATATATATATATATATATATATATATATATATATATATATATATATATTGTGAGCAGGGAGAGGGTTAATTTCCTTCCTTCTAGAGAACAAAAAAAAAAGGAACATGTGAGAATGTAGATACCTCTGCATTGTGTTAATTGTTTAATTATTAGTTATCCCCTGTACCTGGTGTTTATTGTAAATTACAGCCAGGTGCAGGGTATTTAAAGAGAGCAGCCAGGCTGTTCAGGGTTGCTGGTGTGTGAGGAGCACAGCTTAGGGTGATTTTGACCAAAACAACAAGGTCGTGTGAAGAAGCCTTTTTGTGTGCTTTGTTTTTGTTAGTGTGTGGTACAGGTAAACAGTTTAGTTGTCCTGAGTATTAGTTAGGTTCCCGCATGTGTTTAGGTAGTGCTCTAGGAAGAGCTAGGTGTTTATTTTGTTTATTGTGAATTATTAAAAATAGCATGCAAGCACTGGAAAAATCCATTTCGGTGACGGGGCCCTGTTTAAAAGGGACAATGAACCATGAAGAGTTTAAGCTTGTTACACTATATACATTTTTAATTCTCAAATTATAACTCTTGCTGTTTACAATACATGAATAGTTTTTTGTCTTTTATATTAGTTCTGCATTCTCTAAACTGGATATTTACTGTTATTAGGTGATGTGAATATTATACTGTAGCGGTTTGTGACATATGTGGCATATGCATATTGGGCAGTAGAGGTAACAAACATTTCTTGCTCAACATGGGGTGAAAGCTTTTTAGAACATTCTGTGACTTTAAGAACATCCTCACTACCAAAATGATGTCTACACAAGTCAAATAACTGTGAAAGCATGAAAAGGGATATTCAGTGTGAGACAGCAAGTTCAACCTGTCAGTTTTAATAAGCCCAGTATGTAGAAGGCCAGGCCTTATAGAAAAAGACTGAAATATCATAACCCCTTATCTAGGAGTCATGAGTTGCAGTCTTACAAAAAAATGTGGCAGTGAATGTGCTAGCTATAGACAGTCAACTAGGATTTACACATCCCTTCTGACAACACAAATGTAAAATCAAAGACTGCAGTTGGCCAAGCCAAATCATACACAAGAAAGTTAATCCTCTATATGATCAGACCACAATTACGCTTCACCATGGAGTTAAAATATAGTAGGGGTGTGAGTACCTTCTCAGAACATCTTGCCTAGTTATAAAAATATTCTTACTTCAGGATAAAAAAAGTCTGTCAAACTGCATTTTCATGCTGCCCCAAAGCAACTCCCAAGTGACAAATTTGATAGTTAGTCTTTTGTACCTAATGGGAATGTAATTAAAGGACCTAGATCGCTTATATAATTTAAAGAAGCCGTCATCATTCTGACACCACAAAATCTCAGTGAAGCACTGCACCTACAGAAGCTTTTAGGCCATGCATCATTGCCTAGTGGATGTATCTGCTCTATGAGTAACTGTGTTTGCCACACATGTATATTTTACACATACAGAGCTGCTCTGTGTGTAGTGTATTGACAAATTGTGAGACAAAACGATTGATAAAATGTAGTTATCACAAGGCTAATGTGTAATACCAAGGGAAATTTAGCAAAGGTGTGGTTCAGGCAGGGAACTAACTTTTAACCTAGTTTCAAATGGTAAAAACATCAAGCATATCGGCGTATTCTCGTTACTAGAACATTCATCAGTCAAATGTCAAGTATCTAATTCGTCATCCAACAAACAACTCGTCAAATGATAAGCTAGAAAGGGCTTTATATATTACCTCCTTCTCCCCAGCCTCCATCTGTTTTTTGGCTTCGTCTAAGGGGTGGGGCAGCTATCCTATGGGCAGGGGTACCTCTAAGGGCAAGGCCAAAGGACGAAGATATAATGAAAATATGTATAATTTAGTATTTGTTGTCAAAACTTTATTGAATATTGTTCTCATGAATTTTCCTGACAAGTACTGTAGCCTTTGTTGGTTATGTAACAGTACATAATAATCCTTCTTTCAACTGAAAATGCATGACAGGAAATATTTTTGATCTCCAGTGCATACAATTGTGTTTCAAATGAAAAGGGAGGGGGCTGTCTACAGTGGCTCAACACTTACTGTACACTGGGGTTGCAATTCCAATGATTCAAGCTGATGCTAGAGGGCAATCTTAAGTGGATTCATTTCATTTTATGTAGTGAGTTGTAATTTTATTTCAGATTTTCAACTATTTGCAATTGTGTTTGAAAGTCACCTTGATTGAACAACATTTAAAGTTTAAATTGTAACATCACTATTGTGATATTCTATAATGCAGAGATGTAAGACTGAGGAAGATAAACCTGCTCTCGTTTTAATTTATATTTAAGGTTGAGTAATCTTTTTATAAACACTTATATCAGAATTAAATATTGTTCAACCATATGTAATATTGCTGCTGATTTTTAAGTGTTAAATGTAAAGTCAATTACATTTTTCCTTCTTGGTGTGATTGATTAGAAATACTCACTTGTTTGTTATTTGTAGAAGCTATCAGTGTTTATAAATAAACTCCCTTGAAAGTCATCCTCTTTGGTAACCAGAAATACTGTATATTTGTAAATGCATAATTAAATGTCTTTTAAATAAATCAGTAACTATACACTTAAACATAATACACATTTGGCTTAAGACAGTGGGGTCACAGATTATCATCTGAAAGGCTAGTTGAAACAAACCCCTTATAGCAGTGCCCTGCCTTTTATTTTGATATACTTTTGCATTTAGGTACCTGGGAACATGAAACCCTTGTGAAACCCTTTGAATGAAGTAATGAAAATGCCGATATACTTTATATACACAGGCAGTCATTCAGAGAGGGAATGCTACAGTTTCACTTGTTCTCCACTAAAGCTACAAATAAAAAGTTACTTAACTTACAGAAACTGCAGGGTACCCAAACATGATTTTAACAATGTATTATATTTTTATAATTAGTGCTATTGCTAAAGAAATAGCTGATATCTTTGAATTTCTTTTTCACAGTCTACCCAAAAAGCTGATACACAAGCTCTGCATGATCTGTTTTCACTTAATAACCTTTTAGTCTGATAGGGATTCTGACTGATTCAAAATTTGATGTGGCCAAGTGATGCCATAAAGCTCAGATTAGGCCATCAGAATGGAAATGATTCTTGGTGAAGCAGCTTTGATCATTTGGGTTAAAAGCATAATGAAGGGAGGTTTAATTTAAATAAAGTCACAATAAGTTGAATTGCACATCCCTGTAACAATAAATAAATAAATAAATAAATAAATAAATAAATAAACAGGCGTATAGTGAAAATAAGAAATAAAAAACCATTAAAGCATTTAATTTTTTTTTGTTTTGTCATTGTGAAAAATAAGGCAACATCCAACCATCTGCTGCTAACACTACCTGGACAGAGGGCAGTGTTATTGCAAACCCTCGATTCTCTTAAAGGGCCGCTGCAGTGTGTCCCGTAAGGTGATACACAAGCTCTGGTTCGCACCTGCGACCCTTGACCACATGTAACTGAACATGAACTCCACTGGGACCAGTCTTCTGTGCCAGAGTCACCTGTGTAGAAGAAGGTTGATATCAATTAATGCACAACATTACAAATAATACTGTGAAGAATTCAATAGAATAGCTATAATGGATACAGACCATCCCTTAAATGTCACTGTGATTAATTTTGTGTTTTATCTCATTTGCTTTACGATGCACAAATCACATGTCTGCTTATTTCTTTAATAGTTGTCCAACAGCTTAAGGTTACTGACATAAAATATAATAAGAATAAGAATAATACCACAAAAGAAACACACACAGGCACCACATGGAAGTGTTATAAATGAAAATTTTTGTGTTAGCTTATGAAATTTAAGATACAGCAGTACATGAAAAAAAAAGTATTGACTGACAGCAATGCAATGCAATGGTCTAGTGTTGAGCTGATCGCAAATCAATATTTCAGATGATGTTATTCACTGAATAGCAGAATCAAAAATCCATATTTAAGTAATTTATTATCCACTATAACAAGACTTGTACTGCCCATCAGACTGGTAAATAAGCAGGGTGGTCAATTTTTATTTCGTTTTACCCGGCCCATGGGATGGGATTCAATTACAACACAAATTAAAAAAAAAACAAATCTGAAAAAGATGAATTAGCATTAGTAAAGGGTCCTGCTTACTATCTGACTGCGACTGCAGTGTCCTGAGCCAAAGACAAGATCAAGCAGGACTGACCACTGCAGAGGATACTAAAGCTATTACTATTACCAGAAAATGCATTTAAATATTTATTCATTTTTGTATTTTTTTTTTCTTTACTAGATCAGATTTAGGCATGGACCAAATCAAACTTTGCCAACCCACTAATCAAACTTAACAAAACTGTATTTAATAGCATTTTCTTTTTTTGTAACTATCTTATTTCTTCTACTCATAAAAAGAAAACACTATTAAATACAGTTTTGTTAAGTGTGATTAGCGGGTTGGCAAAGTTTTGAGTTGGTCTTAGCCTTAGTTAATCTGAACAACGCTGCTGTTTCAGTGCGTTTTGAGATTTGAAACCTCCATTGGGAATCAGACTGGCTAAGCCAATCCATTAAGTTTACACTTTCCAAAATGCCAAAAGTATCAACTATCTTTATCATAGTTTTAGCTGTTATTCGGTAAAGGTTTTGGTTCTGATGAAAAGATCATATAATTCAGCAGAATGAGAATGTATAGAACACCAGTCTAAGAAAATACAGCAATATCTGGCAGTAATAAATGTCTTTCTTAAACCATTTATCCATGATAATCTGAAGTATTATTTTTAGCTTCTTGAAGAGATAAAAAAAAAACACTTTTAAACCCAAGTAATAATTGTTAATAGAAGCTATCATATTAACAGCCATTGTTGTTTAAAATCAAATTGTGTGTGTGCCGTATATATATATATATATATATATAATATATATTATATATATATAATATTATATATTTATATATATATATATAGGAAGGGAGAGAGGAAGACAAATTGGAATTAACTTTGTATAACAGTGTTTCCTGGGGGATAAACAATAAAGGAGAAAATTAATAAACAAAAATATTTAGTGATCATTATTTTTAATTTATACACAGGCACCCATTAAGCAGTTTCAAAAGCCTGTACATTTTCTTTTAATATTACAATGAAATCTTTCGACATAGATTTTGTATGCATTCATACAATAGCACATATGGTTCAATGCGGCAACCACAAATTAAACTACATCTGTATTATCTGTGCTCTGAATAAATTCACATTAATTGAAATCTTATTGAGCTTTAAAATACATTAAAAATGAAGATGTTGCTGATATAAAGACTGGAGGGTGAAATGATTCAATATAAAATCAAACTACCCATAAAGTGTGGTACAATGTATTACATGAACCTGCATGAAAACAATAAATTAGTAGTTCTAAAAAGGAAAAAAAATAAATAAAGGCACAATAATGGATGATTAAAAAAGGCAAATAACAGCTTAATTCAATGGAACTTGCACAACATCAAATGAACAAGTGTTATATTTAAAATACAGAAGATTTGATGAGCACACCTGTGCTTAGATATAACTAAAACAGTATGACCACATTTATACAGTACATCTTTAAATCATAAATGACTTGTAAGATGTGCCAAAAAATGACAACACAATCTTGCAGCGTTATATTTCTCAACCTATTTTAAATTATAACTTTGTTAAAGAAACAATTAAAAGAATAACATGCAATAATTATCCAATGTGAAACATTTATTCAAATTTTTAGCAATCCATAATTTTAAACATTCAATCACAAATGCAGAGGTAAAACTATAGGAAAAACACAGAAATTAAGACATTCAAAAATAAATGCTTTTCAATGTCTTCATTGTGTCACCTTGCTCTACTTTATTTAGTTTTGTTAATAGTTTTACCTCATTTTTGGCAGAATTGTTGTACTATTTACATTTTACTACCAATCAAATGTAACATCCTTCCAGTTTCAATAAAGCTCTAGCTTTTAGGGAAACATTTTAAGTTTGGAAGCAGCCAAAACATAACACCTCTGGGGTCCTAATCAACAGACTGTCCCAGTGTTACAAATATTAATGTTTCGTCCTTAATTAAACAGAAAACAACCAGACAACCCAATTCATCTAAATGACATTCTAAATGGCATTCTGAGGTGAACCTGAAGTTTGTTTATCTGTTTAACAAAAGATTTTTAACTGTTTTAAAATGTGTCGGCTTCTATGTGTAACTGGGGATGTCAAAAAATAGCTGAAACTAGGCGGAAGCATTGCTACTAAGAGTGTCTTGTGTTTATAAGGCATGCAGTGGCTTAGCTGAAATCCATTTCATGAATAAAAAAAGAAAGAAAATATAACTAGTGTATTACCAGTTTGTGCCATAAATTTAGCAGCATCAGCTTGCTCCTGAGGGACCCTTTTCTCATGAACTGATCGTGGCCGCTGACTTTTTATTGTATGCTCTCCCATCATTCCAAATTCTAAAGACAGAATAAAGGTTTATGAAAGCTATGCTTGTACAAGATTTTCAAGGATTTACATTTTTTTCCAAGTTGTTTAATGATTACATGGTTAGAACAAAGGAACACAGTTATTTAGGTTATTTAGCATTACTGGTAGCTTATATTGTTTATTATGTGAGTTGCATCTTAAAGGAGTATTTTATGCAATGAAAATTTTCACAATGTTTCATAATATTTCTTATCTGTTTAATATCCCACTATGTATCTTTTGCATTATTCCCTGAACAGTTTCTGCCACTTGCAATTGCAATTTTGATAGAAAACTGTTATAACTGGCTTCAGGGCAAGACAGGAAAACCTCTTACCAGAGCTGTTTCGTCTAGGGTAGAGAGAGTAGCTGCTAGAAATTATTTTTCGTGTGTATTTTTCTCTCCCTGCATTGTGAATATAGATAATACGCATTTTAAGATGGAACCTCGTTCCTATTGGAGGACAGTGAGGCAAGTGGATTTTACTGCAGTATTTGTGAAGGAAATTGATAGAAAAAAACAAAATGCATATGTACATGATTTTTTTTTTACCCCAACTAATAGATTTAAAACATGGTCAGACCATGGCCAGAGGGCCAGATCAAAGGTTTCAGGTTTTATGTCTTGAGTTCATCTTGAACTCATTTCATTGGTCCAGTTTTATCCATACTATTGTTATCATAATTTTTCTGATTTCAAAGCCTGTACTATACTGCATATTCTGCAATCATTCCCACTTTCTTCACACCCCATTACGTGTGTAGGAAGACCCATTAAGAAATGAGAACAATCTACAGCATATTGACTCACAACACTGGGGGGTAAAGGTGCACACACTTTTACAGCAGCTCAAGTAAAAGGCTTTGCATTCTTGCCATGAAGCCTCCAATAAAACTTTCTCATCAGAGCAGTAATGAAATGTGATATAAATCAATCAATTATCTGACTGTAAGAAGGAATAATACACAAGATACGTAGTTGTATATTAAAAAGGTAATACGTTATATATTAAGAAAATATACATGATATAGAGCACCACTTTATATTTAATGCAGAAACTGATAAAAACATAGCAAAACATGCAAATAAACCCACACTGCTTTAAACAAACAGATAATACAGAAAGCCTTCTGGAATCAGCAAGATGGATTCAAATAAAAAACTCCATGCTCTGCAAATCTACTGTCCACTGTCTCTAATAAATTAAAGGTTTCTGCAATTAGCTGTAAATACAGGAGAGGCTGGTCCAATTGGAAATAATAAGCTATTATGGTAATTGTCAGTATGTCAAAAGAAGATCTTCTATTTGACAAAGCTATTCTGTACTATGGTGTGATGTGAAATTAGGCTGCTATCTTGTTTGACTTGTAAGGATAAGGCTTCATAAACTGAACACAAAACCAAAATGAGCCAATGCATTGTCAATTAGGAGGCATAATAATGTGCATCTTTTTGGTCAAATGAACTGCAGCAAAATAATGTCACTTTTTAGTTTTACATTTCTAAAAATACATTTTCTATAAAGTAATACCTGTTGTAATACCGGTGTTGCTTGGGACTGGAGAATTGTTTCAGATTAGAGAGTGTGCTAGATTACAGAGTTAATGTAAAAAATTCTAATACTGTACCTAAAAAAAAGTAAAATGACAAAACTATTTGAACGCTTAAAAAGACAATTACTATATTACAGTGTAATTAACACAATAATGGCTCAGCAAACTTTAAACACAAAGCCTCAGCAACTTCTTTACATGTTATTATCACAAGCTGCTTGCATTTGGGATTCAGGTGCTTTCTGCTAGCATTCAAGTTTTCTCTGTGAAGCTTTTAAGTAGGCATCTTTTCTTTTCGGTACATCTGAAACGATTTGCCTTGCAATTTACAATGTTTCGCTTTTTGTGCTGGTTTGGTAAACTTTCAGATTTTTTGATAAGTGCGCATCTAATGTGGGCTTTTAGACATTTATTTGCTGTTCAACAACTGCAATTTCAATGACCTGGTGCTGGATTGCAGTCAGATTTAGTACATTGATTTTAGGCAGAAGAGACATAATTACAGAATGGACAGGTTCTGGATTGTAGAGGGTATCGCACCATTCATTTCAGTAGGGAGTTGGTCAGGACCCAAAAATCATGAAGATTTATACAAAATGCCAGTTTATAGAGGGACTGGATATGACAGCTTCTACAGCATATCAAGGTCCTAATGCATTTTTATAAAACAAAATAGATCAGCATTTGAATAGCAACAGCTTATTCTTTAAATACTTAATTCTATATTTAAAATGTATTTAAATGTTTATATTATTTTGATAATTAAATACAGTGAGGGGATTCATGATCTTGTGTTGAATAACAAAATATAAAAATGATATATTATTACAAAGCTTCGACCACTCAAGTTGACAAAGCATATTAGTTTCTGGAATTTAAGTGTTTGTGTTTGTATCTATCCAGGTGCTAAAAACATGGAAACATAAAGATGTCTCATACAGTATCTTGGGTCATCGTGGCACCTGTAGAAACAAGATTCAAAACAATATGGTTTTTTGCTTCCAACTAGAACTGAAGGATGCCATGAGTCAAGCAGCATTCAGCTACATTTTAACATTATTTTGACTATAAAAACCTTCCTTCATAACTGCTAAACAACTACTAAAAAGTGTTCAGTCTTGAGGCATAGTCCATGCATCCCAATAGATTATTTATTAAAACATAGAGTGGACACAGGGTTGAGCAAGATACCTGGAAATGTATTTTCAATACAAAATAACTACCAAAATACAAAATACAAATGACTTTGGAATCACTGTATTTTCAATAAAAAATACAATTTGAAATTGTAAATAAATTTTATAAACAAAACGGATATATATATATATATATATATATATATATATATATATATATATATATATATATATATATATATATATATATATATATATACACACACACTACTGGTCAAAAGTTTTAGAACACCCCCATTTTTCCAGTTTTAATTGAAATTTAAGCAGTTCAAGTCCAGTGAATAACCTGAAATGGTACAAAGGTAAGCTGTAAACTGCCAGAGGTTTTAAAAAAAAAAGTTTAGGTTACCAAAAACTGAAAAATAATGTACATTTCAGAGTTATACAAAAAGGCCTTTTTCAGGGAACAAGTAATGGGTTAACAACTTACAGCTGTTCTGTAGCAATGGAAGTAAATTAAGCCTTGAAAGTTGATGCTAACAATTCCTACAGTTGTCCCAACTTTTGTTGATTACTTACAAACCCTCTGTCTGTATAAAACCAGTGTTGGAACAGACTGTGTTACTACAATCTCTTAAGCATTATTTGGACATTATTGTACTGCAGGAAGTAGTATATTGATATCATACTGGTGAGAAAAAGGCAATTAACAAAGGAAGACAGACAGACCATTATAACCCTTAAAAGTGTAGGTCTTTCCTTTAGAGAAATTGCAAAGCAAGCCAAGGTGTCAGTGAGTACAGTTTCCTACACTATCAAAAGGCACTTGGAAACTGGAGGGAGGAAACTCTGACAGGAAGAAATCTGGCAGACCCAAAGCCACAAAAGAATCGGAAGATAAGTTTCTGAGAGTCAACAGCTTGCGTGATAGGCGGCTCACAGGACAACAGCTTCAAGCACAGCTTAACAATGGTCGAAGTAAGCAAGTCTCAGTTTCAACTGTGAAGAGAAGACTTCGAGCTGCAGGTTTGACAGGTCGAGTGGCAGTACGAAAGATTGCAAAATAAGAAAATGAGGCTTGCCTGGGCGATGAAGCACCATCAGTGGACTACTGAAGATTGGACCGATGAATCAAAATTTGAAATCTTCGGTTCATCGCGCAGGGTTTTTGTACGCCGTCAAGTAGACGAAAGGATGGTTCCTCGGTGTGTGACACCAACTGTCAAACATGGAGGAGGAAGCAAGATGGTCTGGGGCTCTTTTGCTGGATCCAGAGTTGGCGACTTGCACAGAGTGAGTAGCACCCTGAACCAAAATGGCTACCACAGCATTTTGCAGTGCCATGCAATACCCTCTGGTATACGCCTAGTTGGTCAGGGGTTCATCCTACAGCAAGATAATGACCCAAAACATACCTCCAGGCTATGTCAGAACTACCTTAGAAGAAAAGAACAAGACGGTAGGCTTCAAATCATGGAATGGCCAGCACAGTCTCCAGATTTAAACCCCATCGAGCTGGTTGGGGGTGAACTGGACAGAAGGGTGAAAGCAAAGCAACCTACAAGTGCAACACATTTGTGGGAACTTCTACAACAGTGTGGGGAAGAACTTTCCGAACAATATTTGATTTCCATTGTACAAAGAATGCCACAAGTGTGTTCGGCTGTTATATCTGCAAAAGGTGGCTACTTTGATGAGTCAAAAATTTAGATTAAATTTTGTTAAACAAAACGATTCCATGATTTCTTTTTATCTCCAATTGTTTATTTGTTCTATGCTTTAATTTCAGAGTACATTGAGACATTAAACTGTGTAAATTTCAATAAAAACTGGAAAAATGGAGGTGTTCTAAAACTTTTGAGGTCAGTGTGTGGTACACACATACATATACAACATAATATATATATATATATATATATATATATACATATATAATATATATTATATAGATATATATATAGACTATATGAGAAGTAGGGGGGGTTGACCCCACAATTAGAAAAAAAAAAAAAAAAAACATCTATATTTTAGATATGTGGGGTTTTTAGCATTTTGATAAAGGACTCTTCAGAGAAAATTACCTTTTTTTTGATGTCAAGATGCAGTTCTAAAATAAATAACAATTTTCAACACCAAAAAGTTTTAGAACTTTTTTTTTTTTTTTTTATGTGGGGGATAATTCTACTGCAAGCAAAAACCTTTGAATATGCAAACAGTATTTATTTAATGTCTAACATTACTGTAGTTTTCAGTACACATTGATGTACTAGACTGTGTGGTACTGTATAGTTCTCTATCAGTTCGCAAAGCAAGTTTCTGGAAGAGGTCATCCGACAGCCAATTTCTTTGGGGGCTGAAAATCAAGCCAGCAAAAGAGAAGAGACACTCAAAAGGAGCAGAGGAAGGAAGAATGGTATTAAAGCATTTAAACAGCTTCTTTATGAAAGGGTCTTGTTCTAAAGATGTCACATCCTTCCTTGGGTCTTCAAGAAAATGATAGATCTCCAGCTCAGCGTTGTTGCTTGTTGTTGAAGGAGTACTTATCTGGGAAACATCTTTGCTATCCATAAAAACAAAGAAGTCATATTCTTCCTCTTCAAGGGGTCTTCCAGTAGAAGATTCTGATACAAGACCCAGTTGTTGAAGCATTAGTTGATGTAATCTTCTGGTGTCTCCAGAAAATTAGTGTGGCAGCCAGTGCATCATTGTTGATTTAAAGTTACTCCCAAGATGAACTGGCATGTGTGTGTGCATTTTTATTTTATTTTTATCGAATATGCGATCACTATAATTAAATTTTATACAGCTGCAGTTTAATATTTAACTATTACTGACAATGTATTTTGGAGTATTTTTAAATTACAAAATACTCAGGAAATGTATTTTTGATAATGCCCAACTATGAGTAGACAGCACTACTACAATGTACATATTCTATACTATTTTCTTTGGCCTTTGACCTCTCCTTTCTAGGTACTGCTGCCCATAAATGAGCTTACAGATAAGATGAGAGGCTGAGCGTAGGGAAGCCTTGGGCAGGGGGCAGGATAGCTGCCCTCTCCCATTAGACAAAGCCAAAAAGCAGGTGGAGGCTGAGGAGCAAGAGGCGAACTCTGGAACACAGAGGTGATGTAATGGATTGAGGTAAGATATGAATCCTTTCCTTGACGTATTGTTTATCGAAAGACAAATAAGATACTAGCTATTCGACTGATGATCTGATCAGGTATTGGAAGCTCCTAAAACACATTGATGTTTACGTGATTTGATCTAAGGTTAAAGTGAATTCATTGCCAGAACCACCACTTTGCTTAATTAGCTGAATATTTGCCCAAAAAAGGCATATTGTCAGTACATTCGCAACAACTAGGCCAGCTACGATATCCAAATACAATATAATAGTTGTTCTGAACTGTGCCTGTCAACAGTAAAATTTGACCTAAGATAACATTAGCTAGTCCAAGATCAAAGTTTGTGAAATCAGCCACAAGTAATTGTGTTTAACAGACATATACTAAAGGGGGAAAAAAGTAAATAAATAAATGTACTTAAGTTTGCACTTATGGCAGGCCTAGCTGGTTTCACACCCCAGCTGGCTAACCATCTGGATGGTGAAACTGAAAGGGTAAAAAAAAAAAAAAAGAACATATATTTTTTTTTTTTTCCCTACTGATACCAGTAGGTACTGTATCTCCAAACCTGACATTATTCATCATGATTTAAGAAATGTTTTTCTTCCCACTTCTCCATACAAATGTGAGGTTTCAAATAAAGAGTTGAAATAAATATTGCTGATTATATAAGCTGCAAAGGTCTTTAGCCTGGCATTTAGTTCGAGGGTAGACACAGACCATTTCTAAGCAGAATTGCATTTAAAGAAAAAAATGCCATGTCAGATGCCTAACCTAGCATGAAAGGAGTCTGTACTTAGAGGACTTTGAATTTAAATCAAGTGCACAGCATTTTCATGCAGGCCCGTCTGCCTGCAAGCATGTCACACATGTAACTTTTAATGAGTTATTCTTCATTGCTATGCACTGTACTTCCGCACTTGAAAGAGAGTTGGAACTAAATGGAGGTGTAGGTTATTAATTATGCTGGTGGCTTTCATATTCACTTTAGATTTATTTTTACGCTATAGTCAGTGGTGGTAACCTTCTAGTGCTTTGTGAGATTTCTTAAAATACTTATCTGTCTTACTCAATGCATTACAAATGTCCGTATTTTTGATTGTTCAATGTAATTATTTTCTCTATTGTGAAAAATAAAGCAAAATTACAAGATTATGCTTGGGGACTAACAAACATGTTAATAAAGAAACACAAAATAAAAATATTCGTTGCAATAGTAAGCAAATAAGGAAAGAGCCAGCTACTTGTATTACTGTATTTCCATTTTACTTGCTTCTTTGTCATATGCTGGGGACATTTACCTATTGGTAGCCCACTCCCTGTTGTGCCTAACTAAATTTCAGTGCAATATATACATATTGAGGAGAGATTGGGGGAGCGGAGATCCAATCATTCTTTAACCTCTGTACAACAGTGCAGTAGCTTTGGTGCAATCAGAAGGTAGTGCAAACACCCCTTATAAAATTAAATGGGAGCCCATATTTAACACAAGTTAAAAAATCTCCTATTTAGCCTTGTTACTTGCTCCTCCATCCTTCCCTCTGTGACCTCAGCAATGACATCTTCCTTGGGAGGCCAGCACAGTTTGCTACCTCGCCTTAGTGTCTGGCTGCCCTGGTCCTCACTTCCTCAAGGACACTACTGATACAGTAAGACATTTTTAAAAACAACCTTTTTACTGTTTTTTTTTTTTTTTTTTTTTTCCTGCTGTGATTATTAATTACCCTGAGGCTGGGACTGGAATCTGACAGGTTAGCGAACCTCTTTTTAATAATGCATGTGATGTGCATGCATCTGTGTACAAAAATATAAGCGAAGTGAACTCCCCCTTCAAAATACCTCCATTTACTATGCATAGACATTTTTCTGTTTGATGCTGCACTCAGAGGGTGGTAAGAAGTTTTTGAGAATATTTTGGGAAGTCTAATAAATCATCATATTATTTAAATTTAATTGAAATAAATAAAAATAACCGTAGATTTCTTTTTGTTACCCTAGATACATTAATTAATCCTTCCCCTAATAGTCTTACCCTTGACATTGGCTCCTCTCACAGCTGCAATGACTTCTTACATTTCTTTAAAAATACAATAGTAGATATCAGAAATGAGATTCTACAGACTCCAGCACAATTTTGCCAACTACACCTATTAAGGCTACCATGGGATATTTTTCTTTGATTACCTTAAATGGTTTGCTTTCCTCTGTTATAGTTCCCTCAGCATTTAAGGTCGCTGGTAAAGCCTATGCTTAAAAAACACAATTTGGACCCTAAAGTCCTCAATAACTATAGGCGAATCTCCAACCTACCATTCTTAGATAAGGTTCTAGAGAGAGTTGTTGCAATTACAAAAATTTTAAACTCTTAATGGTGTAATCAAGCAACTTCAGTTAGGTTTTTGTGCTGCACATAGCATGAGACAGCCCTTGTCAAACTTATGAACAATCTGCTGATAAGTTCTGACTCAGGCTTTCCATCAGTATTAATTCTTCTTGATCTAAGTGCTGCTTTTGATACTGTAGACCATTCCATTCTCCTGAATCGTCTTGAAAACATAGTAGGTTCAAATATTACCTTTCTGATAGGTTTCAATTCGTCTCTATTGGGGAGGTAAAATCGGCATTATTGGAAGTTGTCTGTGGTGTTCCACCATCATGGTCTACCATCTTCAGTCAAGAAAGCAGGGACTTTTAAAACAGCATTGAAAACCCATTTTTATAAAATGGCCTTTTTACCATAATTTTAGCAATGATTGTGTATTGTCTTTTTAACTGTTTTATAGGAATTATCTTTGCCTTTTAAATGTTGTATAATATTGTAAAATGTTGTAAAGCACCTTGATGTCCTTGTGATGAAAAGCGCTATATAAATGTAAATAAATAAATAAATAAATAAATAAATAAAAACATAAAATATGCTACCATTAAGTGACATTACCCGCAGACACAGACTCAACTTCAACTGCTATGCTGATTGCTATGCTGATATGCAATGAACCAGCTAAAAGGAAATGTGGGATTACATGAGCTCGGACCTAGTTTGGGGGTCATCTTTGATCCTGATCTCTCATTTGAGACTTATATTAGGGAAGTTACTAAAGTATCTTTTTACTATTTGAGAAATATAGCCAAACCAATCATTTCAGTACAGAATCTGATGCCGAGAGACTAATGCATGCCTTTGTTTCATCTAGAATTTATTATTGTAATGCACTTTTTCTGGAGTCCCAAAACATGTGGTATCCCGCTTGCAGCTTGTTCAGAATACCGCCGCTAGAATTCTGACTAAAACCAGGAAAAGTGAACATACTACCCCTGTTCTGGCCTCTTTACAGTGGCTCCCTGTGCAATGTAGAACTGATTTTAAGATTTTGTTGTTAACTTACAAGGGACTGAATGTATTGGCACCTAGTTATTTGCAGGAGTTAATGACCCCGGATCTTCCAACCCGCACTCTGAGATCACAGGATGCGGGGCTTCTGGTTATTCCTATGGTGAACAAACGCAACACAGGATGTAGGGCTTTTTCTTGTAGCGCTTCTAAATTATGGAATGCTCTGCCTTCATTGGTGAGGGAAGCTGGGACAGTTCCAGTTTTCAAGTCAAGACTAAAAATGCACTTTTAGAAAATGCCTTTCCTATCTTAATGGGTTTTCACGTAACTTTAAAATTGCTGCTTTTGTATTATTATGTGTATACCGTTATTTAAATGGTCTGACTGTGGCAGTTGTATGTGTGACATGCTATACAAATGCATTGTGGTTTGTTCTTTTTTCTGCTATGTACTGTACAGTGCTTTACAATACTTTTGTATAAAAAGCACTATATAAATGCAATAAATAAATAAATAAAATAAATAAAAACAACAAAATATGTATGAGAGAAACAAAAATCTGTAAGAAAAAAAAAAAAAGTAAAACATACTGAATGTAATCAAAATGAATTTAAAATCAATGTATCACAGCCTCCCAGGAAGTTTGTTTACACTACTTAACTTCTGTCTATAAAACAAATTATGCCACCACTTTTGACTTGGTGACTTGGTTTAAAATCAGTGGATGTTTTACTGGATTATGCATTTTCTACACACTGCCAGTAATGGCCAGTTTGATAGAACAGTCTAATGAGCAATAACCAATTTCATGCTCCATTTTCTAGAGTACTTTAGTACCTTTTTGTCATTATATCAAAATGGAAAAATCTTTCTAGTTTATGAGATTATTATACTCTGGCTGATTTACTTATTTCAGTTCAACTTCTATTTCCTTGCACTCCAGTCTGTAAAGTGGTATTTATTTAACACCTAATTCTAACAAACACAGCCTCTACCCGGCATGTTAATATGTTGTATTTAGTTTTCTAAAAAAAAGAATTAAAAAAAAGGAAAAAGGGTTCAAAAGTGCAATACAATTTGGACCATTGCAAATTGCTTTTCAGTCACGTTTTACATTAACTGGGATTAATGGGTAATTAATAAGATAAGTGTATGTAATTCCCTATGTTTCAAAGTAGTAACTGTTCCTAAGGTCAAGGTTAGGGCAGTGCAATTATTTAATACAAAATGTAAAAATTACTGGCCATTACTGCCTGGTTAACAATTTGTCTTTTGGTTGTTTTTTTTTTTTTTGTTTTTATTCACATTCTCGTGAGGTCATTCTCCATTTCTGTTTTTTACTTGTTCATACATTTTGCACATCACTCCTAGCACAGTCTGGCATACATTTTTCTTATTTACAGGAAAAGCACCATTTATTTTGCTTCCAATAGTACTGCAACTTATGTGTTCAAAGACACCATTTGCTGAGATCCAAAATGGTTCAATTTGTTCAGTCTTTGTTACAACCACAGCAATCCCACGCAGTTATTGAATAGAAAGATAATACAGTCAAACCATCTCTGCCTAATTCATTTAGATTACAGAGTCAGCTGCTATATACTAGCATGGGACATGCTATCAGCTAAATAGCACTGTAGAAGCTGTATAACATGTGTAATGGATTCCAAATAGCACTTGGTAGAGAGAGGAAAAATATGTTCTCTTTTAACTCCATAGCTAGCATCTCAGCTTGCTTTACATTTAAGACTGCTGATTAAACAAAGCATTTTTTGGTGGGGATAGTATAACATATATTTAAGATGGCTGGAAGATTAATGAAATAAATGACAAATGTACAGATATTATTTAAGTAAATAACATTCTCTACAGAGGTATTTTATTAAACACACATTTAAAAAATGGAACTGGTTCCCTAAAAGATTAGACAAATTATTTCATACACTCATTTTGGATCTCAACAATGCTTTGCAGTACTACTAGAAACCATCTAGATGGTGCTCTCACATTAGAAAAAACACTGTATAGAAGTCCATTTGCACTCTGTATACTTCCATTATGCTGTTTTTTTGTTTTTTTTATCTGTTTCTTCAGGCCTGTTTTAGAATACTCATCATTTACATTCATAATTTACTACTGTATTCTGAACAGCCCCTGTCAGTGCCATATTCCAGATCATTGAAAAAATTCAGGGATAGTCTGAACAAGTAGTTTCCTTAATAATTGAGTATTTCAACTGCATATTTTGTTTAAATTATTTTTGAAAATCAGATTAGAATTTATACTTTTGGGTGTATTTAAAAATTTGCCTTCTTCTGTAATAGCAGTAGAGAAAATGTGTTTCCTTTCTTTTCTAATTGAAATGTTAAATGTTATACTTGCTATGTTGGAACGATAAGAACTCACTCCTGGGTTTTCTAACCCTGTTTTTTCTTTACTGCTGGCCTGTCAGTGGACAATATGTTAAAGCATATTGAAAAATGATCTTCTCATCTTACTCTGCCTCTTTGGTTCCAATTTGTTGCTAAAGAGGGATTTCAATTCAAATAATTTTCACACTGATGATATCATACTTGATAACAACAGGATAGTGTGAAAAGTAAGAGTAATCAGTGCCAAGCAATAGGGTTTCAAAGAATTGAATCATTTTCAATTCATTCGTTCCAAATGAAACGTCTTTCTGTTCTTCTTTTCAACAGAGTCCAAGAACTGAGATTTCACATTATAATGGTGGTGAGGCGCTGATGGAAGTTACTACACTTATCCGCTAGTGTCATATAGTAAATACAGGAGCTAAACTGGGGTTCAGACTTGGATCTTTGATTTCTAACTCCTCATCTCTTCACACAAGGTCAACAAGCTTTGCTACACAGTTTCCTGTTACACATTTGAGCTAAGCCTCAGGACAGGCTTTGGAGTTTCTTAATCCCAATGATATATATATATATATATATATATATATATATATATATATATATATATATATATATATGTGTGACGTTTTTGTTTTAACTGATAATAAATAACTGCAAAAACACCCCCAAAGACCTGTTTACCCAATTCATTTTTCGGTCAAGCACATCACTGAGAACATGGACAGGCTCCTAGAACGAACAAGAGACGACCCGGTAGTAGTCGTCCACATTGGTACAAACAACATTGGAAGAGACAGACCAAAATCCCTGCAAAACAAATTCAGAGTGCTAGGAAGGAAATTAAAAGAGAAAACCAAAACTGTGTTTTTTTCTGGTATACTACCGGCACCTTGCAAAGGACCATATGGACAGCTGGAAATAATTAATCAAAACGCATGGTTGAAGATGTGGTGCACACGGGAAGGCTTCACCTATCTTGATCATTGGACCACATTCTACAACGAGGACTATCTGTATAGACGGGACGGACTGCACTTAAATAACAAGGGAACCAGTCTACTTGGAGAAAAGATCCTCGAGCAGGTTCAGAAGCATTTAAACTAGAAAGGAAGGGGGGAGAAATCAACAAAAAAACAGAAGGGAGACCGCATCAAAACAAGGACAACAACTCAGGTAAGACAAACATTAACTGTATTTATCTAAATGCTAGAAGTATCAGAAACAATATTCTGGAACTTGAAGCTACTGCACTAACAAGTAACTATGATGTGATAGGTGTTACTGAAACTTGGTTGTCTGAGAGTGATGGGGACAAATATAATATTTGTGGGTATACACTGTATAGGAAAGACAGGCAGGACAGAACAGGAGGAGGGGTAGCGCTATACATAAGAAACAGTCTTGAAGCCCAGGTGTTAAACCTGGACAAAGAAAATAAAGCCGAATCAATATGGGTCAGAATAACGGACAAAAATTCAAAGGGCATAATAATAGGAGCTTTCTACAGACTGCCAGATTCAGACGGTGAGCAAAATAACCTGTTATACAATGACATCAGAAATGCGTGTAGCAAAGGAGAAGCCATACTAATGGGGGATTTCAACTTCCTACCGGTGGGTAGCATGACGGATGAAATTGAAATGGTGGAAATGACAAATGACTGCTTCCTAACACAAATTGTCAAGGCACCGACTAGAGGGGAGGCATGCCTTGATTTAGTCTTTTCAAATAACGAAGACAGAATAACTAAAACAGAGATCAGAGAACCACTGGCAAACTCAGACCAAAACATGATCTCATTTGAAGTGTTTTTTAAAACCCCAAAAGTAAAGACTAAAGCTAAGGTTTACAATTTCAGAAAAGCAAACTATGAAGGTGTGAAACAGAGACTAACAGAAGTAGATTGGAGTAAAATAGAGAAAACATCCACAGAAAAAGGATGGCAGTTCTTCAAAAATGTAGTACTAGAGGCGCAAAACAATTACATCCCTAAAGTAGACAAATCTAAATGTAAAACTAAATGTCCAAAATGGTTTAATAGATCAATTAAAAAAAATATTCAGCGAAAAAAAGGCACTTTACAGATCATTAAAAAAGGACCAAAAAGAAAGTACACAGAAAGAGTACACGGAACTGTAAACGCAAGTCAAAAAGGAAGTTAGAAAGGCCAAGAGAGAAATAGAAATGAACATTGCTAAGGGGGCTAAAACCAATTCCAAAATGTTTTTTTTCCAATATTACAACAGCAAGAGAACATTCAAAGAGGAGGTTAAATGTTTAAGAGATACAAATGGCAAAATCGTAAATGAAGAAAAAAAATAGAAAATATATTAAATGATTACTTTTCACAATTTTTTACAAAGGAAGATACGGACAACATGCCCCACATGTCATCCAGTTCCTATCCAGTTTTAAATAACTTTAGCATAACTGAGGCAGAAGTGTTAAAGGGACTAGGAGCTCTTAAAATAAAAAAATCCCCCGGGCCGGATGAGATCCTCCCAGTAGTACTCAAATAAATGAAAGAAGATATTTACAAACCGCTAACCAAGATCATGCAGCAGTCTCTTGACACAGGGGTGGTACCGACAGACCGGAAAATTGCAAACGTAATACCGATCCACAAAAAGGGAAACAAAACTGAACCAGGTAACTACAGACCAGTAAGCCTGACTTCTATTATATGCAAACTTATGGAAACTATAATAAGATCCAAAATGGAAAATTACCTATATGGTAACAGGGTCCTGGGAGACAGTCAACATGGTTTTAGGAAAGGGAGATCATGTCTAACTAACTTGCTTGATTTTTTTGAGGATGCAACATCGATAATGGATAATTGCAAAGCATATGACATGGTTTATTTAGATTTCCAGAAAGCTTTTGACAAAGTCCGGCACAAAAGATTAATTCTCAAACTGAACGCAGTTGGGATTCAAGGAAACACATGTACATGGATTAGGGAGTGGTTAACATGTAGAAAACAGAAAGTACTGATTAGAGGAAAAACCTCAGAATGGAGTGTGGTAACCAGTGGTGTACCACAGGGATCAGTATTAGGTCCTCTGCTATTCCTAATCTACATTAATGATTTAGATTCTGGTATAGTAAGCAAACTTGTTAAAATTGCAGACGACACAAAAGTAGGAGGAGTGGCAAACACTGTTGCAGCAGCAAAGGTCATTCAAAATGATCTAGACAAGATTCAGAACTGGGCAGACACATGGCAAATGACATTTAATAGAGAAAAGTGTAAGGTAGTGCAGGCAGGGAATAAAAATGTACATTATAAATATCATATGGGAGATACTGAAATTGGAGAAGGAATCTATGAAAAAGACCTAGGAGTTTTTGTTGACTCAGAAATGTCTTCATCTAGACAATGTGGGGAAGCTATAAAAAAGGCTGACAAGATGCTCGGATACATTGTGAAAAGTGTTGAATTTAAATCAAGGGAAGTAATGTTAAAACTGTACAATGCACTAGTAAGACCTCATCTCGAATATTGTGTGCAGTTCTGGTCACCTCGCTATAAAAAAGATATTGCTGCTCTAGAAAGAGTGCAAAGAAGAGCGACCAGAATTACTCCGGGCTTAAAAGGCATGTCATATGCAGACAGGCTAAAAGAATTTAATCTGTTCAGTCTTGAACAAAGAAGACTACGCGGCGACCTAATTCAAGCATTCAAAATTCTAAAAGGTATCGACAATGTCGACCCAAGGGACTTTTTCGACCTGAAAAAAGAAACAAGGACTAGGGGTCACAAATGGAGATTAGACAAAGGGGCATTCAGAACAGAAAATAGGAGGCACTTTTTTACACAGAGAATCGTGAGGGTCTGGAATCAACTTCCTAGTAATGTTGTTGAAGCTAACACCCTGGGATCCTTCAAGAAGCTGCTTGATGAGATTCTGGGATCAATAAGTTACTAACAACCAAATGAGCAAGATGGGCCAAATGGCCTCTCTCATTTGTAAACTTTTTTATGTTCTTATGTTCTTATGTTCATTTTTTAATGTTTTTAAACTGATAAACCTGGGTTTCAGCAATACATTTTACATAAGGTCAAGCATCCAATACTCTCTTTCTACATAAAAAAAAAATCAGCTTTCACAAGGTGGGTGGTATGCAAAGACATTACTACAGACCAACCATCAGTTTTTGTGGCCCTATGTAATAAAATACACTCGTTAGCGTGACTTGTGACTGGGGTGGGCTGAAAAAAAAAAACAAAAACAATATAGTGTGACAGATATGTGGGTAGTAATAGGGTGTAAAACCAAATCTGTTACTTCTCACAATTTATGGATTAAAAACACATCCAGTTTTCTACTGTACATTGCCTGAATGTTAAATGTGGTCATTCTCACTTCAACACAGTTAATCTTTGTATATGTATTAGTGAAACTTGCATGGAATTTATTATAGAAACTAAAAATGAGTGGTGTTAAATAATACACAAAAAATAAAAACCGAAACACTGAAGCCCTATGAAACTGATCAGCCTAGCCTTCAATTGTAATGTTTGTCCAAAAAGAAGCACAGCTACTTAAAAGAATATCTCTTGTAATATTACAACCCCAAACCACTAAAGCAAGGACTCCTGAAAGTAGTTGAAAGGCTCTGGGGCTTCGCTTGGAATACTCAAAACTCACAAATACCTCCAGATTGTTTGTATTCCAAGCCAATAAGTGAAACATGACCAAATATCTGTTTAGTGTTAAATATATTCAATATTTTATAACACCTTCGCTTTTAAATTAAGCCAACACAGCAGAATTCCAACTCCTCCTATATTTTCAGGTCTACCCTTATGACCCACCATAATTATTGCAAACCACCTGTTTTTGCCTCTATCATACATTACTGGTAGATTGAATAGAGACCTATACTAAACAAAGTATAACAATTTAAATATATTCAACTAGCACTGTAAAAAAGCAGTTTTGGCAACTAATCCTAAAAGAAAATGAAGTCAAGGTTTATTATTCAAAGTAAATGCAAGAATACAGGGCACGTATCTGTCAGTTTATCATTTTTTTCTTAACACATGTTATCACAGTTGTTTCTCAGCTATTATCACATAAATTATGATGTTATCAGAAAAATTCATAAATAAATTGGTTATATGATGTTTTAATAGCACAAAACATTATGAAGAATTACCAAGCCTACCGATATTTTCGAACTGCAGCAAAAAATATGCTGCTTTGTATCAAACACACATAATAACACAATAGAAACAGAAAATGAACAGAGTTCAAATTGGTTCTAAAAGGTTGTTTTAATCAATGTTAGCCTACTGTTTATTCTGTTTAATAGATACTGTTTATTAAATACTGTTTGAATACTACATACATTATTAATCTTGGTTTCTGTTAAAAACATGTAAAAAAATACACAAGATATACACAAGATGCTAAAGATATCATTGGAGAAATGGTTTCGACTTTATACTAACAACATTGCATTTAATGTTTGTTCTTTTTCCTCAAGAATTGCAACTAAGAATTTCCATTGCTAAGACATATAGGGATGGGCTAAGTGAGCTTCTTCAGTCGAGGTCTATATTTCAACCAGGTTTGAAATGATTTAATTGAACCAAATAAACCTCCATCCAGATCCTAAAGCAGTTCATTATTTCATTATTCCTATTAAATCTAGAATGAAAAGCCCCCCTGGACTGAACTGCACAATTAATGGTTCAAACGCTGGGTATAATGTGGTTTTTATTGCTGACATGTATTTTATTGTTCTCTCATGGTAAAAATGCAGTAGAAGTGGACTCAATCCAGATTTTTCTGTCTCCCTTTGTTTTTTTCACACTGAACGTGTATTTAGAAGATATGATTGTCACTCGTCTATAACCAAACACACAAATTTTATCTTTAGCACTGTCAACATCTATCGAATCCCCTCTTTTCTCACTGCTTATTACACAACTCCTGGTCCAAGCTCTTGTACTTTCCAGATTAGACTACTGTAACTCTCTCCTTGCTGGTCTCCCTGCTCTGGCTATCTACCCCCTTCAGCTCATTAAAAATTTGAATTCTTGTCTTATTTTCTCCCAACCTTGTTACTCTCATGCTAAACTCTGCTTCACACGCTCCACTGGCTACCTATTTCTGCTCACATTCAATTCAAGACCCTTGTTCTTGTCTACCACTCTCTTCACCACACTGCCCCCTCCTACCTCCAATCACTTGTGTCCCCCTACAAACCATCTCGCCTTCTCTGCTCTTCCTCTACTGGCCAACTGGTCATGCCTTCCCTCCACTTAATCCTCAATGCCCGTTCCTATAAATACCATTTGTAGTAGAGTAGTCACTGTTTATTTTTGAGGTGTCACACAAGTGACACATTAAGCAGAAACATTTTTTGGCAAACCAAAATTGAATTTCTGTAGCAGTATGTAAGATGTTGTGTTACTAATATAGAAGACAACCTTTGCTTCTGCATTTTAACACCTGTTTTCACTGTAGCAGTGTATGATCTTTTTTTGCCACCATAAAGGAATATTTCTTTAATAAATGTTCCCTCCTGAAACTTTTGATGGGTAAGAAACACCTGTGGAAGCTGTCAATGCATACCAGTCAGACTGGAGACAATGCTCAATTAACTGGCTACATCAAAAATGCATGAAATCAGATCAAACCAATCTTACACATATTAAGACCCATGTACAGCATGAGATCAACAAAATGCTGACTTTGAAAATGTAAACAATTCATTAAATTTTTACTTCTTATTACAACTTAATTTTGTCTTGTTTAATTATCTTCCACAGATAATAATTACAGACCAACAAGTTGTTTTTAGTAATTCATTGATAATAACTATACTAATTATGAGTCGGTAAACTGGTTTTGTGATTTACAGCGGTTTAGGTACATTACAGTATACCGTTTCTGTTATTCTACACCGCAAGTATTGTAATTACAGTATACAATGGTTAAAGTTATATTCATGTTCCTATGAACAAAGTGAAGGACTAAGCTAATTTCATATGAACACCTTTGTATTCAACGTCCTGTACAAAACAAGTCTCAGTACTACTCAACTTTCCCACCTAGCCTCACACTTGAACTTTCCATCCATTTCGACCTTACTGTCAATCACCATCCTTATGACCATTCTGCCTTTGCATTTTTCTATTGTAAACATAAAAATGTGTCCACTGCAAACATGATTCTAAACCAAGCAATGGTGATTGCAGCTTTAGCAAAGTGTATGAGTAACATCTTTTTGGAAATTTACATTATTTTGACAATGCTTTTGAAGGAAATTTTAAATGACACAGAACATAAGTTTTATTGTCTCAATTAGCAGAGATAAATGACTGTAGCGGGATAGCCTACTTATTCTCAAAGTAGTATTCAAACTTTTTTGACTGTCCCTGCCATTATATTGTAGCATCAGGTGCAGACCGTTTTTGTCTGTGGGCTGTATTGCATTCCGGAACTGTTAACTTGTGGGACTTGACGGTTTGCACCATGTGACAGGACGCTGGAACTTGGCGCCGGATCAGGCAGTCTACATGGGGGTCACCGGGTGCTGTTCACGTGAACCCCATGCAGCTGTACAGGACTTTGATTGGGTGAGGAACGTGATCAGCTATTACATTTTTGTTAGTTAAAGGTCAGTGGGTGCTGATTGGTTGAAGCCTCACAACTTTATGTTTTCTGTCTGGATCTGAGGTGGGATAAATAAGGGTGCATCAGGTGTGTGTGTGTGTGAATTCAGAGAGTGGTGAATCATGTGCTGTGAGCTGTGTACTTGCTGTGAACCTGCTGCTGTAAATAAAGAGCCTCACGGCTATTGAACCGTGATCTGTTGTCAAGACTGCCTTCTTTTTCCGATAGCAATTTCATCCAGAGCTATAGTATTATCTTAAATGTTTCACATATTAACTTATACAGTATAACCAGTCATAACTGATTTAATAGGTTCCAGGATCCACCGTATATATATATATAAAATACTTTAGTTATATTCCATTTTTGCTTTATTAATGTCAGGGCATTATAAATTAACAATTAAAAGGTACATTAGTGTGCCTAAAAACACCAAAGTACAGCACTGCAAATATACTATACAAAGAAAATCAGTCCAAATTATTGCAAAACAAAGCACAGTAAAATATTATCTGACAATTTACAAAATAGCATTCAAAAAACAGTTCTAATTGTGCTTTCTCAGTAAATGCCAAAGTAATTGGGGGGGGGGGGGGGGGAATCTTTCTTTTTATGTTTTGCACCACCATATATATATATATATATTTTTTTTTGTACTGTTTTAGACCCTTACTGAAATGTGCATAAGTTTCCATAGGTGCCGTTCAGTTGGTATAGGCATTTGAAAATGACACAAGGCAGTGGTCCACCAGTTAATAGAGGGTATCCAATCTTATAGGAACCGCGATGGCAGGTTCTACTATATCTTGCTGGTATTTTAGAGCATTTTACAGCCCTGGAAATCACCCTGGATTGCATCAACCTCCAGAAACAGTTAACCAAGTACTGCGCCTAAATTAATACTGTACCATCCAGGTGGATTCTCTAGTACTATAAAATGCCAGCAGAATATATCTTGATCAAGACAGACCCTTTATATCTAGTCAATAAAATGTTGAAGGAATAGTTACATTAAACTTTAATCTCAATATCTTAACATAGGCTGAATAGTTTATATAAAAAAGAATAATGTCCAGGTTTTATAAATAGCTTCACTCTCAACTGATATTATAGTGATTGATTATACTGCACAGGTCTTTGTGTTTTACTTAATTTTAAAATGTATATACTGTACTCCCCTGAGATGCTTCCCATTATATAAATACTAGGCTACGGTAGCATATGTTGCATAATATAAAAAAGCCATTCCTATGCTTGGAAAGTTCAGTACCCTAGAGGTATTTTTATGCAGTCAGCCTTTCATTTTGTATCAAAAATAATAGAGTACTACATGCTAAATTAAATCTGTTTACACCTTGTTAAACTTTAGTGAACAGGTTCTCTACTTTATGGAAATATCTTAAAATTACAAATGTTTACTAGAGAAACTGTACATCTTAAGTTAGAAAACAGGGTATAAAAAGGCCAGGGCTAACACGATACAAATATTGTTCCATTTGGCTTTATGATAATTAATTTTAAGTGACAAATGTGAGGTTGCCACCTGCCCGGGTTTGACCCGGACAGTCCAGGAATTGGCATCTGTGTAGGTGGTAGGAATTAACAAACCCGGACATCCTAATGTCTGGTTTTAAGTGAAACGCATAAGAAACACCAACCTTCCTTTAATATTTTCTTTGACATACAGTATAACAGGATATTTTGGAGTGGAATTTATTTTGGCTTCAATTATTTTGGCTACAATTACTATATGATACTTTGATCATTGCATCGTGTTATGTTAATGAACCATAGCTAAGTTCTAAAACTGAGAGTTAGCAAATGCCTATCGTTAAAGTGTACTGCAGTTAGTAATCCTTTCCAATTACTGATATCTTAAAATTGAAGGGCTATATAGGAACGATAAATATTGTAACATGCTAAGTGATAAATGCCCATTCAAAAATAGTCAAAATCTACCAAGGTAGCAAATCTACAAATCTAACACCAGCTAAAATCTCCTGTTATACGGTACATTAGTTGCTTAAAGGATTTCCACTGTTTTATTAGAAATGTACTGTTTAGCACTGATCTGTACATTCTACTGTGCCGCCAATATTTGAATAATGCTTTACATTACATTGATCTGCCTGTGATTAAATACATAACCTTTACAGTAAAATACTTAAGATATATAATGGTAATTAAACCACATATATGTGTGTATGTATAAACTTTGCATATTTAGCGGAATAGCCATTAGTAACATTGAAAAACCCGAACCAAATTTAAGTACATTTTGATTCATTTTGTTTCTTTTTACCGACTATCTATGTCTATTAATAGCATTTGTTAATATTTACTATGTGGGGGTGGGGGCGAAATTTGCCATGACACAAACAAGGCTCAGAAATTATTTGTAAGAAAAAAAAAAAAAAACAGACAGGATCATCACTTCAGAAATTGCATTCAATTACTACAGCATTAATCATCACCGCAGCTACTTGTCTCAAGTAAGATTAGCCTCTAACCTACCATGCCTCCTATGAGATCAGTGTTAAACTGTATTACAGTATACTACAGTTTTTATAGAGCTAGGCTGACTGAGAAATATGTCCGGGTTTGGTCTGTGGAAAAAGTGGCAACCCTAATTACAAAGAGCTCTCAAAACTGGCTTAACTGTCAACCAGGTGACCAGATGGCCAATGGTTTCAAGGGAACGTCCAATTAAGACAGAGACGACACCCTGGCCTTGGTCACAGCACTAGGTCAGAACCCAGTCTACTGGAGTTCATACAAATCTTAGCCTTCAGTCATTCACTTATTGCACACAATCAATTTTGACCAGGCTCAAGAACAACCAGAGAAGCCTGCATGGTACTTGGCACCTAATGCATCAATTCAGTCTGGCGCAAGCTTGCTGTCCATGTATTGCAACTGTTCTTACCCAGCAGAGACACAAACACCAGAGCTTCTGACTGATGATACCTTAATCACATGTACGGGTTGTGTAACACATGGTAAAAGTTACAACACAATTATTTTTGACCTGTTTTAATTCTCAGTTTGGTGGATGACCTAGACAGATAATATGAGTATCATTTTAAATCTTGTTTATAAGGTTTTCCAACAAAATCAATCTGTAAATTGGTGCATGTTATTGACTTGCCAGAATGACCAAGACTGTTGTAGACTGTTGCTTTATATCATGTCTAAAATATTGTTTAGAATGTTGGTGAGATCTATAATTTCTATATTTAGCTTTGTTTAATATTGCCGTACATTTATTTACACATAGGTAGACATTGATAGTGACGTACATTTCTTTACATACAGTATTAGATACTTGTCATTAACAAATATCAAGAAGTGTAGATTAATCACAAGTCAGTTATCTTCCAAAGATTATGTTTAGTTTTAGTGGTTCTTAAAAAGCACAGGTGCTAAGACACATTGCTAGGGTTAGTGAATTTTCAAACAACACAATCTGTTATTTATACACTACTCCTCAGCAATTTAATCTATAAAAGCCCTAGCTAAAGCTGAGTTCTTTAACAAACATTCTGAGTTATTGATTGAATCTAGCTTACATGATGATATCAAAGAAAAGTGGCTATCCTGTGTTTAAATATAAACCAAATAATCAAGCAATGTTTTACAAGCCAGTATGCTTATTAGATTTGTTATGAAAGACACACTAAGACCAAAGTATATTTATAAGCCATCTACTCGCTACGCTAGTAAATCTTTAATGCTTCAATGCCCGTGAGGACCTTGGTTACTTAGCAACAGGGATTGTTGACATGAAGAGCCTGCATAACGTAGCATTGGTTTGTCTTACTCGCTTTCATTTAAGCAGCATTAAACTTTATCGTTGAAATATATTTCTAAGTGAAAGAGAAATGTTTACTAAGACAAATGCATTCTATATAAAAGGCTCGGAAGAGACAAACCACTGAAAAAGAAGCTTATAGTAGTTAATTATTGTTCAACCATCTAAAAATGTATTAGATGACAAGTTTCTAAACGCTTCTCATGATTTATCAGAAATAATAACAAAAGCTTTTCACTGAAGGCTTGTTTGTAAGGGATTGCATGGTCAAATTAGCAGAAAATCTACCGTGAAGAAGCTGGGTTCCCAGAAAGGAAAACTCTCAAAGAATACAAAAAACAAGAGTGAATGACCTGTCTGATCATCAACATTCTTTGAGAGTTAATACCCTTTTCTTTGGCCTACAACAACTGATTGTAAAAGTACACAAAGCTGCCAATGTCCACTCATGGATGCTCTATATAAACTGTACATAAAGGACTCTATAGATGTGTTTCTAATTTCCATGCCAAATACTAAGAACCAGTATACTGTATGATTCCCCAATTAATTGTTGATTCATAAATCTGGGCCTGGACTTGAGATATTCCAACTACAATGATTTAACTGGTTGCTGAAATGATTTCTACATGTTCAGTAAATCAATCTATTAATTGTGCATTTCTTTTTTTTCTAAAAAGATTTTAGGTCCCATTCTTGAAGTTACTCAGAATTTACAGTTTGGCATGAATCCACTCCACTTGTTGTTATGCTCTAAAACCAACAAAACCCGAATTAACCGATAATCAAAGGAATTACTGCTCATTTGAGGCTACTTAGTCCAGGTGCCTCTATCATCCACTTGTATTGAAAATAAACATACAGTTTTACAAGTTTACTGGCTGACGATAAGAGAAGTGGTCATCATTATTACATGATTTACTATTAATTTATTAATACAAGATTTATTTTATATAGCACCTTTCATAGTGGACCACCATCACAAAGCGCTTTATAAGATAGTGAGAAACAATGCATAATAGATTAACTACAGTGAAATACAGTGAATAGTACATTAAATACAAACAGTAAAAACCAATGCAAATACGATTAAAAAACAGGCATAATATATTAAATACAAGGCTAGGGTGTGAATTCTAAACACTGTGGATGCATGTGTCATGCAAAATCATACAAATAAGATGGAATGAAAAACCTGAAATACCAATTTAGACAACAACTAATAATTGATATCAGGCTTGAAGAGCATTGAAAGCAAGATAGAACAAGTGGGTCTTGAGAGTTGAGTGACTGCGGGAGCTACATGCAGTGAAGCTGGGAGAGATTTCCAGAGAGTCTGGGCCATGAAGCTAAAAGAGCGCTCTCTAAGTGTTGTGCACTTCAGCTTGGGTATAACAAGCAAGCCAGAATCAGTGGACCTCAGCTTGCTTGCATGGACATAGCGGGTCAGCAGGTTGGAGAGATACTCTGGACCTGTGTGATGAAGGGCCCTGTAGGCAAGCAGGAGAATTTTGAAAGTAAACCTGAACTTTACAGGTAGCCAGTGCAGCTGGGCAAGGCACGGGGTAATGTGATCATGCTTTTTACATCTGGTAAGGATCCTAGCAGCGGCATTTAGAACCAGCTGCAATTGGTTTATGGCGCGTGACGGGTCAAGATGAGTACCTCCGCCTCCGGGAGGGAAAGGTAGGGACTGACCTTTGAGATGTTTCGGAGGTAGAAGAAGGATTTGACTATAGAGGAGATTTGGGCCTCAAAGGAAAGGTTACTATCCAGAAGACCATTAAAGACCCGAAACCAGAATAAGATACTGTATATCAAAGCTGCTCGAGACACAGAAACCCTGTGACACAGTCATGGCCTGCCCCGAGGACATAAAAACACTGCGGTCAACATCATTTTTCCTTCAAGCCTGCATCAATCATGGACACAGTGACCTTGAAGATTAATGGTTACATTTCTATTTCAGGAAACCAGTGTTATGATAATAACCTAATGTTCCCTTTCAAGTACGAAATATAACCATTACCGTATGGGTAAGTGTACCAGAGCTGTTGCAAGGGCAATATTGCAGAACAAATGGAACGCTACAGGCTAAGCCGAGAGGCTGCCTTGTGCGTTACCATACGGAACCCCAGTAACAAGTAGCTAGGGCTAAGAAATTGAGGGAGAAACTCATCTCTATGCCTGTGTTGTAAGGTTCGAGTAAGAAGCCGCCCTTAACACTAGTTCCAAAACCAGGGTTTTGAGGATTCACGACATTAAGTCTTTATAGAGCCTAGTAAAGGTGTGTGTAGTAGCCCACATCACACTGCAAATTGCAAATGTCAAATTGCAAATGTCCTTGATAGATGCCCCTTGGAATATAGCCTACGAAGTTGCCATGACACTGGTGGAATGGGCAGTAAGCTTTACTGGAGGGGGCAAGTTGGCCAGCTCATAGGCAGTCCTGACTGTGTCTCCCATATATTTGGACAGCCTCTGCTTAGACAGGGCTTTACCATAGGACTTTGCCCCACAGCAGACAAAAAATTGTTTGGATCGCCTCGATCTTTTCATCCCGTTAATGTATCTGCCAGGGCCCGCACTGGGCAGTGTATAGAGCTGTCATTCCCTGTCACACTGGAAAAAAGGTGGCTGGAAAGCCTTCAATTCCACAGACTAGTCGACATGGAGTGCATAGATAGTCCTCGGCAAAAAGGGAAAATTGGTACGGACAGTAACCTTAGTCCTGGCCCTTGTAAAAATTAAGACGGCTTTTACTATGGAGAATGCCTGTATCTCACTCACACACTTTGCGGAGGTGCCAGTAAGCAAAAAAGCCACTTTGAGTGATATATATTACAGCTCAGATTAATGCAGGGGCTCAAATGGAAGCATCCTTAGTGCATTAAGCAGTACGTTTAGCCTCCAGCGAGGAACAATGTCTTTCACAGACGGCCAAAGTTGCTGAGCCCCTTTCAAAAATTGCCCCGCCAGGAGGTGAGGTCCTGGGGAGACAGAGTCAATTTTGACATGGCAAGCCGAAATAATTGCCAGATAGACCTTTAATGTGGAGGATTTCCCCTTGTCAAAAAAGACCTACAAAAATTGCAGTATAACTGCCATGGGACAGGTCGTGGGGTCGAACCCACGAGGCAGACACCATGTCTGAGAAACACCTCACTTGTACCGGTACTGGGACCGTGTGGAAGGTGCTCTGGCATTCTGCAGAGTGTCAGTGACCCTATTAGAAAGCCCCAGACAACTAAAATGCAGCGGTTCAGGGTCCAGACCCAGAACTACATGCTTGATAGGTTAGGGTGCCATAAGGTCCGATGTGGTAACCTCGGTCCCGGGTTGGAAATGGAGTGGGTTGGTGACCTCGGCTCCACTGGTTAGCAGTTACAGTGGGTAGTAATATACAGGGACGTTCATCTGTACAAATCACTGGCAAAACCACTCAGTCAGTACTCACACGAGACTGTTAGAATGAACTAACAGCCCTCGTAATGGTGATGCAAAAGCCGTTGGCAAGATAATGTGGGAGAGATTGCAAGCAACCACAACCAAAGCAAGTATCATGGTCCTGTGCAGCGCTGCTGAACACAGCAGTTGTCACTACCGTAGCTCAATGTGGTTGACAGGCCTGCTCTGTGAAAACAGAAAAGCAGAAGAAGAAAAAAAATATTATGGAATGTCTACGAAGACATACTATTGAACCATTAATCTTTTAACAAATGTACAATCTATGTTTTTTATGTTATTGTAGTTTTAAAGCATGTAAAACATATTGTATTTAGTACCTCTCATATTTTTACTAGTTTGATAACAGACTCAATAGGAATCTTCTATGTTTGTCTATCTTCTGAACAGGCTGTTGTTAGGAAGCATGTCCATTTGGATTAGCAAAATAGCATCAACCAGTGCTTACATATGCATAGAAAATTGGCTATTTCATAATGGTCCATTACTTTTTGCAGCTGAATGTGTAATAGGTTCCATATGGCAATAAGTGGTATGGTAAGCCAATAATGAATCATATCTTAACATTGCTGCCAAGAATAACTGCTTCTATGCAGGATCCCAAGGTAGCTGAAAATGATTTTACACACTATTACATGATTTCACCATAGAGAATGTCACAGACAACCCAACACTGACTACATATATATATATATATATATATATATATATATATATATATATATATATATATATATATATATAATATATATATATGATTAAATATTTGCTGGTGGCCTGTAAGTTGGGTGCTGCAGATATCTATTGATTTTGGGAGTGTTACTGTAGATCCAGAGGCAGACAAAGTGGTATTGTAGCAAGCGTTGACCCACCACTCTTACCCAATGCAATGTTTCCATTGCTCTGAACATTAGCACACTATGCACTATATTTAGCCAATCGGTGCGTTCACAGAGATCATTCTTAGAAGATCATTGGCTAAATTGGTCAGATTCTGCACAGATTCCGATCTCTGTGTGGATGCACCCACAAATCCAACTGAAACTAAAGTCAGAGGCAACTGCTAAAAAAAAAAAAAAGGCGCCTATAATATTAAACAAACTGTTTTATAACTTATTTTATATTTTATTTATCTGTATAGCTTTATATTGAAGTTTTAACATGTTCACTGAGTTTAAGAATGTAATGTTAAAATAGCAGTTAAGTTTATTCGCTTATCTTCGTATATATGATCTGTTTATGTGCTTAGCTTCATATATATGATCTGTTTCTGTGCTTGGTCAATAAAGTGAATAAGAATAGCTGTTGTCTCTGATTTTATTTTAATACTAAGTTTTTGTAAAGCAGTTAAAAGTAACACTGCAGTTAAAACAGAAGGCTCCTTTTTAATGCCTACCCTATTACCATTAAAGATTGTACAGTATTTATCGAGATTACTCAAAAAACTGCAGTGCTACTATGTATTAAAATTGTTCTGCCTAAAAAAACTTCATAGCAACAGTTTCTGCCAACTGATCACGATAATTTGCGTTTGTTGAAATTCAGAATTAATGATAACAGCTGTTAGGTACTTTGTGTTATATAATACTAAAGAAAAATTCTGTTCAAGTGTTTATGATGTGTTCTGTGAACTTTTCAGTAAAAGTGTTTAGCTTATAAGTAGGCTTATTACTATTCGACTTTAATTTTTTTGCCAAATCGACGATTAATTTCGAAGCTTATTTTAGAAAGAATTTACTGTTTTTTTTTTATCCTTATTTTTCAATTCAAGCAGAGAATGGGTGAAATCAACCTTTATACTTAAAAAAAGGACATTGAGAAACATTTCATTTAGCGAAACCCCTTTATCATATTCAACATGCAACAAAACCATGGTTACCAACATTCTAATGGAAATAACGTTTGGTCTCAGCAGAGCTATACCTTGTGAAGATAAAGATCCTACACATATTTAAAAATGGTCTCAATAAACCATAGAAAACGCAGCATATAAGCGTATTTCACAGACTTTTATAGCACACATTTACGTGTAAAAAAAAATATGCACAGAACAAAACATTAGATAGTTGAACAGAAATAACTTGCACTTATTCAGAATCTGAGCTCCACCCCTCTCCTGCTTCAGCACAGCTGGACAGTCAGGGTATTGTGCACTCATTAAGTGTTTTCCTCTTGCACCCCATTTTCAAATCAAACTAGTAACTGTCACCGTATACCTATAGCAAAAGCTTACCTTCACCTTAACCCACTAATTTAAAAGTGGGGGCTTTGAATGACAAGCGCTGTAGCTGACAAATGAAAGTCCACAGTCAGTGCAGATCTTGATGATTGACAGTCATTCAAACAAATGAGAGCATTCTAGCGCTGCTTCAGTCGACAACGTCTGTCAGAACAGGATGAAATGACAGTGACAGTGAAACTACAGTACTAACATACTCTGAAATGACTGACACAGTGACCTGCAGCCATTCAGAGCGAACGGAGATGATACAGACAGCAAGTATAAAAACTACACAAATGAGATTTGATTTCTAAATGATTATTTTTTAAAATAAAAAATAGCGAGTGGTTTTACTGATGCTATCCTATATAAATTTACTTCAGTTGATTCAAATTTTGGGGGAATTCGACGTTTAACAGGCTTTACCGATTAATATAGAAAAGTAGCAAGCCTACTTATAAGATCTGTCATGTCACAGCAACTAAGCTGATTTCAAATAGCATAACAGCGAGTCCCATTTCAACTAATTACGGAGTTACCTGAGTCGAAGAGAGGAACGAAACTCCTCTCCCCTCTCCACCAGTGTAGTGTTATTTTCAGGTACGCGGGTAAAAAGTGGTACAACATCCACTAAGAAAGCAGGGAAGCACCCATTCAAATCTGGTACGTTGTGCTGTTTTCAGTCTTTTACATTTTTTTTTTTTTTAATTTTCCGTCTTGTACATCGTTATTAATGTAATTTATCATATTTTCCACCATTAAGAAAACAGTATGCAAGTGTTTATCATAAATATGAAATACATTGTGGCCTGTACATTTTTTTACTTCTGCAACTTTGCGGTGGACTTCTCGTTTTTTCTTGTTCGACGTGATTTTTTTTTTCTTTTTAGATAAATTGTTGGTCTGTTTCCAGTTTAAGTTTGCAAAAAAATGATGTATAATTAATTGTAAATGTACCTGTTCAACAACAGGAAAACACCTCTCAGATCAGAAAATCTGACAGCGTACTGCTTTCAATATGACAACGTATCACTTTCTGACGTTTTGGTATGCGTACCATATTCGAATGATGGGGGAACATAGCTATCTATATATATATAGATATATATCATATTATATTAATATATATATTAAAAAATAATATATGTATAAGATAATATATATTCAAGTGTTTGATGACCAATCGATGGTTGGCTTATACTACCCCCAAAATACTATATATATTTATATATACTAGAGAATATATATATATATATATATATATATATATATATATATATATATATATATATATATATATATATATATATATATATAGTCAGTGTTTGATGACCAATCCTTGTTGGCTTCTAATGGCAACTGAAAAATCATGCCCTGGTTGATATCTTTGCAAAAATGAAGTGTAGGTATAGGCATCACTAGGTTTATTAATGCAATTCCAGGGTTATTTTTGCAGAGGACATATTGGGCTCCAGGGACAAGAATCCTGTCATGGAAACAATTTTGTTTTCTGGATCTCTCCATGGTCTTTCATTCCTGGGACTATACATTATTGATTAATAAACCTACTCTTTAGGTTTTAATATTTCATATTTAATGAACTGCACACAACTTGTTCCTATTAATAATTACTTGTCCTAAAAAACTCATATGGACCTGTTACATAATGATATCAATTGTTTTGATTATTTTTGCTTTATTAGGCAGTTGTCACATTTATGCAAGTCATAAGTTATATGTACAACAAAAATAAATGGTAATAAAAAAAACAAAACATTCCTTCTAAGTGTTGTGCCAGTGGCTGTCTTTTTATGGTAATTAAGCAAGGACTATGCTAAAATTGCATATAGCACACCTCATAAGAATGTAATTAAATGCGCATTGCACTAAACAGGATGTTTACAACAGCTTTGTTTTAGAATGATATTACAGAAATGTTCCAATTTTACTTACCTAATCATGGATTTACAGCAAGTGCAACTGGAGCGTTGCTATCTCCAAGAATGGTTCAATGTAATTATTTGTTAAATATTTATATTAGCATTCCCTCATAGCACAAAATGAATTCCTTAATTTACTGTGCTAAAGTTGTGCCAACATGCTATCGCTATACTCAAATTAATATATATATATATATATATATATATATATATATATATATATATATATATATATATATATATATATATATAATATATATATATATTAACTTTAATGTATTCATTGTTAAGTGCATTGTTCTTTGGTTATTTAGCACCGTGACAATTAGAATCGCTACACTGCATAAACTTCTTAAAAAATAATTCTCCAGTCCACTCCAGTCCATAACTTTAAATCAATTCATTTTCAAAGAAAGGATATAACTATTCTAATTATTATAAGGTAAGTATTTTGTTTTGAAAATATTTTTTTAAACCACAGTATTTGATGCTATGATCTTAAGAACTGCAAGATAGGGGTTTATTGCTTGATCTAAGCAGAGGGCTCAGCTTTTTGATTTATCAGTCACAGTCTAGAGGTAGTTTTTTCAACTTGTTGCGGCAAAGTGGTAAGTAGTGCACAGGTGTACAGGTGATGCAGTGCTCAACACAACGAGAAACAACAAAGTACTGGTGAAATGATGATGTTATTTAGAATCCAAATGTCACTTGACAATAGCAATAATAAGGGAGGACTGTCAATACACAGTGATGTGTATTGGTAGGTGAAATAACCACAGGGTTCAGTCCAGAAAAAATAAACACAGTATAAACACACACAGAACACGATCAGAGTGAGTGCTGAAGATCAAGTCGTGTAATACAATGTATCAGTGAACACGAGTGCGGTGAAGTCCGGGTTGGGTGCTGGCCTTAAGTAACAGCTCCCGGATTGTGTTCATTCGCTCTGTCACACCTGTATATTGCACTTATAATTTATATGTATAATGTAAATATAATAAGGTAATGTATAACATGTACAGTACAAACAGATGAACCTATTTTGACATTATTCAGAGATCTATGTTTTGAAATTGCTGAAAATGTTCTTTTGGCAGTCGTGGGGAAGCACTGATGTAGCTCTGTGCCCTGTCTCTGGCTGGCAATTTATTTTGTGTTTATTTTTTATGCCGAGTTTCATTGGCCCTTGTGCTATTTGTTTTGATATACAGCGATATGCATTTATTAATATGAGATTCGCAACAGTATTACAGGAGATAAGGAAGTGTATTTCTGTCTCAGTAAGATTATGATTATACATTTTGTCCTGTGAATTTGACTAATGGAATAATGTTTATTGCACTAAAATGGTACTGGCCTACCGCCTCCAGTTGTTCCACGCTTGGAACACACATTTCCAAAATCTAGAACTGTATAATATGATGACGGTATGATGACATCACAAATCTAGAAAAAGAACATTCCATTCTGGATGATAAAAATCATTGTAAACAAATGAAATATTGCAGTACAGCTACATTAGAAATGTTAGATTTTTTTTCAGTTTCAATCCCAAATGTAGTATTTTTGCAAAAGGGATTTGGAAATGCTTTGATAAATACAACTATACAACAAATACATCATATAAAAATACATGAACAAATACATCAGATAAATTACACGTCAATGTATACAGGAGCATGCTGACTGTATTCTTTAGCCTTGATTCTTACATATTTTTCACCCCATAGGTTATAATGTATTTAATAAGTAACTACAGAGCACACATATGAATTATGAAGGTGTAGCCTAAAAGGATCAGCAACTACTCATCTTTCTCTAATACTGAACTCTACTACTGAACTCCACATGGGAGAGCATATTAAAAACTAAAGCAAAAAATATATAAAATAATAATACACATCTCTGTCAAAGTATATTTAGTTGCCACAGAAGCTCAGATAATAATAATAATAATAATAATAATAATAATAATAATAATAATAATAATAATAATAAATGATGGGCATCAATATTGATATTATGATATGATATCGATATTATTCGATATCAATAATACCATACCGCTATATCGTGGGATTTAAAAAATATATATTTTTATTGCTAATACTGCTAAAACACAAACACAGTATAATCATGTTCATGTTATATTAAGATACAATAAACCCTATGCATTCCAATCATTGTCAGTCTCGTAGGCAAAGAAGCACCTGACACTAAAGTAATACTTAACCATTTTATCCCATTGATTGGCATTTCGTTACCTGTCATGGATGGTTGGGTGGTGACGGCACAGACCAAGAAATAAAGGATGGCGGGTGAAGCACTGGACATTATTAGATCAATCAAATAAACAGAAACAAAATGCTTTAATAAACCACAATGTGCAGGGCAAAGTATTGGATAGAATAAGTATTAGGTCCCATTTTGTCCACAATAGCGGTGTTTTTTAAAGGAAAGTGTAGTTCAGCTATCAAAGAACCCATGATACCAAACATGTCCAAACAGGTACTGTTGTTACATTTTGTTTTGATTATTGTAAGTGTCTTTATTATTTAGTTGGTATTACCTGTTATTATAGAAACCCTTCCTGTCTTGTTTTGTTGTTGTATGAATGTCCCCTTGAGAGGCGGGGTAGTGCTCTGGGATGGGGAAGGTCTGTTTTATTGTGAGTGAGTGTGTGGATGGTGCTAACTTCTTATTAGCTGCCTAATAAACTACATTGTACCTGAGAACCTTGGGTGTGTGTATCCAGTGACTCCTGGGCTCGCTACAATATATATATATATATATATATATATATATATATATATATATATATATATATATATTATATATATATATAGATATATACTGTGTATTATTTATATTATAAAAGATATAAACACACAAATAAATAACATTTTCTATTATTTCTTTGTTATTTATTTACTTATGCTGTATCAGCTATATTTAAACATAATACTATCCAACCTTTCCTCACTTATTTTCTTGATTGATTCGTATATTAAATATGTACTGCAGACTCAGGACAATTAAATGCCCCTCGGAAAGACTATTGCTACCTCCTGCGGCTTCGGGCATTATTGGTCGGTAACAATAGTCTTTGCTTCCCTCAGAGCAATAATTTTCCACTATGGCCCTCCTCTCCAGTCCATATTTACTACATATACATATACACACATACATACATACTGGTTGCTGTATAAGCACCACAGATAGGCAAGGACATTGCTTAAAACAATATGAATGGCATTTTCATGTTCCTTGTTTTCTGAAATGAAGGAAAAGACAATAGAAAAGGCCATTTATTATCATGATAAACAAAGGATTTGGATGGCAACTGCTTGTGGCACTAAAATACCTGCCTAAAATGGCTAGCGTTATTTTTACAATAAACAGTGAAGGAAATGCAACTCATACTAAACAGTAAACAAAGCCAAAATGTATTTTTCAGATTGAACTGTTCAGACCTGTAGAAGTATAAAAGAGAAATGTGACCAGGCAGTGTTGTGTAGATAGTCTTTAATGTTTCTTTAATTAGAGTATCTTTACGTTAAGTACATTTGTATTTTGTGTTGCCTGCACATTTTAAAATATACATTTATGTACATGTATTTCTCGTTGACAAACTGAATTGGGATAGATCTTCAAGGCAAAATCACTATTGCTGCTGTTTTTTGTTGCCTGGCAACAATATCCAAGCAAATGTAGACCCTTCTCATCTGCATACCAGATACCACAAAGACTGGTTATTTGTCAAATTTAGGAAGTCTACTGTTAAGAAGAACAGATGGGGTAAAAGTTCAGGCCAGAAGGGCTGGAAACTGCAGCAAATGAGAGCCCAACAAGGGAGAAGAAACAACACATCTCAGGGGAGGTGTGACAGGCATGGAGAGTAGCTACCCTCAGTCAGAATCCATGCCAGCTCCAGTTTGGCAGGCCAGTTAGTTAGGTGAACTGAGGGTGGAGGTTGGACTTGCTCCCAGAAACAGAGGCAGCACACAAGAATTTCCAGAAGAGGTTGGCAAAGACAAAGAAGCTCAAGCTTTCAACCTAAACCAAGACTGCTAGTGTATTAGTGGATGACAGCTCTGTTCTATTTATTTCAGGAAAAGCCATGAGGGAGTTCTGGGGACCCTGGGCCTCAAAAGAGCTATTAATTGGAATTACAGAACTCAGCAGCCCTTTTTAGGACACACCACTTCAATGCAACAATTTGGAAGGTACAGTAGCCTCCGTGTATACGAACATCTCATAAGAGAACACTTTGTCTAAAAGAACAGGAACTTTGCTTACAATATAAAAACATGTTTTTGAACTGCTAGGGGTTCACAACTGATACAGTACTGTTTTGTAACCTGATAACTCATCATCATTAAACTTAAATTAAAATAGTTATCAGTCTTTTCAAATGTGACTTGTCATTGCGAGAGTGTCTTGAGGCACACTGATTGGTCTATTCAATCTTTCCAGAATCACCGTCATATCATTGCCTCGTTTTGTATTCTGATTTCCACAAGTGCACCTCATCGCTACAAAATGGCAAGTAAACAGAAACAGCAAAATGCGCTGCTGTTTCTCTTGCTTCAAAAAGTTGGAAATTACTCTAGCTCCTGAAAAAAAGCCTGAATCAGACACAAGTCACCGAGCAGTGTGTGTTTTCCGTTCTGGTGAGTTGCTTCACCATCCTGTTAAATAATTTAGTGCATGTCTTGAATACTGCCCCTGTACAGGTATTCATAATTAATCTAGAGCTGCTGCTGCATTTAACGTGTGTAGGGGTACTGTGTTAATTGACAGTTAGTCTATTAATGTTAGTTGGTTTGTTACTTGATTATTATGGTTTATTTACATACACTTGCCTGTTGCTTTTCTCTTATTTTGTTAATTCCATATGTTGATGCATGTGCGTCATGACAAGTAATACATATTTATTTATTTATTCATATTGTGTCTGGTGGTCACCTCCATTCAACAAGTGTCGGTGGATATAGATAACATATTGTAATACCAGAGTCATTTACTGTACATACAAGTATAATTAGCTTTAGCCTTGTAATTAACATCAACATCCTAAAGTCAGGTACGAGAACAAAGGGTTTACCATTAGTCAATGCTGTTTGCATCACTGCAGTGGAATCTTTAAATATACATGCAACAATAATTTAAACAAATGAATCAGGAGGAAAACACAGAACATACAAATGTGTGCATATTGTTAAATGCTGGTAAAACAGAGTTCTGCCAACTGGTAAAGCTGCAACATAATAATAATTATTGTTTATTTAGACCCAAGTACAAGAAAATGTCAAAACACCAATCTGTCAGGAGGCTGTTTGGCATCTTGCAGCTCAATACATAACCCCTTAATTAATTGTATCAGCTGATCCAGTATCTCCCTTTCTTCTTCTGATAGGTGGGCAGTGCTTGGTTTCCACAAGCACTGCTTGTACTCATATACACATTGAGATACCCTTTTTGTCAGCCTGCCGAATATCCAGTTATAAAAAGAATACTCTGACTAGATGTCAAGTAGTCAAAGATAAAATGTGCTACGTGTTATACAGAACTACTGTATCTTAAATGAAAGGAATCTGTTACAACTTTGTATAGTATGTTTTTTATACTTACACTATAGGTCATTGATACCAGGCTGGTAATCCCATGATTTTTTTTGGTAATCGGTCCTCATACGCAGGCATTTGATCAAAAAGTCTGGTCTTGCCAGGAGTTTGATACTGAAAACTATACAAAGGTGTTTATATGTGATTATTTACTGTTTATTTTCTGTTACAAATTAAAGTAATTTCAAGGTTTTCACTTGGCAAACTGCAAAGGCACAAAAGTAAAATAAAATGTCTGCTTTAATTGTAATTTATCAGCATATTGTGGTGATAATGTTTTCTTTGTAATTATTAGGGGTGCGTGATAATTGCAATATTCATCAGGAAACCAGTATTTGAACAACAATACCGGTGTCGTAGGGAATTAGTAGACCATCACAAAAGTGGATTGCGCAAGTGCAGTAAGGCAAAAGGGAGGCACGGCAGCAGTTTGATTAAAGGAGAGGTTAACTACATGATTCAACAATTTCTATCTGGTCATTTTATTTGCCAGAATGTATGATGTTCACACACCACTTTATTTATTTTCGTTCTGTAAAATATATGCAATGCAAACTGATCAGTTATACTGTAACTTATATCTCTCTTTATACTAGGCCTAGTATTAAACGCTTGTCAGCTTTTTTCTGCCTGTAAAAATGTCGTTGTTAATCAGATGCAGTTGATGTGTGACCACAAAGACGTTAACATCCTAGGTTTAAAAAAAAAAAAAAAAAAAAAAAAAACACATCAAAAATGATAGCTAAATTAATAAACACGTTTTTTTTTTGTTTTTTTTTGTACCTAGGTTGGAAAACAAAAATGAGTGCTGTCTTTAAAAATAAATGAAAGAACAGAGCGTATAATAAATAATACAAGTGCATTAGTGATTGCTGTGCATCGTGGCCTAAGTTAGTAACCACAGCATGGAGCTCAATTTTGTCCGTGACTTGAAAATCGTGCTTTAACTTTTTGATAATCGCTCACATACCTATCCTTACAGTACTATTTGCACGTTAAATATGTAACACAAACATGCTTAGTTGCTATAACGTTTGTAAAACAAAAAGACATATAAATGACACTGTGACAGGCTGGCGAGTGGTGACGTCAGGCCAGATGCAGGCAAAATGAGAGCACTGCAGGTACGGTGCAATGGCGTTTGCAGCGTTTTATTTTCAAATAACAAAAATAAATAAAAGGTTTTAACAAAAAAGACTTGCTCACAGAGCACAAAAATAAAACAGTAAACGAAAACAAATCCTGCACACAAACACAGGTCAGGCTGAGCAAATAGCTTTCACTGATACTGTTTTGTTTTGTTTTGTTTTGAATTTCTCCTCCTGCCTGTACACACCCACCCTGAGGGGAGAGAGAGCTGCAAGCTTATATACAGGTTACCATCTCCCAATTTAGCAACAAATTAAATCACTTAATTAATATGGAAGATGGCCACCTTCTGCACAAGGTTTTTAATCATTTCTGGCAGAGGATGCGTTACTACCTAGCCAGAACACACCTAAAATAAAAACAAAACAATAACCAAACCACACGGCTATGCTGTCATATTTAAATAAAATAAATAAATCCAAAAATAATAACCACGGCTTTAGCCATCACAAATAAAATAAATAATAAATAAACAAACTCAAAATACACTGCACAGAGGTGGAGGGGGAAAACAACATTCTAAAAATAAACAAACAATACATTTAAACCGCAGGGCTTCCCTACCACTCTGCTACAGACACTTTCAAAGTTCATTTTAAATTATTTATTTTTAGTTAATATATCCAATCTACTAATTGGTAGGCACAAACCTTAGAAGCAATGGAACCTCCACTTTAAATTCTAGACAACAATCCACTTTTTCCCTGGTCCACTTTTTCCCCACGACAACGGTATTTTTGGTTAAACTGATTCAGGGAAATGCCTACTGGAAAATGTCAGCTATTATCTCGCAAGATAATCACTTCCTGTGAGAACTGGTCCCTGTTTCTTGTAGCTGGCTAACTGAGATAGCCGGATAACTCTCAGGATAACTTGAGAGAAGTGTGGCTTTTTCCATTCCATTTTAAAGTCAAGCCGACTAAGTTACCATAGCAACACATCCTTAATCTTAAACCTGCTCCAGTGCAGGCTAACTTAAAGTTAGCCAGATCTGTGTATAAAAACTCATACTTCTACCCAATGAAAGCACTTGACACACCCCTCTAAAATGGCAGCGCCCTTCCGTAGAGATCCCGTAGATCAAGGAGCAATTTTAATAAGATTAGCTTTTCGTAGGGAAAGAGTATTGAGAGATCGCCAAGATCCTTTGCATCATTCAGATGTTTTGTATTTGAGCACTTTTGATTTGGTCAACAAGGTATCATTTACCTAATTAATCTACTTGAGCCATTGCCCATTCCACCCGGCGCAGCCGTGCTTGACAGTTACAGACTACATGCATAGGGCTACGCTTTTTTGCTAGTGGCACATTCCTATAGTTGGCAATGCGAAAATATCGGCAAAGCCGTTGCAATCCGTGCAGTCCGAAGGGTCTATCTCGCCCTAAAGAGATTTCTTAATGTGTTCATCATATTTCTGGGACATACAAGGGGAAATGCCATCAAGGAGGGCTTCTATGCAGTCGCAGGTAATTTATTAGGTTATATGCAATTTAATGAATAGGTAATCACATCATCATCATTTATTAAGTAGGCTACATTATTATGCAGAGTTCCCCAATGTCACTGGTGCTGTGGACTGCAGTCAGATCCCCATCAAGGCACTCTCAGGACCAAATAAGGCAGATTTTGTGAACAGGAAATCTTTCCACAGCATTAACGTACAGGTACTTATGACGTTATCACTTACATAAAATTAAAAATGAGCTATAATTCAGCAACTGATGCAACTAATCCAACATTTTAATGACAATTATACAATGCCAGTGCTAGACAGTAGGTGTCAGACTTTGAATAATACTGTACATCATCCATGACTTGACTTCAGTTATTCTCAGATGATCTGTGACAGATCCTGCGACATCACTGTCGCATGTGCGGAGCTCCACAAATTAAAATAAAAAAAATCTTACGCATTTAGCTTATATGCAATTTTTTTCCATGCTTCCTCTCTGGACTTGGCAGCAGCAGCAGTGTTGAATTTAGTTGTGGTAATGCTTTTATATTCCTCAAAACTTTCCATTTAAGCTCTTGCTCATTTAGGCTGAAAAAAGTTGCTCTCTCTTTCAACGTCATCTTTTGTGAAGATCATTGTTTCAGTGCTCTGCGATTCTCCCTTGGTCTCTCAGCTGAGAGTTCTGAACAATGTAAATGTACACTATATTCTGTATATTCAGGATTGTGTCTGTGTGTGTGTGTGTGTGTGGAGGAGGATTTGAGTGGTGCAGGTTTGGTGTGAAAGAGGGGAGAGGATATAAGGGAGTATATAAGGGAAAAGACCAGGAGATGGTGTGGAGAAAGCAAGAGTGGCAGAAGGGGTGTGTGTGTGGAGAGATACAGATAGAGAAAAGTGAGTTACATAAAACAAGTGCTACAATCATTTATTTTTGTTTCGACTCCCAGTTCCCTTTCCCTCACGTTATCATTTTATTTGGTGATTAACTACTGTAAATAATAAATGGCTTGAGCCTTCACTACTCAGTTTTAGTCTTGTTTCTGTCCCAAAAGAACCAGAAAACGCTACTATATATATATATATATATATATATATATATATATATATATATATCTATATATATATATATATATATATATATCATTTGGCTTTAAAAAAACCCGTGTTTATGGCCACAGTCATAGGATGCACTTTTGAAAAACACGTTTAATATAAAATGAAATTAAAGATATTATTTATGATAAAAATGTAACAATTACATATAAAATAATTTTTTTAGAGAATTATAAATAGCTTTCAAACCAGCAATGTTTTTATATTTTTCAAACTGGGAGCACATGCACGTACTTCAGAAGATTCAACACAAATTAGTTACTGGCCATTTCATATGAGATTAATTGGACATATTACATTCTAATACTTAAAATTCCATAAAAATGACAAAAAGCACAGTTTATAGATGTAGCAAAAAATCAACACCAGCATCATTCAGCGAATTCTAATATGTATCGCAATACATATCGCAATATTGTCTTCAGTATTGCAATACCGATTCTCAGTCCCAATACCCACCCCTACTAATTATTATTTTTAATACCAATACATAGAATCATTACCATTATAAATTTTAATACAGTCCCTCACCAGCAAATAACCTTTTTAATACGCCCCCACAAAACAACTTTTGATCATTAAGAATACTGCAGATGCTCTCTAATTTTCTATTGCAATTCAGCATATAATATTTGTTATTATCATTTTGATGAGTAACCCCTTTTTATACAAATTGCTCTGTAATTCTACTGTTGTATTCTGCTTCTTTATTTATTAATTTTCATCTGCTATACCATGTTCGCTCAATGGCCCTATTCAATACTGTACATAGGGGACACTGAAGATATTCGGCTGCACTTGTTCCAAGCTGACAGTAGACACTGTTGCTTATTGCTCAGAGTGTTCTAAAACTTCTGCTTCTTGGTAACTAACAAAGATTTTAAAAAACATATTTGCATAGGGTTTATCAGAAATGTCTTATGCACTTAGTTCAGACCTTTATCCATACATTTATTGTAAGACAAAAAATCATAACCAGGTAAAACTATAAGGTAGTCAAGCAGACAGTTTTTCTGTTTTCTTGCGGTGGCTTCTATTTATCCATGCGGTACATACACACACATCCAAACGTAATATAAAAGAACAATGGTTACACAAGGAGGATTAAAACTTTGCACAAAGACATACTTTCCACTACATTTAATTTTTGGATGTGTCCAAATCACCCACGATGGTTTGCTCAGCAGGTGTAAATAATACAGCTTTTAGACAAAAGTTTGTTATACTATAAAACATTAATTTTTTCAGCTGTTACCCTAACGATGTGAAACTGAAAGACTACAAATAAAAAAAAAATGTTTTGTGCTAATAGAGTAAATAACAAAATACCCTTTATATATCAGTATTAATATATAATGGTTTACATCAATGAGTAAATGAAGTAGCTTATATTAACTGATTTCAATGGAACCATTATATACATACAAAACCTGGATGATTACTGGGGTTATCTTCGTCATTAATCATCACATCTATTGGATTTTAGAAAGAAGCAGTATGATTCATGTTATAAAAAAGCTTTTTACTGGTTGTGATATAATTGCAATTAAGTGATTGAGGAAGTAGTGTATCTAAATTGAATATTTTTGTTTTTCAAATTTAAACAAGAAATGGAACTTAACTAAGACATACAGCTGTGCACCACATATAAAGTCAATAACTGAAATGGCATGATTTAGCAACAGGTGCAGTGGTATATTTTCTGAACAGAATACATCATGTTACTGTATAACAACAGCAAGAAACAAATCCATTGCAGGTTGACGCTTGTCCTAGTAGCGTCTTGCAGTCAAATACAATTATGCTTTATTAGTCAAAAAAAAAAAAAAAATTTACAGCCCCAAATCATCAATTTAGGATTATATTCTTTTTTCATACCGCATCAGGAAAAGACTGACATAATTTAATTCCTCATTCCATTCTGGTTTGGAGCACTCCACATTGTCTCAATATGAACTTGATTGAGAACTGATTGTTTTGGGTCAGCATTTTTGTACCTGCAGACCAGCATTCAAGCAAGATTTGCATGATTTATGAGGAGTACTATGAGATCAGATTTGTGTAGTTTGGAAATCCAGTAAACAGCATGCACATTGAATTTTAATTTTAAGAAAATCCTGTATTTATGTTAAAATATGCAATGCATAATGACAGTTAAAAAAAAAAAAAAAGATATAGATAGCAGATTATGAGGGTACTAAACCTTTAAATAATGGAATAAAACTATACAAATATAATATATGTACATAGTAACATCAAAATTACTTTGAGAATGTTTATGTAAAATACATGATTTTGATTACATGAGAGTAGATGATGAACTTCATGTTGATTTGAACTCAGCTCTCACCAAGATAAGCACCAACTAAGACGTAGCTTTGCAGTAAACTAATGTGATCCATCTGCATCTCCATCCATTTGTGTTGTTTTCCATCTGATGATGTAGATATCCTTCTGTCTGGTGTTAATTGCTGAAGTGTAATGCTGGCTCCAGGGATCAGCTCATTTTGCCTCCCCAGCGCATCAGCACACACAACGGCTGCGATGCTGGCTCCGAGGATCAACCCAGTGCGGTCTCCCCAGCGCATCAGCATGACAACCGTCTGGATTGAGCTAAGTAGGGTACATCTCTGGGGTCTTCAAGCGGGCACCTTCCATCCTCTGTGTTTCGTTGACTAGCCCACGACACCTCAAGAGGGCTCAACAGTGATTCTGGAGTCCCAGCATCACCCTCGCCACCCCCCACTCAGCTCAGTCCAGCTTACTTACCTGTACATCAGCGTTGCTTTCTTTCTATTGTGCTTGAGATCCCCATCCAGAATCTTTCTGTCTCAACCACAGCCAGTTGCTGCTCCTTTCTGCTGCTTCAGACAAGTTCTTCACTGTGCAATGCAACTCTTGGCCACTGAACCCGACATCTCTGAGAAACCAGGTTGTAGAGTGTGCCACAAATCCTCGACAACCCACCTCCACTGGGTAAACTCGGACTCTCCATCCTCGGTGTTCCGCTTCAGCAGCTAGTTGAGCATACCGAAGTTTCTTCCTCATACGCCTCATCCACAGCATCTTCCCATGGCACTGTTAACTCTACCAGATGAACAAGGCGTGCTGATCCAGACCACAAGTCAATGTCTGGTTGAAGGTTAGTGGTGGCAATCTCAAGTGGAAAAATAAGCCGTTGACCAACATCTGTCAGCATCTTCCAGTCTCTAGCAGCTTCCAGTTGTCCTAAGCAAGGCTTGATTTTAACACCAAGGCTTGATTTCCAAACAGCACCACAACATGGACTTTCGAGTGTCAAAGATTCTGGTGGAGTGAATGGCAGCTGCAGAACATCTCATGGCTTGGTAGGCCCTGCTAATGAAGACTAAATTGAGTCCTTTGTAAAGCCTTAGTGGATTCTGGTTCACAGACAACTTCGTGGCCAAAAGAGTTCTGCAGCAGTCACCAAACTTTAAGAGATTTAAAAAGCAGGAGATGTAAATGTCTGAATAGAGGGGGTGGGGGGACAGGAAGTTCCCCAGCTAGGTGTTGTCAGGGTGAATTTGACCTTCTTGGGTCACATCTATAAGTTAGTGACAATTTTTGATGTGCCAACAACTCCATACCGGAAAGAGATATCAATCCTTGTTGGGACCAATGTGATCTGTATAAGCTGGCAGAAGATGATTTCTGAGTGGGGGGAGGGTTTTTTTTAACCATTAGCAGAAGCTGTTGCCAGCTTGGCATGCCATCTACCAGCAGTTCAGAGCAACCACACACAGATGCTCAGTACAGGAAGGTGGGTAGGTACAATATGTTGGATGCCACCCCATACAGGTTAAGCCTGGAGAATAGAAGCAACTCATTGTCAAGGCTCCATGATGGGAAACATATACAGCTTTAATAGACCCGGCAGAACACCACCACCCCCCAGAAGGTTTAGATGTTGCCAGCGCAGTACTTGATGTAGAAGATGGAAGAGTCCTGGTGTGCCTGCTTAATACAGGGACTATTCCAATTACAGTGATAAGAGGCCAGAAATTAGCAGACATCTCAGCTGTGACCAGTGTCCAAACAGTGGAATTCCACGGGCAGTGCCAGGGCAATCTCAGGGCCTGAGAAGCATGAATCCAGCCCCAGTGCTCTGGAAGATGCAGACCAGCAACGTGATTGGCTAGATGACAATCTTTGCAAGTCCACTGTGCTAAATGAAACCCAACAGAGGGAGATGAGAGAAGTTCTGAAGAAAAATGCTGATGTATTTTCCAAGGATATCTTTGATCAAGCTTTCACTTCATTAAAAGAAAAGCTGACTACCAGTGCTTGGATATGCAGACTACATACTCTGGCAAAAGCCTGTTGGAGTAGGAAAAAAAGTACCCGGTGCACAAGCTGGAGTTCTTGGCCTTGAAATGGGCAGTAATATATACATTTTGCTGGAACAGCAATTCACTAATCCACTATAGTGACTGATAGCAACCCACTACTGTATGTTAAAACTACAACATGGGTGGATGCTACAGAGGTGGATGGCAAAATTAGCAGAATTGAACTTTTTTGCAGGTGGTGCTACCAGGCTGTCTACAGAGGAAAGTGTTTATCATGCTGTATACTGATATGGGCCACATGGGAGTTTATAGGATGGTCAAACTTTTTCGTTCTACTGGCCCAATATGTATTCAGCCATCAAAAGGTGGTGCGAGACCTGCGAAAGATGTTGTCTTAGGAAGGTCCCTGCCCTTCACACTATAGCCACCCTTACTTCAATACATATAGTGACGTCATTGGAGTTAGTCTGTCTCGATTTCTTGACCCTTAAACGGTCCCAAGGTGGCATACTGGAGAACGTACTGGTGGTGACTCATCACTACACTATGTATGCCCAGGCCTATCCAACAAAAGATCAAAGGACCTCCACCATAGCCAGAGTGTTTTGAAATAATTCATACAGACCAAGGAAGAAGCTTCAAAAGCAATCTGTTACTGCAGCTGTGGAAGATGATGGGTATTACAAGGAGCCAAACCACTCATTATCACCCCCAAGGGAATTGAACCACAGAGAGATTCAACAGAACCATCATGAACCTTCTGGGAACCCTGGAGCCAGCAAAGAAGTTAAATTGGAAAGCGTGAACAAGAGCATGAGAGGAGTGTAAAAATAAAAGAAAGAAAAACTAAACTTAAAGGAAATGTGAAGGCTACTACCCAGCTAGACCTTAAGGGTTATTATTGTGTTTGTGACTTGTTTTGTTTATTATTTTATTTTGCTCTGTGAGCAGTGTTTTCTGTTTAAATATTTATTTTATTATTGTTTGAATTAAATACAGCACACGCCGCGTATTTTTCACTGCAGTACTGCCTGTGAGTGTTTTGGTTCCTACATCTGGCCTGACGTCACCACACACCATCCTGTCACACGTGTTGTCCTGTGTGGGATCACAGAGATCACCTCCAGGACTCAGGCCAGGAAAGGGTACAGCAGTTTTTTTGTTTTTTTATTATAACTTTTTGGAGTGAGGAAGAAGAGGATGAGCAGGAACAGCTGCAAGCAGCTGCAGCAACAACAGTAGTGCAGAAGATGGTGGTCACATGACCCCATCCGACTGGGACTTCCATACTGGGACATGGAACAGGAGCAGTGGAGGGCTGAAGGGGCCTCCTTGTGAGTCAGGTGCAGTGTGTTTGGGCATGACCAAGAGGACTGCCCCTGTGAAGACCCCTACTTCTGGGAGGCCTACTCGATGGGGACGGTGTCCGGGGAATCTGGATGGTTTTGGCTGCTGGAACAGCGAACCCCATCCCTGCCACAACCTAAGAGAGAGAAGGCTAAGCATCCTGCGCCTGAGTGGGAGGAGCCCAAACATCCAGCAGCTGAGTGGGAGGAGCCCAAACGTCCTGCGCCTGAGTGGGAGGAGCCCAAACGTCCTGCGCCTGAGTGGGAGGAGCCCGAACGTCCAGCAGCTGAGTGGGAGGAGCCCAAACGTCCTGCGCCTGAGTGGGAGGAGCCCGAATGTCCCGTGTCTGAGAAGCCTGAACGTCCACAGCCCAAAAGGGAGGAGTCAGTGTGTCCACAGCCCAAGAGGGAGGAGTCAGTGCGTCCACAGCCCAAGGGGGGAAGGTCCGTGCACCCACAGCCCAAGGGGGGGGGGGGGGGGGGGGGGGGGGGGGGGGTGGGTCAGTGCGTCCACAGCCTAGGTACCCACCAGCAGAGGAAGAATGCCTGCTGCCCCACCTCCACCCACCTGCCCTCCACCACCATGGGAGGACTACCTGCCACTCCCAGCACCACCACCAGGGGGAGAAGAGGAGGAGTCCCTGCCGCCTCGCAGCCAGAAGGGGAGAAGCCGCGTGGTTAAGTTATTATTGTGTTTGTGACTTTGTTTTATTTATTGTTTAATTTTATTTTGCTCTGTGAGCAGTGTTTTCTGTTTGAAGTTTTTATTTTATTTTTATATTTAAATAAAAACAGCGCACGCCATGCGTGTCTATGTTTCACTGCAGTATGCCTGCATGTGTTTTTGGTTCCTGCATCGGACGTACACATCACAACACGTAGACTGAACTGTAGTGTTGTTGAGTGGTAGTTGACATGTAACAACACACTCATTAAGAGCAACTGATCTATTTGTAAGCTGTAAAAAAACGTCTCGTGCACTAGATACTCATTCGAGAGCAAAAAAAACGGTAACGTGGTATGGGCACCTATTTTAGTGTTTTTTTGCTGGCTGTTTTACCCGTGGTGTCACATCCCCGACAAACTTTCATGCAAATCATAGTAGGGGAAATTTGAGAAGTACGTTTATTATCAAATCCCCACTGCCTAATTAAGACGTTTATACACACGGTATTATACTGTTTTATAAATGTGCACTTGCTGTCGTCAAATATTTACATAACAACGATTTTGTAAAACAAAACGTTTTTGTACAAAAAATAAGGATGAAACATAGAATTAATTAATATGTAAACTTTTTTTTTTTTTTTTTTTTTTTTTTTAATTCAAGGAGTCTTAGTTCTACATCAACTCACCTTTGATTTCATAAAACTAAAGTAGTTTTCTACCATCTTCAACAGATCGAGTAATAGCTGCTTGACTCACATCATAAAAGTCCAAGTCTATCCCTGTAGTATTTTCAGGTGTCTTATGTATCTGCAATAGAAGGACACAGAATACATTAAGTTATGACTTGTGTAACATACTGAACAATGGTTCTAGCACCGAAAAGACTTACAAGGGTTTTGCTGAATAATCCATGAGGCCACTTTTAGTTGCCTGGATCAATTTTATTTACTTAGATCTAGTTATCTTGAAAAAAATGAATCAACATAATTTGTACTGTGTCGAAAACTGCATGTCAGCTTTATTCTTACAGTATCTTACCAATATCCTAACAAGGATTGTAAGATACATATGTTTAATAATTTATTACTGACCATATTACCTTTGTGGCATTTTGAAAAGGTCAACAAAAATGAAATGGTTTACTTTACCAACATGTTCACTTGTGCATGTAACTAAACCGGATTCGCCTAACAAATGTTTGCATTTCCATTCCGTAAGCGGTAGTTTCAGTCGAATTCACAACTTCTTCAGAAAAGTCTTGAAGATGTCTTTTACTCTTTACTAGTCCAAAATAGCAACTGAGAGGTTTTAAAGGAGACCTCGCAATACCCTCTATAGCTTTTTGGAGAAAAAAAAATAGATGTTTAGTATATATTTTGTTTAGAAGATTCAAATTTTCTCATCAAATCTGTTAACTGTCGACAGAACTTTAAGAGAGATTTTGGAGGATAAATTTCTATTTAAAGACCAGGTGCAGGAAAAAGAATGACTTTTCTGACTGGCAGTCCTGGACTTTGAAACTACCCAAAGGACCACCAAGTGGTTCACCCATGTAAGTATATCACGTGTCACGTATATTAACGACTAAAATTCAAATAGCACTGACGCCAGTCCGTTATTGCACTCTGCACTCTATGTAATACATTAACTCTATGTCTATGTAAGCACAAATAATGATCTACAATTACGATAATGAGGGTCTCAGTGAGCACATCAGTCTATTTAGTGGCTGCACTAAGTAGAGAGAGCAGTGGTCGCTGTATGACATTTGTGGCGCATGAAAACACAGACCAAAAAAATATGTCAGAGGAAGGACAGCAAAGTCCTCTTGGCTCACGGAAAAGAGAACAAATGTTTTCTGAGGAGGAACTGAGATTCCTTACGACTGAGGTCACTCAGCATGAAACAAGAGTTGTTTGGAATAGCCTCAGCCAACATCAGTTATGCTAGTATCCTTAGGAAATCATATGTATTGGCCTGACCTTTTTAGCATGACATCTGGAAATTTGCCTAGCACTCTGGAAAAAATGGATTGGGCTATGCCTCCAGACATTCCAACTGTGGTCTGAAAGTAGTGCAGAGAACACAGCACGTTTACGAGTGCAGGTACAGCGGTCCATAGATTGACCCTGGGGTCTAGTTCATCCCTATGAGGTCATCTATGACCTGCGGAGGGAGACGATAACGCTTTAGCATCACATCCTCCAGAATCCCAAACAAAGTGACCCTGGGATCGAATATGCAGGGTCTTCTTCGTCTTGCCCTTCTCTGAATGTGTTCCTGTATCTCCTCAACAAGAGCCAAGTGTCACCACATCAGGAAGTGTACCACAGCAGCTACCCTGAGGCCAATGACAGGTCTCTGCAGGTGTGTGCTTTAATACAGCTCTTAATTATTCACTTCTACAATGGTTTGCACCTTGTAAGAAGAGGTGTCAAGTTTTTGGAAGATCAGCAATTGCCTAAGTGCAAGGCAAAATGCTTACGTCATATTATAATGTTTGCACCAGCTTAGTATCCAGATCCTGTCCAATTCCAAGCTCCTTTCTTCATATGAATGCATTTCAATATCATTTTAATGGATAAATGACGGCAAAGTGCAAATTTGATAAAGTCGGACTTTAGGCTGCTAAACATAATTTATGGGGGTCTTGCACCCGCAAATCACTTTGTGCATATCCTTACATCACCCCCCCCCTGAAAAGTGAAGAAAAGAACAATGTAAAAAAATGGACAAATTCAAAACAGCCAATTAAGTTAACAAAGAAGTGATGGAAAACATGTCTGACAACACAAGGATGTTGCTATGAGAAACTGGCCTCAAGGTTAAAGTTCCAGTCCAAAAAACATTCACAACTGACAAAAACAAGAGTTGGCAATTCAAAGTTATAACGAAATACTGAAATTGGACAATATATGTGGAGTGAGATATACAGTACTGTGCAAAAGTTTTAGGCAGGTGTGAAAAAATGCTGTAAAGTAAGAATGCTTTCAAAAATAGACATGTTAATAGATTATATTTATCAATTAACAAAATGCAAAGTGAGTGAACAGAAGAAAAATCCATATTTGGTGTGACCACCCTTTGCCTTCAAAACAGCATCAATTCTTCTAGGTACACTTGCACAAAGTCAGGGATTTTGTAGGTATATAGTCAGGTGTATGATTAAACAATTATACCAAACAGCTGCTAATGATCATCAATTCAATAAGTAGGTTGAAACACAATCATTAACTGAATCAGAAACAGCTGTGTAGGAGGAATAAAACTGGGTGAGGAACAGCCAAACTCAGCTAACAAGGTGAGGTTGCTGAAGACAGTTTACTGTCAAAAGTCATACACCATGGCAAGACTGAGCACAGCAACAAGACACAAGGTAGTTATACTGCATCAGCAAGGTCTCTCCCAGGCAGAAATTTCAAGGCAGACAGGGGTTTCCAGATGTGCTGTCCAAGATCTTTTGAAGAAACACAAAGAAACGGGGAACATTGAGGACGTAGACGCAGTGGTTGGCCAAGGAAACTTACTGCAGCAGATGAAAGACACATCATTCTTACTTCCCTTCGCAATCGGAAGATGTCCAGCAATGCCATCCGCTCAGAATTAGAAGAAAACAGTGGGACCCTGGTACATCCATCTACTGTCCAGAGAAGTCTGGTCAGAAGTGGCCTTCATGGAAGACTTGTGGCAAAAAAGCCATACCTCCGACGTGGAAACAAGGCCAAGCGACTCAACTATGCATGAAAACACAGGAACTGGGGTGCAGAAAAATGGCAGCAGGTGCTCTGGACTGATCAAAATTTGAAATATTTGGCTGTAGCAGAAGGCAGTTTATTCGCTGAAGGGCTGGAGAGCGGTACACGAATGTCTGCAGGCAACAGTGAAGCATGGTGGAGGTTCCTTGCAAATTTGGGGCTGCATTTCTGCAAATGGAGTTGGGGATTTGGTCAGAATTAATGGTCTCCTCAATGCTGAGAAGTAAAGGCAGATACTTATCCATCATGCAATACCATCAGGGAGGCATCTGATTGGCCCCAAATGTATTCTGCAGCATGACAATGACCCCAAACATACAGCGAAAGTCATTAAGAACTATCTTCAGCGTAAAGAAGAACAAGGAGTCCTGAAAGTGATGGTATGGCCCACACAGAGCCCTGATCTCAACATCATCGAGTCTGTCTGGGATTACATGAAGAGAGAGAAGCAACTGAGGCTGCCTAAATCCACATTAGAACTGTGGTTAGTTCTCCAAGATGTTTGGGCCAACCTACCTGCTGAGTTCCTTCAAAAACTGTGTGCAGGTGTACCTAGAAGAATTGATGATGTTTTGAAGGCAAAGGGTGGTCACACCAAATATGGATTTGATGTAGATTTTTCTTATGTAATGTATATATATATATATATATATATATATATAATATATATATATATATATATATATATATATATTGGATTTGATATACCTGATACTATATGGACTTGTATATATAAAACATTATGTTGTATTAGCATACTTCATTTTGGCCATTGAAAGGTTTTTGGTGGCACTTTGATGCATGCAGTGCACATCCACAGTTGTCATACCTTTTCTCTGTAGGTCTTAATTGATTACCTGCTGGAACAGACCGAGACATCAATAAATAGTTTACCCTAAACTGTCTGGCTACTGGGAAGATTGATTTTCCAGCCCTGCTTTTAATCAAATTATTGCATAAACCTGAAGGCAGACTGATTTAAAACCATTTTTTTTTTGTTGGAAAGTCCTTGAAAAAAGCTTTAAACTGCAAAGGACTCGCCTACATGGAGACAATTAAAATGGACTTTTTCTGCACTGATCGCCTTGTGCACACGCAGTCTGGTTTTGTCAATCACATGTGGTTCATTTGTCATCAATAACACATCAGGGAAAAGGGGAGTGTAAATCAGGGGTGTCAAACATGTGGTATTATGTATTCAAAGGCAAAAAACAAATGTTTGTGTCCGTGAGAAATTATTTTTATCTGTGAGATTTTATATATATAGTGTCACGGAAGCCGACAGGCTGCTGGAACCGCTGCTCCCTTTCCCTCTCTACTGCGGCTGCTGCTGCTGTGAGGGGGGGGAGGATGGCTGTTCTCCTCATTCTCCTTGTGCGCTCTGACAGTCAGCTTATATCAGCCCAAGCGTTACTGTTCACTCTGTAAACAATCCTAGTTTTTGGTGGAATACAAAAAATAAATAAAGCAGTGAGTAAATATTGTTTATATTGTACAACGGCATCTTTTGAACGTGTGTTTTATTTGAAGTGTTTATTCAAGTTAAAAACCAATGTTATTATTTTATAAAGACTTATTGCCAAGACACAACAAGGGCAGTGATTATTTAAAAAAAAAAAAAAGTTTTTACTTGAAATACACACACGATTTAACTGCTGTATTGCTTTCTTTGTTTTGTAATTAATTCACGAGGGTAAAGTAAGGACCTTCTTAATTCTGGAATATTTTTCAACTTTAAAACAGTGCTTCTTATAATGGCTTTGATAACGTTTTTAAAACAAATGTCTGAACAAATATCTAAATCTTGAACATTCCATGTTTGTCCCAGCACAAAATAAAAAAAAAAAAAATTCAAAATATAAATAGATACTGATCAATTTTTTTTTTTAAATTTAGCACTCAGCAAAAAGAAAGACAAAGAACATTAGTGACTGCTACAGCTGCTCCTGTTACCTAGAATCTTTGCTTGAACTAGCGCATAAACATCTGGATGAAATGTCTGGGCTGAGGATAGCTTGAGTATTGAGTTAAGTTGAGAATAACATTTGGTTTTTGATATTTATGACGGAGAAAAACTGCTGCTTCTCAATACACTATTTCAGCAGCATTTCTTCAAAAACTCCATCAGAAAATGATTTTGAAGAAACAGCTATTTTGTTAACAATCACATGGCTTGTCTTAACAGCAGCATCACTTATGCTACAAGCGTTAGTAGATATCAATTGCTGCTTTTTCAATGACTGTTCTAATTCAGAGTATTTATCTTCATGTACCGTTCCATGTATCACATTTTTTGCCATGATTTGCTTCATAGTGTCTTTTAATGTATTATTTCACAAGACACACGTTGCGTACAAATAAAGCACATTGGCTTTCCATTCATACCCTCAAAGAATATAAAATTCCCCATTTCCCTTGAAACACACAGCACTCTTGTTCTACCTTTCTCTTCATGGATAAAGACACGATGACACTTGTCACCACGTGGTTGGCAATTGACAGCAATCACAGCAACATGACAATTTGTGTTGCTCATGCAAAGGTTTTGGGTTTTGGGTTTGTCTTTGTATTTTTATAACTGTCAACTGGCCTGCGCCAAGCGCCAGGGTATCGGATCAGGCCCGCCAAATGAAACAAGTTTAACACCCCTGCTGTAAATGAAATAAAATCACTTAGTCACTACGTTAAATCAATTAACACATTTTGAATCTTTTTGCTTTGAGCTTTAACTTCAGCCATTAATTAAAAGTCTGACCTAAATTCACGTTTAGTCCACAAGCTAAATTGTGACATGCAAACCAATAGGGCTAAACACCTGCAATATGACATTCATGAATCTCTCTCTGATGGTCATACACACACACACACATATTGACCGATAGGAGCCAAATGAAGCTGAAGGGCGTATCTGATAGCCCCATGCATCACAGAGATAACATCAACACAAACAAAGGAGATAGCTGCTTCCTTATCCATCACTCAAAGAATATTGCAGACATTTGCAGAGCTTTTTGAGATGTTATAGTAATAAAATAATGACTTGGATCGCATTATTGAGGAGTTTGGTGATAAAACGAGTGATCAGGAGAGGATTTATCAGTATGCACGTCTGTAAGAGATATGCGAAAAAATACAGCAAAGGGGTGGGGCTTGGCTGGAGATGCAGTACTGAGTGCCCTTTTTCGATTCAGTCCCCTTTAAACCTGTTTTACCTGAAAAAAAATTAAACTGCGCGTGTGAAAATAAATTGGACCTGACGTGCCTGACAAGCGCTGAATAAATGGACCGCTAAGGGTTAAAGAGAAATAGAACTACAATTGTGACTCCTGCTGGATTTCAACCTACTTGTTTGTTTTGTGGGCCTGTTTGTTTTGGCCATTGTGCCGTTTTGTTTTCTGATAAATAAATGCCTGCTTCGGAGCTTCACTTGTAATACTGTGTCTGTGTATTTCCTGTTCTGACGTCACCACAAGCCACTCGGGTCACAAGGTTAAAGAATCATCACAAAAAATATTTATGTTGGGGTGTATTCTTAGAAATGCAACCTTAGACATTGAGCATAACCATAGAAAGCTAGCATTTTAGGATGAAGTCTTTCTCAAGTGAAAGTTACAAAGAATTAATTAATCTTCTAATGGTGTGTTTTTGTAAAGAGTTTCCATAGAGAAAATAAAAGCTACCAATAACCTTGCAAGATAAATCTAAGTTAACACATTCTTGATGTGTGAATATATGATGTTCTGAATATATGTGTAGAAAATCCCTATTGTCTATAATTGATATTTCCATGGTGTTTGTCAAGTTTTTAGTATTTTTCTTGCTTCCCATTTGTCTGTATTTGACAGATATTTGTGTTAGTTCAGCTAGAAGTGTGTAGGATAGATAATTCCAAGCTTTTCACTTCCATATTTCCTAAGAAACTAATTACACATGGAAGCAGACGAGGAAGGAACAAGATTAATGTCAAATGTCATCTAACAGAAGGTTTTGGATGACTTCCATTTGTAACCCTAGTTATATCCATATTGACTACCAGTATAATTTAAACCTAAAATTGAATTTTAAAGAAACTGAAATAAAGTAAGATGATTCCCCATAGAAATAACAGCTGTTTATAGTGGCATTACAAAAAAAGCTATTAGAAGCCAGCTGTTCAAGTTTCTTATTTCACTATCCGTACTCATAAATGCTGGTTGATTTATAGGCTATCAAAAATTGTCATTAAAGTTCATAACTGGTGATGGCTATAATCGTCCATTAGGACAAAAGGTTTAAGAGCAAATCCCAAGTAATGTGTTCAGTGCTTGTTTATATATTTGGAGGCGTAGTCATTCTCTTTGGTTGCTTTTCTAGCATGTTCCTGGATGGATTCATTAAAAATGCATGCCGTGGAAGTGAAATATGCAAATTAGTGTATTTACAGTGTTTACAGTATTAAAAAATGTAAAATACAATACATAAATAGAAAAATGACAAAGAACGCACAGACTGCAAAAACAAGACTTACAGTTTAGCATCAAGACCTTATCAGCAAATGTGAAATATGTTCTGACAAACATAATTATGATTCTGTCATTGTGTAGTTTCTGTTTTTTTACTTTTGAATATTAGATACTTTGTGCTCAGACATGTATGGCTGCATACACAAACAGACGTTGTCCTCGCCTGTTCCACATTGATGTTCAGTATCTGCAAAACTATGTAGAAGTCTCCCTCGTAGAACAGGGAGTTGCTGATTACACTGTGTAACAAAAACTGTTCCTGGATAGTAAGTGTTATTTCCTAATTGCTTATGCCTCAAGTATAGAAAATGGCTATTATTCCCCACAAACTTTGCTTTTGTGACCAGGACAATGATATTTCAAATACAGTATAATTGTAAATCTCGAAAAACTACTCACTTCTAAATCTTTTGTAGTCATCTTTGTATTACTTAGTATAAATACATGTTAATTTGGATTCATATGTTGTTTTTTTCTGACTTTATGTGAACGAAAAGACACACATTTGCCAATTTTCCCATTGGAAATAGTGATATTTTGAAATATCACTGTCCTGGTCACAAAAGCAAAGTTTGTGTGGAATAATAGCCATTTTCTATACTTTCAAGGCATAAGCAATTAGGAAATAACACTTACTACCCAGGAACAAAAATTGTGTTACATAGTGTTATCTGATTTTGTGTGCCACCTGCTGGCAGGAGACAGAAAGCACTTTTGGGCTGCTTCGAAGCTTACTGAAGCTCGTCACGGATGAGAAGCGATAAGAACTAAAAGAAAATGATACAACAAAAAACAAGAAGGGACTGCCAATGGAGACTTTACATTTAAACTTAAGGACAACTGCATAATTGTATTAAAATTGTCATAGCAACAGAATACTATATGTTTGAATCAATTGTACAAATTAAATGTACAGTAAGTGCAACACCACAAATAAGCTGTGAAATGTGGATGTAGCTGAGTGTTTAGTTTTGTATTTGAGATTACTTCACATCAGGTGGCATTGGGCACATCAGCTGATTTAGCTTGTTTGGGATTGTTAGCATTGTGTTGGCCCCTGAGTACTCCCATAGGGTCTCAGTTGCATTAAAATTTGGACTGGATACAACTTTCACTGGGTAGGTTTGTCATGCTGGACCAGGACAAAATGGTCATTATTAGTGTTAATCACATCTAAATTTCAGACCCTAACTAAATATCATCCACGTTTCAGTGGGTGATAAATAAAGCTTTAAAATGTGATTTGATTTATATATATAATATATATATATATATATATATATATATATATATATATATATATATATATATATATACACAGCACTGTGCAAAAGCTTTAGTCAGGTGTGAAAAAATGCTGTAAAGTAAGAATGCTTTCAAAAATAGACATGTTAATAGTTTCTATTTATCAGTTAACAAAATGCAAAAATCTACATCAAATCCATATTTGGTGTGACCACCCTTTGCCTTCAAAACATCATCAATTCTTCTAGGTACACCTGCACACAATTTTTGAAGGAACTCGGCAGGTAGGTTGGCCCAAACATCTTGGAGAACTAACCACAGTTCTAATGTGGATTTAGGCAGCCTCAGTTGCTTCTCTCTCTTCATGTAATCCCAGACAGACTCGATGATGTTGAGATCAGGGCTCTGTGTGGGCCATACCATCACTTCCAGGACTCCTTGTTCTTCTTTACGCTGAAGATAGATCTTAATGACTTTCGCTGTATGTTTGGGGTCATTGTCATGCTGCAGAATACATTTGGGGCCAATCAGATGCCTCCCTGATGGTATTGCATGATGGATAAGTATCTGCCTTTACTTCTCAGCATTGAGGAGACCATTAATTCTGACCAAATCCCCAACTCCATTTGCAGAAATGCAGCCCCAAATTTGCAAGGAACCTCCACCATGCTTCACTGTTGCCTGCAGACACTCATTCGTGTACCGCTCTCCAGCCCTTCGGCGAACAAACTGCCTTCTGCTACAGCCAAATATTTCAAATTTTGATCAGTCCAGAGCACCTGCTGCCATTTTTCTGCAAGCCAGTTCCTGTGTTTTCATGCATAGTTGAGTCGCTTGGCCTTGTTTCCACGTCGGAGGTATGGCTTTTTGGCCGCAAGTCTTCCATGAAGGCCACTTCTGACCAGACTTCTCTGGACAGTAGATGGATGTACCAGGGTCCCACTGTTTTCTGCCAATTCTGAGCTGATGGCATTGCTGGACATCTTCCGATTGCGAAGGGAAGTAAGCATGATGTGTCTTTCATCTGCTGCAGTAAGTTTCCTTGGCCGACCACTGCGTCTACGGTCCTCAACGTTCCCCGTTTCTTTGTGTTTCTTCAAAAGATCTTGGACAGCACATCTGGAAACCCCTGTCTGCCTGGGAGAGACCTTGCTGATGCAGTATAACTACCTTGTGTCTTGTTGCTGTGCTCAGTCTTGCCATGGTGTATGACTTTTGACAGTAAACTGTCTTCAGCAACCTCACCTTGTTAGCTGAGTTTGGCTGTTCCTCACCCAGTTTTATTCCTCCTACACAGCTGTTTCTGTTTCAGTTAATGATTGTGTTTCAACCTACTTATTGAATTGATGATCATTAGCACCTGTTTGGTATAATTGTTTAATCATACACCTGACTATATGCCTACAAAATCCCTGACTTTGTGCAAGTGTACCTAGAAGAATTGATGCTGTTTTGAAGGCAAAGGGTGGTCACACCAAATATGGATTTGATGTAGATTTTTCTTCTGTTCACTCACTTTGCATTTTGTTAATTGATAAATATAATCTATTAACATGTCTATTTTTGAAAGCATTCTTACTTTACAGCATTTTTTCACACCTGCCTAAAACTTTTGCACAGTACTGTGTGTGTGTGTGTGTGTGTGTGTGTGTGTGTGTGTGTGTGTGTGTATATATATATATATATATATATATATATATATATATATATATATATATATATATATATAGTGACAACTCTGGAAAGGTTTGGTGTGTTTGTCACTTTTCCCCAGACCTTTTACACTGTCTTCTAGCATAAAAGAAAGTCGAACTTCCAGGAATGCTGTTTAAACAGGATGATACCTGTGTGTTTATTATTTACAGTGCTTCAACAAAACATCCAAAATAAACAAACAAAAGCCTAACTCCTTAACGGAGTACTAACTATACCAGTAAGTTTCCCTAACTAGCAGTCCGGGCAGCTAAGCTGCTTACCGGCTCCAAAACACAGAGACTCTTAAGTCCTACCTTGCACAACTCTATTCAACCAACAGTTTGACCCTGCCCTTTTTTAAAGGCTCCCAATTGTTTAATTGATGGCAGCTGTTCAATCAATTACACAATCACCTTTTCCAATTATGCCATCAAACATGGCCTCCTGGGAATTTAAGTTCTGCTGCGCCAGACCTGCAGAACTACATTTCCTTAAAACAGTTACAGACTGTGTATAATCTGTGGCCCAAAATATCGGCCCTCGACCACAATGCCCCACACTTCATTACTATATATATATATATATATATATATATATATACACACACACACACACATTTTATTTTATCAAAAAAAAAAATTGAATAGGTTTTATGGTAAACCGAATGGCACACTTGGAAATCTGATGTTTACTAAAGCAAACACTAGAAATTAGTAATTAATAAATTATGTCTGAACCAAACCTTTTTTTCAACTCCTAAGTTATATTTTGCTAGTATTATTGAGTCGAGGTATTTTAAAGCTTTCTTTATCACCCACTGATAATCATGTCCAAATGGTCCTGATGAAGGTACAGTATATGACGTTGAAATGTTGAGGTTGTTTGAACTCTTACTGTACAAATGCATGTTCAGTATGAAGCTATTTAACTAACTACTGTCTCATCATTTCCATGGTAATTCCTCAACTGATTTTATAAATATGCTTTTTATGAATGCCCTCCTGACATCTTTGAATAAACATATTGTAGGAAATGACAGAATCACTGATGTAGACCTAGGAATCTGAACTATCCACCTGTGAGACAATCTGAATTATTTTGGATAGCTTAGAGCACTGATTACATGGAAGCAAGTGCAAGGGCAATGCTCAAAAGCATTGCGGCAGCACTGCAGGGAGTGGTCTGACCCCATGAGCAATTTTGATTAGATTTAACACCTGGCGCAAGTGTAATCCGACGCAATGTCTCTGCGTTAAGTCAAGCACTGCCGAGAGTGAAGTGAAATCCGATGCAATTGTAAGTCGGTATCATTCCCTTTAAGAAGTTGTTTGCACTGGCACTAGTACGCTCAGCAATGTTGAATTGAGATTGTTGTTTACCCCACAGTTACTATGCATTAATACATTTCCTTCAACCTAAGATGGACAAACACCTGTTGCCTGACAATCTGATAAACAGTGTGTACAAAGGTATGCCTTTCACAGTCCTCACGTAAAAGTGTATTGAAATATATATATTTTACTATTTAAGAAGTCAAGGTTATGATACTTAATTTTTGTAAATGCACATTACTATATTCACAGGACAGGAACAAGTGCAGAGTGGAGACAGAATTGAGAATATCAGAAAAGTGATTTGCAACTTACGAAGGAGTACAAAGTTTCCCCTTGGCTTTCTCCAAGGCTGGGAAGGTATTGTTACCTCCCCTAAGGGGAACTTTGAGGGAAAATAGAAGACAGAGGACAGATTTGGCCAGGGGTCCTCCTTGGCTTGTGGAAAATATTATTAAAAAAAAAAAAAAAAAAAAAAAAAAAAAAAAGATTCACTCTGATGGAGGGATTAAAGACTAATCTTATGGTTCAGTGGAGAGGAGTTGAAGGATGACCATAAGGAGAAACACAGTCATCATTTGGGAATTCAGATTCAGCAGAGAAAGAAATGTGCGGCGGTAGTCACCATTTTTATATCTAAATTGATAATCTTAAATAGAAATGACTGAGTCAGAGTCTGCAGGGTTTCGGGCACAGAAGGAATTAGCGGAGGTTGAGGTGGCGGCTTCAGCGGTGTCGAGGGTAGATGGGTCAGCAGCGTTTGTCAGATGTGTAGCGTAACATGAAAATAGTGACAAGCAAACGAAAAATGCAAGACAGAGAATAAGGACATGGCTTGGGGTTTAAATAGGGAGATTGACAGATATTATTGGCCCTAGCTCCTGTCCCCTGAACAACATACAAGGTTACAGTTAATAAAGGAAACCTTTACATCTGTTTGCAGTTTGGCCTTATCTACAATGTAAGAGTTGAAAAACTATTGGAATAATACATAACTATGTCTTTTATAAAAAAATACAATCTGACTTTAAAATACAAAATCAATATCAAATTGAATTAATCACTAGAGTCCTGTGTTTTTCACTAATACGAAATAGCACAATAAAACAAAACACAACATTAAATGAAATAAAACGAAATGCAAATATAAAACGAAATAAAACAAAAAATCATTATAGCAAACATAGAATGGCATTTTTAAATTCAGAGGTTTATACAAAAAATACTTAAAATAAATACTTCCAATCATAGTTGTCAAGGCTCAGCCGTTACCATAGACGCAGTCTGAAGGGAAAATGGAAGCTCTGATTAGCACTTACGCAGATGTATAATTTGGAGGGACTCGTTTAAGGAACTAAAATTGTCATGGAAGAGAAGTGATGTTTATTTCTAAAATGCTTAAATCGTGCATAACAATTACAGATTTTACTGGAGCCATTAACAATTTCAGGGACGAATACAATCAGTTTATTTGGGTAAAGTAGCAACAAACTACTAGGAATTATACTTTAACTTACCTTTCTGCTACCAAGCTGTTTCTTGCTTGCTTTAAACAGTTACTTTTTTTCTGGCCCTCTCAGAATGCAGTATGTGTCTCAAAATATGGCCTGCAGTATGTGTCCTTGCACATTTGGCAACCATTTCATGCAACAACCATCTGTAGTCTACTTATTATTTTGTAGCAAATATAACAATTAAGCCAGCGGCTGTTTGTCAGTCAAGCCACGTAACATGCTGAACACTTGGCAAATTCTACTCCCACTTCTCTAAAGAAAAATTGTCTTACAACAACTAATACTTTATTTGCTATATGCATTTTTTTTAGTTTTGCAAACCTTATTTTCACTTTTAGTTCAATTCCTGTACTGTAGGATCTAACCCTTCACATTCAGCTTCCCTGCTGCAGGACCCCATGTGGGGTCTGACAGGGTCCTAACCAGGAGTACCGGAGCTGGATGGGCCACAGGAGCCATGCCCCCTCAATTTTTGACAAAAGGGACCCGCATATTGCTTCCGTTGGTCTTGAATTTGGATGCTCGCTCACACCACTGTCACATTAAGTTGTATATGTACATCTGAAACAAAAATACATTGGAAATGTGAAAAAACACCAAGTTATCAGAAGTGCCCAGCCATTTAATGTGGAGAGATCAACAACACAAGCTGACTTAAAAGAAACAGCCTTGCCTATCATAAAGCAAATAGGCACAACTGTAGAACCAATGGGGGCCAAGGCTGCCCCAAGTGTTTCTTCTAACTTGGCTGGTGTTTTTCATGCACGATAAAAGTGGATCGAACTTGCATCAAAAACACAAGCCAAGTTAACAGAAACAATTGCCGTTTTTTTCACATTCCCAATGTTTTTGTTTCAGATATTGGTTCTTTTTTCACTTAAATGATAATAACACACACACACACACAATACGGGAATAGCAAAATTGTTCAACCTATACTGAGGCAACGAATTGCCGTTTGGATAGGGTAATTGTAAATAGTAGCCTTGTCTGTTGAAAGGGTTAAGATGTGAATCTGTGTAGCGTAGCATTTATGCAGTTGCAGTGAAAGTATGACTAGTTAGAGTTCAAATCCTGCCTTGTTTTATTTGAAACTAGAGAGAAGTCCTGTTTAGGACCGGAATTCATGGCACCAAAATAACAAATCTAAGTTTTAGTCTTGGTACTTTCACTGCATATTCTCTCTGGTCACAGCTCACACGCTCACTCAGTCGCACCAACAGTTTCTCATTCAAGTTCAGTGCTGGACTGTCTCCAATCCCCAGGCTCATGCACCCCCTGATATAACCTCCTGTCATTTCCCGCCGCTGTCCAGCTCATCCACCAGTCACATCCATGCTCTGCAAAGCTTAAAAACAGCAACACACATTCTCCCCACTCATTCACTCACTAAGGCGTGACCCTTTCCCCTTACAATGCATGTAACATAAAAGACAGACAAGACAAACTGAACAGACAACAAGTCATGCAACAAAGCAATTGTCCGGGTCATTACATTTTTTATTTGAAAGTAAAAATATATGAAAGCATGACGACCTTTATGTACAAAAATCTTCACTAATATACAATTGAACAGGTACTGTTGAGTATTTATTTTCGTTTCATACAGTATTAAATGGCAGTGGACCCCCATAAGCGTTACAGACAGGAAACCAACATTTTTCAGATATCAAGATCAGTCTCAGAATGATGAAATGACTTGAAAAAAACCTCCAAGAGGGCTCCCAAGTGGCACATCCAGTAAAGGTGCTCTGCGTGAGTGCAGGATGCACCCTATAGCCTGGACGTCACCGGTTCGAGTCTGGGCTATTCCACAGCCGACTGTGGATGAGAGTTCCCAGGAGGTGGCGCTCAATTGGCTGAGCGTCGCAGGGGGAGGGGTCTAGGTCGGCCAGGGTGTCCTCAGCTCACTGCGCACCAGCAACCCCTGTAGTCTAGTCGGGCACCTGTGGGCTTGCCTGTTAACTGCCTGGGAGCTGTGTTGTCCTCCTACACTGTAGCTCCTGGGCAGCTGCATGGTGAATCCGCAGTGTGTAAAGAAACAGTCAGCTGACAGCACACACTTTGGAGGGCAGCGTGTGTTCGTCTTTGCCGCTCCCGAGCCAGCACAGGGGTGGTAGCAGTGAGCCAAGCATAAATAAATAATAATTGGCCATTTCAAACTGGGAAAAAATTAAATAATAATAATTGGCAACAACTAAATTTAAAAAAAAAAACAAACAAAAAAAAAAACTCCAAAATGTAACAAATAACAAACCCCAAAGAATTCTCATCTGGCTGACTTCATCTTTCAAAGTGCTGCTGTTTTCTCAACTAATCGTGTAGCACTGATGACAGTAACACAACACATTTGTTACGAGTGTTGGGAACATCAAATTAAAAGTGAAATGGTGCTTTTGGCTGATTTGCTTTTGCTGCACCAATACCCTGAAAACACTATCTAAACTATCTAATCTATCCTTGCTGAATACAGTCTGGCCACCATCACAAAGCGCTTTACAAGTTACAGTAAAAACAAAAAGCATAATACAAGAAATAGTAAAAAAATATAAATAAAATGCATTAAATATAGTGAAATGCATAATACATGAAACAGTGAAAAACAGTGCATAATACAGTAAATACAAGGCTAGGAAGTAAAAACTATTCTAAAACATTGTGGATGTGAGGGGAAAAGAAAAAAAATAATAGCAACAACACAACAACTAATAACAAATATAAGGCTTAATGAGCACAGAAAGCAAGAGAGAACAAGTGGGTTTTGAGAGTTGATTTAAAGCGAGTGACGGAGGGTGTGTCACACGCCAAAGCTGGAAGAGAGTTCCAAAGAGTCGGAGCCATGAAGCTAAATGATTTTGGATATGTTTCGAAGATGGTAGAAGGAAGATTTGACCACGGAGGAAATGTGGGCACCAAAGGAGAGGTTTCTGTCCAGGTGTACACAAAGGCTTCATATAGTGGGGGAAGGCAGCAGCAAACTGTTTCTGAGGCTCAAGGCAGCTATACTGAGATTCTTATCTTGAGTTTTAGAACCTATTATGAGTTCAGATTTGTTAGTGTTTAGTTGAAGAAAAGTGGCACACATTCGGGCCACTATTTGTACTGTAGTATGTAACTTACTCTAAAAAAAGAACAAACCAAAAAAAAAAAACAATAGAAATGGGTAAAATATCATACATAGAAAAGTATTAGTATTTTTTTTTTGTTTGTATATTTTATTTTGTATTATTTTACCCACTGAGCTTATTTTACCGTGTATGTCATGTCAGAAGTTTTGTCATGTCATGTTTCTGTATACATTTTAAAGATACACACACACACATATATATATATATATATATATATATATATATTATATATATATATATATATATATATATATATATATATATATATATAATGTATAGTTAATGTATAATTGAAGCTATATAAAGTTTAATGCATTTTTTGGACAAATGCTGCTTTACTCTTTAAATATTATTTGTTTGTTATATGCCCAAACAAATTAACACAAAGTAAAGAATAATTACGTTGCCTGAAAGCAACATTTAGAAAAATGTGGTTAATAGATTGATATTTATGAAACTATTCTGTATTTAATATTTTAATCAAATATAGTAATCCGTCGCGTATTCAACTGTGGTGGGACCAGAGTAAGGGCAGATATGTAAAAAGTCGGATGAATGAATCCTGTTTTTAATACCATTATACACAGCTGTAACAATTACTATATTTACACAAGTATAGTTTTGAGATTCAGCTTTTATTAGGGAGCTCCCGTCAATCCCTTGTTTGGTAGGATACAGGGTATTAATCCTTGTGACAGGGTAGCTGTCTGATGTGTGGGTGCGTGCATTTGCTGCTGAGTGACAGGCAGGAGAGTGAGACGGCGGTTGAAGTTGATACGCTCCGCAGGCGAACAGGATTTATTTACATATCAAGTCAACACACTGAACAGCTCATGTGACACTAGCAGCAGCAGGCGACCCCAGCCGATGCGGAGCAGCAGGCGACCCCAGCCGATGCGGATGCGTCATCCCTGAGCGGTGCAAGGCAGGCATCCTTGGGCCATAGCTCCTATCCTCTGGGCTCTGGGAGCGGCGGCTCCTCCCCTCTGGGCTCTGGGAGCGGCGGCTCCTCCCCCCTCTCGGGCTCTGGGAGCGGCGGCGGCTCCTCCTCCTCCCTCTCTGGCTCTGGGAGCGGCGGCTCCTCCTCCTCCCTCTCTGGCTCTGGGAGCGACGGCAGCTCCTCACCCCTCTCTGGCTCTGGGAGCGACGGCAGCTCCTCACCCCTCTCTGGCTCTGGGAGCGACGGCTCACCCCTCTTTATTGGAGTGACCGGGGCATCTCCCATGTCTACCGCCAGGTAATTAACCACCATGAGGGCAACCTCTGGGAAGGACGCCGGGTGGTGTTGTTCCTTCCATTGTTCCCACCTCTCCCCATCTCGACGCCACAGTGTGTTGATAACTATGGGGAGATCGTGGACGAGGTCTGCCTCAGGGTGCATCAACCATTCCCAGATCTCCTGGGACGGTGGTGAAGGTGGTGGTGCTGGAGGTAGTGGGGTGGCCCCTAATGCCCGGGGTGAACACTGCACCTCCTCCTGGGCCTGGTTGTAGGGGCATCCTGCCCAGTTGTGGCCGTCCTCCTCACACCAGCCATACCAGTTTGCCAGTGGCACATCTGGGCAGGACCGCCAACGATGGTCCTCCTTCCCGCACCAGGAACACCAGGGGAAGAGGCTGGCCGGGTCCTCCAGCGGTGGCTGCAGCAGCTTACATTTCTTCAGCTGCTGCTTGTCCTGCCTTTGCCGCTGTCTGCTCTTCTTTCCCATGTTAAAAAAAATAAAACTAAATCCCAAAAATTCCAAAAAAAAATAAAAATAAAACAAAATACTGCTCTGAGCCTCTAGGTGGCGCTATCCCACTTCTGACACCAAATGTGGCAGGCTGGTGAGTGGATAGATAACTATTTTATTATAAACACAAAAATGAAAGGGCACAAGGGCCAAAACAAAGCAATTTAAACACAAAATAAACAAAATAAAGCAAAAATACACTCACAAAAATAAAGGTTTCCAGGCTGGGCAATGCCTTCACTGGATTCAAAACATTCACAAATCACAAACCCAAACCCCAACCCCAACCCCAACCCCAACCCCAACCTGCTTCCTCAGCTCCCTCCTCCTAAATGAAAAGCAGAGGCCTCCTTTTATGTCAGGTGGCTGGGCGCTGATTGATCGTTAATTAAACTAATCATCTAATCAACCCCAGCCACCTGAACACAATGATCCAAGGCAGGTAGGGGAATTTAACCCCATCCCTGCCAATTTCTAAAGAGCAGAGCTGTGCTCTGCCACAATTGGTTATGTTTCTGTTATTTACTGTATCGTGACATGTATCGTATTGTGACCCTTGTATGGCGATATGTATCATATCACGACCCTCGTATTGTAACCCTTTCATCATGACACATATCGTATCCGTCGTAAGGTGATAGGCATCGTATTGTGACCCTCATATTGTGTTATGTATCATATTGTGACCCTCGTATCGTATCCCTCGTATTGTCATATTTATCATATTGTCGCCCTCATATCATGGTATGTATCGTAGCGTGACCCTCGTATCGTGACACATATCGTCACGATTGTCTCGTGATATGTATCGTAGAGACCCTGCCGATACACAACCCTACTATTACACAACCAAAAAAAAAAAGTCTTATCTTGCCCTATTTTGGGCTGTAATTATTAGACTTAGATTACCCGTTACCTTTCGCAGTAACCCATTACAAAAATGTGTGTTACACTTATTTAAATGGGGTTAACCTACCTATATATATATATATATATATATATATATATATATATATATATATATATATATATATATATATATATATAATGTACAATTGCAACATAGCTTTAATTTGTAGGGCACGTCCATCACGCAGACTCCACAAACTCCTTACACTGATGAAACCTTTCTTTTAAAAGTGCAAAAGCCACCGTCGTTCATGTTGTCATCAACTACAGCAGTACCAAGTAACAGCCTTTAAAAAGTCTGCTAATTTTCTCCACTGAGTAAATTTTGTTCTCCAGCTATCAACTAAACGCAGGACCCAAATACATGTGCCAACCATGGTTGTCAAAATACCACTATGGCTTTGTAGATCAAATATTGTTGTGTCTGTATAAATAAAAAATGCATGAATTGATAATTGTGGTGCTACTCCTTCAGAGTTTATACTTTTTCCATGGAATTTAATTTTACTTGATTGTTAAACCCTACACCAAATCATGCACTCGGAATATGAACTCTCAATGTGTGATTTTTACAGATAACTGCAGAAATGTTCATTAATTTTATTATCATCTAAAAAAAATAAATGGCATGAATATATGGACACTTCTCCTAAGAAGCTTTTCAAATTTAATGTTTAAGAAATTAAAAATACATATAAATAACATGTTTGTACACATGAATAAACCAAGTTCCAGGAAATGCTGAACCCCTGTACCAAGGAAGAAAAACTTCTGACAATGAATCCTGCAAACTGGTATGAAATGTGCAAAATGGAATTATGTAAAATGAAAGGATAATTTGCATGCAAAGCAGAACATGCGGTTAATAATAATAATAAAAAAAAAATAATAAAAAAAAAAACATAGATACTTGGAAGCAAATCAATGCCGTAAATATGTACAGTGACAGAAATATTAGTCAAAGAATGCAGTTTTGCACGAACTAAGAAATACTGCCAGAGTTAAGTGGTGTGCAAAGTAATACATTTCCCCAATGACTTCAAGTAATAGGAGAGGTGGTGGGGTTGGGGTAGTCTATTGACACCACTGCAAAGCCTTCAAAATATCACGGCCAAGAAAAAAACAATGACATGCAAGGGTACAGAAAATTCATGGACAGGTTCTGTTGTTATTAGCACACTCTTCCAAATTAAGGGCCCAATTTAATTAACTTTTTAGCTGGAGGAGATTGATGATGTATTCATCGAATCCCAGTAAATATTGCTCCACATTCGCTTTGATAATTGCATTGCATTATAATTTCCCTCAGTGTTCCCTCCAGCAAAAAAAAAAGGTCAATTGGATTGGGGTAATACTTTCCTTTAACCATCTCATTCATTTTTACTGAGATGTTAGCAAGTAATTTTAAACAAAAGTATATTATTTAACATTACTACCAAAGACCCAAGTCCAAAAACTACAGTAAAACTAATTATTATGAACTATTATCAGTTAAAACAGGGACAATTGAAGATAATGAATGTATGTTAATAACCTGTTTTACTTTTATAAAACATGTGACTGAATTGAGCCCGTTAGCTGCAATCACAAAACTAAAACTAACATAGGTATATTTTCCTTTTTGTCCTTGCTTGTACTGTAGTTATCCAATTTTGCATTCCTTAGACTTTCACTAAAAGTATTATGCTAAACCACAACCAGATCAATCTGCTGCAGGCCCTAAACATGGTTTCTCAGCAGGATCCTGAACTATGCAAACAAGAAAATTCATATACTGCACTCTGCATGTTTCAAAAAAATCTTAACACAACAAAATGATTAATAACAATTACTCATAATATATAATCAGTTTGCTTATAAAAAGGGATGTTTCTACTGCACATGGGTTGATAAAATCCCAGCAATATCATATCTTTCATAGCAGCTTCGACATAGTTATTAGACACCTGTTAACACTGGTTGGTTTCTTAAGGGTTTTGTATAGGTTTAGACACGTCCTACTGAGTTTTGTGAACTTCTATTACAGTTTGTGAGAATCTTGGTTCACTGTTTGCCCCATTTGAATTTTCCTGTCATCATCTATGGATGTCTTGGCATTATAGTTCCTATTTTTCAAGCCAGTTGGCTCACTGCACATATAGGGTCATTCTTAGGACTATTGCAGAATCAAGCTGCAGTCTCTGACTGTACCCCATTTTTTGTCACCTGATATAAAGAGAACATAAGAACATAAGAAAGTTTACAAACGAGAGGAAGCCATTCGGCCCATCTTGCTCGTTTGGTTGGTAGTAGATTATTGATCCCAGAATCTCATCAAGCAGCTTCTTGAAGGATCCCAGGGTGTCAGCTTCAACAACATTACTGGGAGAGTTGATTCCAGACCCTCACAATTCTCTGTGTAAAAAAGTGCCTCCTATTTTATGTTCTGAATGCCCCCTTGTCCAATCTTCATTTGTGACCCCTGGTCCTTGTTTCTTTTTTCAGGTCGAAAAAGTCCCTTGGGTCGACATTGTCAATACCTTTTAGAATTTTGAATGCTTGAATTAGGTCGCTGCGTAGTCTTCTTTGTTCAAGACTGAACAGATTCAATTCTTTTAGCCTGTCTGCATATGACATGCCTTTTAAGCCCGGAATAATTCTGGTCGCTCTTCTTTGCACTCTTTCTAGAGCAGCAATATCTTTTTTATAGCGAGGTGACCAGAACTGAACACAATACTCACGATGAGGTCTTACTAGTGCATTGTACAGTTTTAACATTACTTCCCTTAATTTAAATTCAACACTTTTCACAATGTATCCAAGCATCTTGTTAGCCTTTTTTATAGCTTCCCCACATTGTCTAGATGAAGACATTTCTGAGTCAACAAAAACTCCTAGGTCTTTTTCATAGATTCCTTCTCCAATTTCAGTATCTCCCATATGATATTTATAATGTACATTTTTATTCCCTGCGTGCACTACCTTACACTTTTCTCTATTAAATGTCATTTGCCATGTGTCTGCCAAGTTTTGAATCTTGTCTAGATCATTTTGAATGACCCTTGCTGCTGCAACAGTGTTTGCCACTCCTCCTATTTTTGTGTCGTCTGCAAATTTAACAAGTTTGCTTACTATACCAGAATCTAAATCATTAATGTAGATTAGGAATAGCAGAGGACCTAATACTGATCCCTGTGGTACACCACTGGTTACCACACTCCATTCTGAGGTTTTTCCTCTAATCAGTACTTTCTGTTTTCTACATGTTAACCACTCCCTAATCCATGTACATGTGTTTCCTTGAATCCCAACTGCGTTCAGTTTGAGAATTAATCTTTTGTGCGGGACTTTGTCAAAAGCTTTCTGGAAATCTAAATAAACCATGTCATATGCTTTGCAATTATCCATTATCGATGTTGCAGCCTCAAAAAAATCAAGCAAGTTAGTTAGACACGATCATTTAATATATTTGCTATTTTTTTCTTCATCTACGATTTTGCCATTTGTATCTCTTAAACATTTAACCTCCTCTTTGAATGTTCTCTTGCTGTTGTAATATTGGAAAAACATTTTGGAATTGGTTTTAGCCCCCTTAGCAATGTTCTTTCCTATACAGTGTATACCCACAAATATTATATTCGTTCCCATCACTCTCAGACAACCAAGTTTCAGTAACACCTATCACATCATAGTTACTTGTTAGTGCAGTAGCTTCGAGTTCTAGAATTTTGTTTCTGATACTTCTAGCATTTAGATAAATACATTTAATGGTTGTCTTACCTGAGTTGTTGTCCTTGTTTTGATGCTGTCTCCCTTCTGTTTTTTTGTTGATTTCTCCCCCCTTCCTTTCTAGTTTAAATGCTTCTGAACCTGCTCGAGGATCTTTTCTCCAAGTAGACTGGTTCCCTTGTTATTTAAGTGCAGTCCGTCCCGTCTATACAGATAGTCCTCGTTGTAGAATGTGGTCCAATGATCAAGATAGGTGAAGCCTTCCCGTGTGCACCACGTCTTCAGCCATGCGTTTTGATTAATTATTTCCAGATGTCCATATGGTCCTTTGCAAGGTGCCGGTAGTATACCAGAAAATACCACAGTTTTGGTTTTCTCTTTTAATTTCCTTCCTAGCTCTCTGAATTTGTTTTGCAGGGATTTTGGTCTGTCTCTTCCAATGTTGTTTGTACCGATGTGGACGACTACTACCGGGTCGTCTCCTGTTCGTTCTAGGAGCCTGTCCACGTTCTCAGTGATGTGCTTGACCGAGGCTCCCGGAAGGCAGCACACTGTTGTAGTGAGGGGGTCCAAACTGCGAATTGAACTTGCTGTGTTTCTCAATATTGAGTCCCCAACAATCATGACCTCTCTTCTTTTTGCTGTCTGGTCACCACTGTCAATGGGATCCTGGATGTTGTTCCTTTCGTTCTCTTGTTGTTGGTTCTGCTCATCAAAATTCTGAAGTGACTCAAATTTGTTGGTTGTTTTGATTTCTGGCAGTTGTGTTTGACAAAGTTTCTTTTTTTCCCTGCTTCTGCCTACCTGATCCCAGCTGTTCTGACCTTCTATCTCCCTGGTGGCTTTCAGTCTGTTAGGGGTGATGCAGACTTCCATGAATTGTGGGTGTGCCAGTTCCTCAAGATCCTGTTGCTGTCGCACTTCTTCCAGCTTCATTTCTACCACTTGGTTTAGCTCTGCTGGGTTTTCTCGGATTTCCCACATCAAGCCGGTGTCACAGATTACTGGCTTGAAGACCATGTTGAGGGTTTTTTTTGAAGTTTAGTTTCTTCTGCACCTGTCAACCTGCTTTCAAACTGCTTCTAAACTGCTCTGCACTTTTCCACGCCTGTACTTCTCCCACTCACTGTCGCTGGGAAGACTGCCTCGCTTAAGTATGTGCTATTAGCACTTTTACAGTGATATTTGACTCTAAAGACACACAACTCTAAGACAAACTTACTGCAGATAAGATTGTTTTTTATAATTATTATTTAATACTGATTTTACATAAGTATAACCAAAGTCGACTTTGGGTCAGCTGGCTTTAAAGATTCTTATTAGTTACACTTACCTGGGCCCTGAGCCGCCTTTGGTCCTGTATAATTTACCATCATAGTGTTTACTTTTGTAATGCTTTTAAAAGTTTGTCAGACTTTAAGATGAGAAACAGTGTTTTAACACATCATAATTTTGTATAAAGCAGTGATAAAATACGTTTTAAAAAATATTGTGTATTTTTAGAACTACCAATACTATCATGGGACATAATATTCTTCTGTTGAAAATGTTTGGTTCTTTGCTTTTATTTTATACATAAAATTGGAATGTGCAGATATTTCAGAGATACACTATAGATAGGGCTTCTGTTTTTCGGGTTTTGTTAATTGTATTTTTTGGAGCTTATTTTTAGCTATTTTCAAGTTGCATGTAAATCTTTTTTTCTTGGGGCTTTCGTTTTTGATATACTGTATGATATTAGTGTTTTTGGTTACTTCCGAAAATGCTTGAGCGTTTTTTTTTTTGTTTGTTTGTTTTTTTTTCTGTCAAAATATGTATAGCAGTAACTCGACAGTACTTGCACACTTAAGTTATACCTTCTTTCCTTTTTGCTGTCTTCCACAACGAAATCCTTATGGTCACGGGCACATTCTTCTGGGGTTTTTGTGTGTAGGCATTTTTGTACATTTCACAATTCTGTTTTAAATCCTCCATCTCTTAACTGTAATACAGCTTTAAATCCTGCTAACAAGCCTCCATCCTGCTTATAATCTTGTTTTAAATCTTGCAAGTGGAGTCTCCAATAGAAATGTAGGAATGTGCTGTCACTCAGTAGTTGGGGTGGGCTTAAAGTATTCAGAACGAATCAATGATAGATTCAAGTCAGGGAGGCGGGACATTGCCCAGCAGCATAGGGAAATGTATTTATTATTATTTTTGTAGTTGTTTTTATTTTTATTTTTAAAGTCAACATGACTTGATCCATTTCCACAGTCTTTCCGGTGTTTTATCTGGTTTTATCAGTTAAAACTGAAAATCGGAAGCCCTAACTATAGATGACAGAATGTGGGTGGAAATTCAACAATTTTTTTCATTAATTTTATCTTTTAATTTTTATGCATCTTGAAATATCCTTATAAAAAGAACAGTATACACTTAGTACTTGGATATCCGTTACACAGATACACGGCAGTCACGTTTTACCAATTTCCGACACCATCGCCAGTTTTGTCCATGCGCCACAAAGCCCATCTCTTCAATGTTACAATGTACTTGTTTATCTGTCTCTTTTTTCTTCTAGCATGCCAAATCAGTCTGTCTTTATTGTGCACTTACACAGCGACATCGCTTCCTCCAATTTCACATGAATAAATACAGCAAAATCAAAGCGAAGGAGACAAACTACGGTAATTTAAAAGTTATCAATAAACCGTTTTCGATATTATGCTTTTTTTTAAAGTTGCTTTTGTGCATTTTCATTTGCAAGTGAACCGTGACATTAGGGCCTTATCGAGCCCTATATTCTGCAATTTTCAATACTGACGTTGTACTCTATTTTAATTCCGGAAACTGGGTTTTTTTTTTTTTTTTTTTTTTTTTTTTTTTTTTTTTAATCTTTTGCTAAAGTTCATTGCCTTTTACGTTTTACACAGTTCCGTGCATGGGTAACTTTTAGATGTAATTTTGCTGTTGGGTTGTTAATGGGGAATTTTACATACTGCTACAATATGTACCGGATTTAAAAGTATGTACTGTGTTACAGTTCATGTGTCTCTTTTGGCAAGTGACATTTTCAGAATCATATCGATCTGAATTAAAGTACTTCTTCTGTTGAAAATATAGTACTATACCAACAAAACCAACTACAGTGCATCTAAATGGAAGCCTACTTATTTTAAAACACAGTCCTTTCAACTATGTATTTTTGACATTGTATCTTTTTTGTGTTCCCTGGAAAAATGGACAAGGGTTGGAACGAGCCAAAATGAAATAATCAGACATGCATCACACGTGTTTAACCGTTATTTAAGTCAAAATTTTATAGGGTTGGATATGTGAGTGCTGACTGTATACTCTATGTTTTAAAAAAAAAAAAAAAAAAAAAAAGATAAATTAGAGCTTTAATGTTTTAAGTATAAAAGCCAAGAAGTTTAATTAAGTAGTCAGCAAAACTAATAGGTAGTCTGTGTAAAAGAAGATAAGATGTAGGTCTATTTAACTGTATTCAAAATGTTACATTAAAGTAGAATGAAGCCAATCAATGTTCTTCTTGCACACAGGGGATCCAAACAAACAAACAAACAAAACAAAAAAAAAAACTACATGCAAACCCAAAAAACGAGAAGCTATTCATAATGTTCTGTCATTCACGCCCTTGTTGTGAAAATCTGTCATATTTAAACCTGTAGCTTATGCTATGCAGTGTCCCTAAGTGAACCATCAATCAAGGACGACAGGTATGAATGTTACCAATACTAAAAGGTTCTTCTACTTTTAGACACACTGTATTAAATATTACTGTTGATCTGCTGTAGAATACAACCTGCACTGAGAATAATATTTTAACCCCCGCTTTTCAGACACTGCAGCAACGAAATATGAAATGTCAACAAGCCCTCAGAATCGAAATTTGTGGGCTAGGTCCAGGCTGGCGAGATGAATCAGTGTGCAAGTTGCAAAATGGCTAAAGTCTTGAAGGGATAATATGTCTGCTGCTGACTGTTAAGCTGTACTGTAGTGAACTATTCAAGCCTGGAAACAAAAAAAGAACTATTAAGAACCTCAGGATTTCCTTCAACCAATCATGAAGCGCCACTGCACACTGTAGATGACCTTGGAACATTCAGACAGAATGTTTGCTATTAAGAGAGTGTAATTGAAGGCAAACATTGAAAAAGTAAAATGCTTTACATAATAATGGCACTGCTTCCCAGGTTCTTATTGTTTTGCCTTTGTAGAGGACCTTGTCTGTACAATAGCTCTTATCTTCCCAGCCAGGTCAGTAAAGCAGTGGTTTCCGACCTGTGGTCCGTGAGTAAACTCCAGACGGTCTGCAAACAACTCCCAAAATTTGGTTACGCACAGATTTACACAATCACACGTTGTGCTACTATTACTAAGCAACACAACAAACAGTTTTAACCATGTGATATATAATTATAAGATATGTATGTAGTCTCCATTTTTCCCCTTTATCTGTTTTCTTTTATTGCGGGCGTGTTTATAAATTATTATATATTACAGCTCCCTCTGACGCAATACCAAGCATCGCCTTCAAGCTACCATTATCTGAAACAGCTTTCTGTTTTCTCTTTCAGTTTTTTTTAGGGCAGGATTATTTAAAAAACTAAATCTACATCTAGCATTCATGTAAATGCACATCTTTCTAATATGTGCTCATTCTTCGTGGTTCAGGGGAAAAAACATAATCTGGTTGTCCCAGCCTTTTCACTCTGCAAAAAAGTAGCGCACTGCATTGAATATTCCTAACTTGGTTAGAATGACGGAACTAAAAAAATACAAAAAACACTGAAATCACAGTTTTTGGTACTTTTGATCTTCAACAATATAAAACATGTGCTACAGTGGTTGCCAGGGATATAATATACCTGTTATTTCCATATGTTTTTGGAGAGGTCAGCTGCATATAGTAACAGAAGTTAATGTGACACAAAAAGAGGCTATATTTGCTGCTTGACTTGTGAACTCTACGTGAATGATTGATTTCAGATCCATGTTATTATGTGGGTTTATTCAGCCAGGTCTAATATCTCACAAGACTATATGCCATAGGGATATTCTATTAACACTACTTCTGGAAATAAAATGCTATAAATCCTTTGGACTGTGCGCCACCAATAATGATTAATTTACACATCACAGCCCACCAGAATTGGTAAGTAAAATCCTGTACACACTCCAATAATTTTTAATTTTTTCAAATTGCTTCCTATCCACCTTGTCTTTGTATTCCCATATTGTTTATATGTACATCGAGCGAAGTTGGCGAATAATATGTTGCATTAGAAATGGATAGATTCATTTGCTACACGAGGTAACGCTTGCAGGGACCAGCACTGGCATTTAGTGGATCTGAGGATGACCACAAGCCCCAGTGTATTATTTGTCAGGAGGTTTTGTCAAACAAAACTCTTAAACCTGCAAAACTGAGATGCCATTTATCTACAAAGCATTCAAAATTAAAAAAAAAAAAAAAAAATAAACAACAGAAACAGGAACTTTGCCATCAGCAACTTTCAATGTGCAAAATGACAACATTCCTTACTGACCTGGTTAGGTGCAACATTCAAGCCCAGGAATCTCATTAAGTTAAGTATGTTACATAAATACTTTACTTTCTACATGTACTTATACAAATACACATAAACATTTGTTAAAAAATGCTGATGTGAAAAAAATGCGTGGCAAGTAGTCTGCGGGAAAAACCTAAACACCAAGGTTGAAAAAGGATGGAAACCACTGAACTAAATTACCAGACAGCAACACTCTGCAATCAGGCTTCTATTGTTTAATTGAGATTAAAGTCCCTCAGTGTTCTGTGGTATATCGATACCTATGGTATATCATGATACCAAAATCCTATGATACCTAATAATCGGGGTAAAATAAAAATATCAAAGTATCGCAATTTTTTAAGGTTTAAAAACAAAACTCTGTAATTGTGTGCTTTAAAAATGATGGCTGACTCATTTCCGCTCAGCGGAAGTGACCAACTACCCTGCGTGCTCTGGGAAAATTACTACAGCAGTCATGGCGAATGTGACTCAGCTTCCACAACAGTGTTTCACTTCTTCATTCCTTGCTCATATTTCTATAGCGCTTGTAAGATACCCCTGTATGTAAAACATCTGGCCTAGTTATAAAAAGTCTGCTTCAAGGAAAGTATTTCTGTGTTACTTTGTTATATATAAGAATTAATAGATTTGAAGCTGGCCAAAATACCAGAGTTCTCTTTTTGCGTAAGAAATAAAGGAAATGGTGTATTTTACACTAAATGTTGCCTTTCTTACCAATTTTATTTGAAATGTATAGTTGTGGCAATGGCCTTTGAATACACTGGAGCTGGAAATTTAAACAGCAAGCATTCCACCATGCTGTAGCATTATTAACTATGTAATAGCCTCTTATACACTTTGCACTTGCAAAAAACTGAATTTGGCAGCGTTTAACATGTAATGGACATAAGATCCAAAGTATGGTGACAGTATCGAATAACATAACCCTAGCATGGTATCGTATCAAGGTTCCCTAAATGAGGTATCGTAGAATGGTAAAGTCCAGCATACATGAAAAATATGTTGAAGGAAGAATGTTACCAGAATTAGACCTTAATTCTACTTTGAGAAACCTTTTCCAAAATATTATACCCTTAGTCACTTATCTTGTTACTATGCCAAATGAAAACTTCCACCAAAGACACTGTGGTTATTAATTTTAACATTTAACCAAATAAACTCTGACCTGGTCTTTAAAAAGTTTATGGTGTTAAATGCAGCCTTTAAACCTGCAGTATGGTAGAATCGCCTTCCAGGGCCGCATACCCTACCCCTGCTCTTGGCTAATTTTGAGAGTGTCATTGCAGACAGCAGTTTAAACTAATGCTGACCCATTTATTTAGTCAAAATGTTTGCCATTTAATTTTTAAGGTTATTTTATCCTTTCTAAATCTACCACTATTTCTTGTTTTATAATTATGGTCGAACCTCAGTCAGTGACGTAATTCTATTTGTTTTTCAATTTTATGAAAAAGCAAGGATTTTTTCTTTCATCAAAGTTAACCTAAAGAGACTCTCAATGCTCAATTAAGCCAGAAACCAATGTAGTATCACTTAGCTGTCATTTTTATTTTGGAAATAGTCTCATGAGCTAGGTCCCTTTATAAATGCATTTTGGCTGGCCATTCTCAGATGAATAATTGCATAAGTGAAACCGCAGTGTTTAACTGCATTACAACTGTGACAAGACAGGAGATTTCTCCCTCTGCAATTCTCTTGTGTGATTTACAACACAAAGCTAAATCAGTTATTACCTTAACATTTGGAGATTCTTAGACATATAAGAAAGATCAGCATCACCTTTAAAGGGATTATTGTCTGCCAGAAGGTCAAATGCACAGTGTGTCTTGGTTGAAAACCATACAGCACCGAACATTATTGTTTTTTCCCCCAAAGAAGTTAATAGTTTAATAAGACCCGTGATCACAACTCCTTAATAGCTGTAATTCCCTACTGAATAGTTAAATGGAGGGTATTTATTTGAACAGTATTAACATTTCATTAGGTTAATTCACTGAAGGACTGCATGCTGTACAGAGAAGACAGATAAGCAGCAGCAGGTGCTGTAGCATCTTTATAGTTAGACACAAATAATATTATGTGGGACAAAGATGATTGATTTTCTTCAGCAAAACTGATAACACACTGTACTAACCTAATTGATGGCTCACATTGCTATTGTGGTTCATTTTAGAAAAAAAAAAAAAAAGGTAATTCACCAATTATTACAAAACTGGATGACTTATAAACTCTATCTTGAATAATACAATACACTTTATATGTTATACAGTGCCAATTAAAATTACAAAGATACCTTAATCAAAACATCAATTTAAGTATGCAAGTACTGTAATAAGTATTATTTTATCTGTTGAATGTACTTGAACTTTTTTTCACATTACTATAATGTGATTTTGTTCTCAACAGTTTATTAAACAGCACAGCATTTTAATAACATTTCAAAATCTACTGCACTGTTAAATGTCACAACTCAGTTATATAAAATAAATTTTTGATCTAATTATGATATGCTTTGACATTCAAGTTATTGAGATCATCAAAATCTGGGGATTTATGGAGTACCTGGATAAGTATCTTGATTTTAACACTCACAATCAAGAGGAATCTAACACCTTCTATGACTGGAACGCTGACCAAAAGAGGGACGGATCGTGAATAAGGCCAAAATTCACATTTCTGAAAGAATTATGTAAATATACATATTTTTATCATTTAAAAATAAATACAGCAAATGCTTGTCTTATTGATGCACTACCTGTTGCACTGCATTTAAGAACACTGCCACAACCTGTCATAAGCATTCAGACATAAAGTATGCATCAGCCGATCTGGTGAAAAAGGGGAGGGAGATTTGTAAAAAAACAAATCAATATCATCACCGGGTCTCTCCTCCTGATTATCATTATCCGCCATATAAAACATTGATAAATAATCTAAAAGTATTTCAACATGTAATACAATCTGACCTCACGTGCACGTTCTTTCTCGCTACGGCACTTCTGTTAACCTATGGACATTTGAAAAGACACCAGCTGCATCAAAGGTCGGAAAGATTTCTGCTAAAGATCGCTCTTTTCAGTACAAGGAGGATACATTTCACACATGGGTGCCTGTTGTTCTTTTTATTTTATTTTTATGTTTGTATGTTGTTTGATAATTCACTGGTGAAAACAGAATACCTTTAAAAGGTGAGCATAAAAAAATGAAATATTCTACAATTTAGCATTTAAATATTTATTGTAAACATTTGTTGTATAATAACACCTCATTATTTAAAAAGAGACAGCCCCCCTACATACTAGTATTCTGTATGAGCATAATTTTGATTTACCCAGGATGCATTAATGATTTTTCAAAGGATTTTTGAAGGACTGGTTAGCACTACTATAAAGGTTGCTAGAACATTCAAATATGAATTGACAACTATAAACTATCAACACTAAAACAAGTTAGTCAAGTGATTTGTCATTGAAGACATTAGTATGCACACATCCAACTGAAGAATGCAAAGATAATATGATAATAGGATAGCAAAGACAATACAAATAGCACAGTACTTTTAAGATAAGCTAAACTGCACACAGATTTGAACATTAGAATCAAAGTATACAGGTACTGTGGCAGAGCACGGCTCTGCCCTTGGAAATACTGGCAGGGATGGAGTTAAATTCTCCTCCCTGCCCAGGTTGTTTGCTCCCACCTGGGGCAATCAACCTGGGCAGGAAGGAGAATTTAACTCCATCCCTGCTGTATTTCCAAGGGCAGAGCCCTGCTCTGCCACAGGTATTTTTTTGCAAACTATTGCGGATGCAAAATCCAATTATTTAGCACTTCGGCCTATGTAAATTTAAGAGCAATGTGAATTATCAACAAGCACAAATAATGAGCTGCAATCATGATAATTAAGGTTGCGATGAGCACTGCCTGTGCATCGGGCTATTTAGCGGCTGCACTTTCAGCCCAAAGGCGAGGTGATTTAGGAGTTCAGACAGCAGTGGGCGCTGTGTGAGTTTTGTGGAGCACGAAAATCAAACCAAACAAAAAAATATGTCAGAAGAAGGGCAGCAAAGTCCTCTTGATGCACGGAATAGAAAAAAAAAGTTTTCTGAGGAAGAGCTGAGAGTTCTTACGCCATGAAATTGGGAAAGGCCTCAGACAACATCAGTTATGCTACCAAAGAGACCACATGGTCCTCTATAGTGGAGAACGTCAATGCTGTGGGTGCTACCAGGAGGACAGTCTACAAGGTGATGAAAAGGTCAAATTCAACTATTAGGTCTAGGATGACCTGTGGAGTGAGATAATAAAACCTTACCACCGCATCCTCCAGCATCGAAAACAAAGTGACCATGGGTTTGAATATGCAGGGTCTTCTCTATCTTGCCCTTCTTTTCTGAAGATTTTGCTGCCTGTCCTCAACAAGAGCCAAGTATCGCCGCATCAGGAATTGTACCACAGCAGCCATCCTGAGGCCAATACCAAGTCTCTGAGGTGTGTGGTTTTATACAGCTCTTAATTACTTGCTTCTATAATGGTCTGCACCTTGTCAGAGGAGTTGCAAAGTTTTTGGAGGGTCAGCAACTGCCCAAGTGCAAGGCAAAATCCTTACATCCCATTATAATGCTTGCGCCAGCTTAATATTCCAGATAACCTCCCAATTCCATGCTCTTTTCTTCATCTGAATACATTTCATTATCATTTCAATGGATTAACGATGGCAAAGTGCTAATTTAATAGCGGGTGCAGAATGCCAGGTGAAAACCATCCACCATTTTTTGTGTCCACTTTACAGCTGCTAAACACGGTTTGCATGTGCAAAAAAACTAATTGGTGTTTTGCAGCCTTAAATTGCTTTGCATTTATCCTTACACAACCCCTAAATGTTAAAATCCAGCGCACCAAATTTAAATCTGTTTCATATCTATTTGTTCTAGCATTGTATATCTACAAACTAACCACATACAAAATATTGTTCTTCCACCAATGACTCACAGTTGGCATGGTAGGTTAACCACATTTTTTAATAAAGAATCCCAGTTTTAGTTTTTAGCCAACAAGTGTAGCAAGAACAAGTGCATCACAATACTGTAATCTTTTGACATTAACAATGGACTTTAATTTGCTTTATGTACTTTCAATCTGCCCAAACCATTCTTTATATAAAATATACAAAAAGAGAACTGAAACCCAAAACAGTGCTGTAGATTCAGCAGTACCACAAGGCCGCCATTTCATTAAAATAGAGTCACAGTGAGCTGTTAGCAATCAGTTTTCTAATCCGAAAAACCCTCATCTGACTGATACAGCAAGCAACCGACATAACGGTGCTCATTTCAATGGCTGGTGATCCAGTGGTTATCCAGATAAAGGTGGATTTTCAGCCCTGAGCTAAAAATACGAACTTCAAGTAAAATCTTAACATAAGCTGATGTAGGCTTTGATAAGCGGTTATCAACATATTGAGAACAAAATGTTTTCAAATAGAAGAATTGCCCCATTGCCTATTTAATCATTTCTATTACATTAACGAGTTTTGAACACTTTAACACTGTTTAATGTTACCCAAATAAACAAACATGATATGTGTTTTCTTTGTTCTAAACTACTGCTTCTGTTTTTTTTTTTGTTTGTTTGTTTGTTTGTTTTTTAACAATAAAACAGACAGCTTCAGATTATGTGGAAATATTTGTTTAGATTTTTTTATTTTTGTATTTATTTATTTATTTTACAATCCCAAAAGGTTGGTTGATTACAAAATTAGCTTAGCACCATTAGTTCCTGCACTAAAAAAAAACACCCTCAATGTCATTTTTTTTTCTTTAAAACAAAAAACAGATTAAGGCGAACCATAAAAAATATGAAATAGCAAAACATAAATCAAGGAAAGTTATTCTGACTCATGTTTAAGACAATGGCAGAACAAAAATAACAACTGATTTTGAAAGCCTCTGAAGAAAGACTTGTTTCATAATTCAAAATCTTATGAAAATGCATTTCTGTCTGTCAGAACAGAGAAATGGAATGCACTAGTTTTAATTTGACTGGTACCAATATTAAAACAGTGAGCTACAAAAGCACAAGGGAACGATTGCATGACATTTTTTTTTAATTGCGGTTTGTTGCACTGGCACTAGGAAGAATCAGTGAAAGAAATTAAGAGGATGTATCTGTTTATTCAATTATCAGTTTTTCTCTGTAGTTTTTAAACTTATAATGATGTTGGAAGTCTGATGCAATAATACTTGCTGTATAGGAAAAGTGTCCTCAAATCAGTATTCCATTCTAAAATGTCATTACCCTCTTGGTGCGCAAAACCCTAGCTCTCCCTCCTCCACAAAATTTTCTGATCATTGACACTAATTTTTTTGGAGCGTCTCCCAATCAGTTGACGACAACTCATCTGGACAAACTAAAAATAAAATTTGTATTAAATTACTTTGGATATGCTCAAGTGATTATTTATTTATTTATTTATGATGGAAGCATTAAAAGCACTGTTTATCATGGACGCATTCAATTGCCTCCCTCTACATCCTTAGAGAAAGAACAGTCTCATCCATTGGCTTTAATCTAACATCTGCCATGCACCTGTGTGACTATGATTTTTTTCATTGGCTGCTCTATAATGACCTCATTAAAATGGGTGCTAAGTGTGACAAAAGCAATTCCATAATATTGTTATTACTACTACTTTTCTTTGAGAGACTTTAACTCTTATATGAAGCCTCATAAAAGTGAAGTCTGTTGTGCATTTGCATAAATATAATACTATTTCTTACCGGAGTTAAATTCCCTTGAATACACCGCTGATACCTGCATTATGACCACCAAAATGAGTAAACATAGTCAGAGATATGGCCAATACTCAATTGATATAAACCAGTAGTTCTGAAACTGGGGTTCGTAACCCCCTGTGGGGTCGTGGCAAGTTTTCAGAAGGGGTTTAGAAATGAACGCATCACATGAAAACCAGTACCATACATAATGGCTACAGTGCATATACTGTAGCAGCAATTATTTTACAGTTGAGACATTTTAGCATTGTGCTTTATTATTCATGATTTTCCTGTGTATTCAATACAAAATTAGGATTATGAACTATGATTTATTAGTTAGAACATTTTTCAAATGGAGGTCAAAAGATAAAAGTCAAATTAAATGGGGTCCCACCTACACAAATTTGAGAAGTACTGATCTTAACAGTGGCAGATCAAAACAGCACAATACTTTCAATCAAAAAACAAAGGATGTTTGAGGAAACCAACATTTCTAACAATGTGTGTGTCTCCTGAGTGTATTTTTTGTCAATTTGGATCTGGTCCAAATGTGGTGCACATTTAAGTAAACACTGTCTAACTATATAGATATGTACTTTGAATTGTTGAATTAGAAATCATGATATAATTTTAAAAGTGGGGTAGGAGGAAAATATCAAAGCAGCACCTGTATCTACCTACCTATAGGGTCCTGAAATATATTTAAATACTGTATATAATCTGAAATGAATTCGTACATAACACCTAGACTGTCTAAACAGTACAATTTCTGCCACCTGCTCAGCATGCTGAGAGCTATCTCGACTCTGCCAACAGTAAAACCCTCTCCAGTGTTCTTCATCGCTTTCATAAAAGAATGGAGAGAGCAGGTTAGCCAGTACTGTAAAGACACAAGGCAGCACAACAATCACACCACTCGGTAGACGGACGATTTTAAAAACATGATCTTGACAGTTCTGATCTGCCAACGACGCAATTTATTTCGTAGGCGTCCTTAACTGCTCAATTATCATGCATTACGCAATGGCACTGTTTACATTATGAAATAACTTATAAATTAGATTATTAAAAAAAAAAAATACAAAAACAGTCAAATCCGACAACTATGAATAAGTGAAAATAGACATGCTTACCCTCTTTTGGCGGTCGTTTGACTTCGGCACTGAGGTTGCAAACCTGCGCAGTCCTGAGCTGTGGGGTTAGACATCCCTCTGTTTGGGCGTTCAGAGGCAACACCACGTTATTGAGCAGAAATACGCTTTCTAACTCTCCATCTCCCAAATGCTGAGGGCAGCTGCATTTTGTATACACTATCCCACACGATTCTACAGTCCCCTTTTCAGCTTTCAAACAGGTCTCCAACCATGTGCACAATACCTGACAACCAAACTGGCTAGGGCTGACCTTGTTTAGAACTAAAAACTCCAAAACGGACTTTTGATCGTCTTCTTTCTTCTGTATCAATCCAGGGAAATCATAAGGGTAGACCCGCCGCAGTTGCACAAAATTTTTGTCGTGCTGCAAAAATATGTAGCTGCTCTTTAAATCACACAGGTGAACGATGGATTCGTTGCTCCTCAACAAATCGTTGATCTTTTCGTGAGAGTAATGATCAAACTGATAAGCCAACAGAGAAAAGTTAGAACAGTTTAGGTCACGTTTGTCAAATTTCAGGTAGATGCTGTATTTGGTAGGATCTGGGTTTTCCAACGTCCAAGTGCAGTTTGTAAAGTTTTTCGGAAACATTTCATTTACAGAGTAAGATCCATAAATGACTCCCTTGACGAAAGTGGAACACCAGAAGTCTTGTGCACCAATAAATCCAAACATAACAAGGAGATAGGTGGAAAATATATAAATCAGCAGGTTACGAATAGCCTTCATCCTTTGTCATTTGGCCTGCAAGAAGGAAACAAAAATGCAAGTAAAACACTAAAGGATTGCAGGAGGACACAAAGACAGTCTTGAATTGAACCCTGAGAGCAACGTCTGGTCCATAGGCGGTTTGACGGTTATTCCCTGTACCTCCCTTTTTCCCTTAGACTCTGATTATCATTGTTTTAGCAGTCCAATAAAATTAAGAAAGAAAATACCTGGCCAGCTCTCTGATAGGTTACCATGTAACACAATGTAGAAACCAGTTTTTTGTCCGAAGGATAAAATTAACTATTGGCAAACAGCGCCATCATGTGGAAGCCATATAACAAAAATATTAATAATACAATTTCCACAACGATGTGCAAGGAAGGATTTACCAGTTATTTATTAAACGCCTCAGAGTTTATAAACTTATTTTACAGCGTGAAAGCATGTGTATTGTTTTATTGCTTATGTAGTAAGGTATGTATTTGTTTTGTTTTACTGGTAAAGGCTTTTGGGGGGGGGGGGGGGGGGGGGGGGGGGGGTGTATTGCTGAATTTTATATAGTCTCAGGTTGTTTTATATTATGTTCTTATGGTTATTGCTTCAGGTCAGTGCTGTTAATGTTTTGTTTTTGTTTTTGTTTTTAATAGAAAAGCTAAAATAGAATAATATTAATGCATTATTGTATTAAGGTCGAGGGGAAAAAAATGTCGAATGCACCATATGCTGGACAACCAACCGCATCAGTTCATTATCTTCAATACCACAGTGCTCTATTACTTTAACTTCAGTACCACAATCCCGTTAGTCTGAAATCAAATTTGGTATGGGCGAATTTTCAATTATATTAAACTAATAAACAAATGGGCATGAAAATAACATGTTTAAATAGTTACCATTTAATTTTCCATTAACAACGAGTGGCTTTTGTATAGGAATGGGGGTATCATTGAAACCAGCAGGTGTCCTTAAACAGAAGGTTATGCGAAAAGGGCAAAATATATTTCATGCAACTGTTTTAAGGGATGCCCCAATGCAATACAGCGGGTATTTAAAATAATAATTATTACTCTCAGACATGTGTTTGTTGTTAAAATATATAGTTTGGGTTTATCCAATACATTATTGACATTGGGTGTTGTCACGTCTGTCTAATAATGCTTGTACTATCTATTGACAAAAATACTGAATTGTTACTCACATTCCTTCTGCGCGAGTCATTTTTGTATACAATGCACGTAAAGTAAATTATCTATACAAGTAATATAAACACTTGTATATTGTGTATTTGCTATACATCATTTAATTTTAATATAAACCAGCCTGCTAGATCTCCTGATTGCAAATCAGCATCCCACGACGGTGCTAATAATACTCGGGCTTTTGTGGCTTTGACTATGCGCGTAGATGAAGTGTTCAGATCACTCAATAAAACCAGAAGTTAAACATATTTTGAAAACATTCAACAGAATCACTAAATTCTATTTAATTTCATGTGTGAAAATGATAGAAATGAACCAAACTAGCATCTGTTTAGGTCTGCCTCACAAATGCTAGGGTTTTTAATAAAATCGAGTGCCCAGTGTGCCCAAGTACAGTCAGATACAACTGTGAGCCCCCTACCCCTAAGCCTGTCTACTAATGAAATCTAATGAAGGAGGTTAAACGAAACATCAAGTTTGACTCTGTTATGTGTCTTTCAGTGCCAGGATATATTTGCATTTAATAATTCAATCAACAACCAACCACCAAGCACCCCCCTAAAATGCAGCAAAATCAAATGCACTCGATAGAAGTCGTTTTCACTTGCCCCATTCTACAATTTTAGGATGTGCACATCTTTAAAAACGTCCTTCTGGCTTAAAGTTGCGTGTGGTGTCCTTCTGATTGCATTAATAATCCTGCTGTCAATGCAGCTGTGTGCCCAGTCACAGCAGTGTGTAGGCGTTAAGAAGATGGTGTCCAGAGACTCTCTAAGCGGATTCTCTAGTGACTCTGATTTATGTTTATTAAGAAAGAATTGGTTTGAATTATGGAATCAATTCTACCACGCACACCCATGTCTTTATTGTATGTAGATTATGCAGCAGGCTTTGCTTGAGCTTTTATTACAACAGCCTTGAAATTCGAAACGGTGCGCAGCACTCCAATATGCAGTGTTGCACAAGCAGTGAATCTTTTATTTATTTATTTATTTATTTATTTATTTATTTATTTATTTGTTTGTTTATTATGATAGTTTTATTATAAAAAGCTATATTTTATGTTTTTTTTTTCCTTTCTTTTAAACACTTATGATGTAATATTTTATAGCAATTTATAAAGCATGCTTGCACACATGTAAATATGTTATCACAAATCTTTGCATTTTACGACATTTTTATCTATAATGTAAATATTATATATATATATATATATATATATATATATAATATAGCTTGGACATTTTAGCTGATAATTTTCAGTCTAGAGTCAGATCTACATTTGGAACATAGACCGGCGCCATATCTGCCGCGGTAGCAAATGTCCTACTAAAGAATCGCACACAGGAGCATTTCTTCACCTCTCGTTAAGTGGAGAGAATTGAAGGGGGTATATAGCTATATATATATATATATATATAATAGATATATATATATAATATAAATATATATATATATATAGAGCATTATTAGGTTTTTGAGCATATATATATATATCTAATATCTCAGAACAAGGAAAAAGATCCCGGCGAACTCGTATTAACAAAATATCAACCCACTACATGGATTAAGAGTCTTTTTTCTTCTTTTTATATGGGCCGCTTAAACTTTCGAACTACAGCGCTGCAATCGCCTGATTAAGGACCTAAGCAGTTGCCTGGCTGATGAGCTAGCAGCCTCAATTTTGCTATACAATTTATGTTAAAAAAAAAAAAAAAAAAAAAAAAAAAAAAAAAAAAAAAAAAAAAAAAAAAAAAAGAAAAAAATTACCTTACACTCCGGAAGCAGTGGCTTGGAATGTGAGGTTCGTCACCGATAAAAAGGTTGTACATCGTGTGTACGAGATCAATATTGTAGTTTTAACATCGACCAGCTGGAAGAAATTTTATTTGTGAAGGGTAACGGGACAGTAAAAGTCCAGTTAAAAAAAAAAAAAAAAAAAAAAAACAAAAAAACGATGAGTTTAAAGGGGGGGTGGGGGGTGGGGGGGAATCGCAATTAATTTCCAGTCTGGCTTATTTCCCGTGCTTCTTCCACCAAAACAGAACCAAATGTCCAATTTTTATTACAGGGAACATGGATTTCGAGTGCCTTCAATTAAAGTAATTAAAAGAATAAATAAATATTTATTTAGCCGATGTCTAATCGAATAATATATATATATATATATATATATATATATATATATATATATATATATATATATATATATATATATATATATATAATGCAAGCAAATAAACGGGTCTTCTTTCCTTTCTTGTTTTTTTATCCGCGTGTCTTTCCAGAGACAGAGACAGGCAGCAGCAGGTCGAAAAACAAATCCTTGGCTGATGCCATGGAGGGAAGATGTTTGAATGCTGACTGAGACGGGAAACCGCTCTCTGGCTTGCTTGTTCTCTCGGCTTCAGGACCGGGGCTGCAATATCACGTCAGAGCCACACAGATAAAGCACGTAGGACGCTACTTGCTGCGTCTGGTACTTTTTTTCCATTTTGCCCACTGTTTCCAGTTTATTGAAAGGGAGACAGAGTGGTAAATTTGCTCTGGATCCAGTTTCTTGAACCCAGAAGCTATCGTATCAGCACCACAAGGGGAAAGTCACAGGTCTTGGTTTATTGTTACGGAGGTTTGCGGGGGTTGGGATGGGAAGTGCGCTTAGGACGGTGTTAAAGGGGCAGAGACTCAGTGTTTTATTATTATTATTTTATTTATTCGTTTTTGCGTTGCAATTATTTGGCCGTATATACTTTGTCGTCACCAAACTTTGTGCTATGGTGGAGTTGAAAAGAGCGTTTGCATTTTTTAAGGGGTGATTCGTTACCTTACTGACAATTATTGTATAATATTATTTAAATGTATAATTGTTCCATGGCTATTCAGAATTCAGTTTTAGAATTGTGCAGAAAGCCTGTATAATTAGTAGGCTATGTGTCGAATAAATGATGAGTGCCTGTTTGTTTCAGAAGATATACTGCATTAATTCGTAGCAGCACAATTATACAATTAGAGTTAAATTATAATATTTCGCGCGACATATGCAATTTTAGTTTGTGAAGGAGACTGGCAAGTTCTAGCAATAATGAGCAATATGACGTGTTCTGTGAGAAAACTTAAACGCAGTTTATATTTTAAGTGGACACGATTGATAAAATGCATCAAACATGTTTTTTTTTTTTTTTTTAAGTTACTGAAACATATACAACATTACATATTTCTATATTTTTCCTTTTTTTTATTCCAGCTAGGACTATGTATTTCAGTACGTCATGCTACTTAAATGTACAGCAACTATTTTTTTTTTCTGTTTTAATAAAGCATGTCTACATACATTTAAAAAATAACATTAATAATTATGAACTGTAAGAGTAGACAAAGGTTTTGCCAATTGCCCTCATGATGGCATTAGACATTGTTTTAAATAGGTCTCTTAATCTTGTATACATTCAATTGTATGACTCAGTATTGTAATAGCTATTGACGTCAAACATGTACGTAGTTCTTTGGGTCTGGAGCTGTAATGTCTAATAAGTCAAACTGAGTAATGGCGGCCCCAACACTTTTTGTCTAATTTGCATTGCCACAGTTAAAAAAAAACAAAAAAATATGCTAAACCCATTTTCTTTGATAATTTGAACTATTAAAAAAAAAAAAAAAAAGACCATTCATAAATTATATTTCCCAAAGATGTTCTGCCTCCTAACTCTGTTATGGGGGAGATTAATGGACATACAGCTACCGCTGCTATTTTTAATTTGACTTTGTAATCCTGTCACTACCCTTTTAATGTTGTTTGCAGTCATTTTTATGGTTATATATACATGAATTCAGAACCAACTTTCATTAATTAGAAATAAAAAAAATGAGTGAACCAATAGTACAGCACTTCACCAGTCAAGGACATGACATAAATGATGTAAAGATTGTAGTATTAGAACAGCTAAAATTAGACAATGCGACATTTAAAAGAAAGTAAATGGATAAATAGACTGAACACAATTATGCCAGCGGGACTCAACAGAAAATAATGAACTAATTAATTCCAATAAGTATATAAAAGTTAAAAATAATTAAATAGACAAAATTGAATTCAAAAGTTGTTCATGCTGATGTGCTGGGGAGACCATATCAAGGCTGATCCTCAGAGCCAGCATTGCATGGTAATGTAAATATAAATATATAAAATAATGTTAATTAGAATTAATAAAAAATTAAATATATAAGTAAAAGTGATGTCACATATAGAACACCATTACATCATGTAAGAATAAATCATGGATTTGAATATAAACAATAATAAGTAGTTGTCATGCCGTCAAACACCTATAAATACCTCCAACACAGCCTCCCTTGAGAAAGATATGTACAACATATCGAAACGCTGGGCAGCTGGCTCTTTGAGCAAATATATATTGCTCAAAGAGCAATACACACACACACACACCTATAGTGGCACGGTAGCTATAGTTACGGTTGAGTTGGGTGCTCAATGTTAAACCCCTAACTTTGCACTTTAATAACTTTGGCGTGGTTTGTCGGAATTGCCCATAGAACTGTGTTTGCATGACTTGTGTATCTCATGTTGTACATCACTAATGTAAATGGTCTGAGCTTGATAACGTTAGGTTATTACCATAACCCTGGTTCCCTGAAAGAGAATGACAACCATTACCGAATGGGAAGAGCCTCTCTGACCGTCAATTACTGAGCATATATAAAAAAGCTGCCCTATCAGGGCCCTGCTGTGAGGGGGAAGTCCCTCCCACCTCCTTTTAAGAGGGACGTCCTCACAGTAGCATATCACCATTTTCTTTCAGAAACATAGGTCAGCCTGGGACAGGACCACAAAGGGTAATGGTTGTCATTCTCTTTCAGGGAACCAGGGTTATGGTAATAACCTAACATTCCCTTTCAATTGAATGATAACCATTACCAAATGTGAAAGCTGTACCAAAGCTGTCGTGGCTCCAGATTACCGACAGTACAGCCCCACGGCGATAGCCTCAGAGCCCACATGACGCCTAAGGGCATGCCGCCTGCAACACCCTAGAGCCCAGAGAGGGTCTCGCTCGGTTTGCAACATCAAGGCAGTAAAATCGCACAAATCTGACTACCTGTCCATATAGCAGCATTGCATAACTCATCTAAGGAGGCGCCATGAAGGAAAGCCCATGAAGTTGCATGACCCCTGGTAGAATGGGCTGTAATGTCCCCCGGTAACGGGGAGTCCGTCTGTTCATACGCCAAGGGTATCGAATCTGCCACCCAGTGCGCTAGACGTTGCTTCAGTAGGGCCTGACCTCTAGAGCGGGACCCATAGCAGACAAACAGCTGGTTGGACTGTCTCCAGGACGCTGTCCTGTCCAGATAATGGCTCAGAACCGAACTGGGCATAGCGTGTGCTGTCTGCAGTCATCAGCACCAACAATCTGCCATCAGCCCCAACAATCTTTGATATACTCTGACCTGTAGGAGAGCGTCCTCTCTGAATAGAGAGAATGTGGCAGATTAAGGGGGGTCTCCTTACAGCACCAGAACAGCTCTCCACACGGTATTTGAAAACTACACAAAGCCTTGTGCAGTGAAAGAGAGTAATGGTCGCTTACCAATCTCCAAAAAGGGGTCAAAACCAGCTCTAGTCAGTAAACTGATGCAAGAATTAGGTAGAGGTAGAATCAAAAGCGTGATAAAATTTTACGGTAAAAAATGACAAATCAGCCAAATTCGGTACAAGAAAGCACGAAGCAGAGACCTGTCTCAGTGAAGTGAGAGAGAAAATGGCGATGTGCTACTGTGAAGATGTGCTACTCTTCAACAGGAGGTGGGAGGGACTTCCCCCTCACAGCAGGACCCTGATAGGGCAGCTTTTTTATATATGCTCAGTGATTGATGATCAGAGATGCTCTTCCCATTCGGTAATGGTTGTTATTCAACTGAAATGGAACTTTAAGTAAATATCTATTATAAAGTGCTACTAATAAAAATATGTCACATTGTGCTATGAATGACCAAAACCGTAGAGTAAACATGTATTTTCTTGTTATATAGTATATTTATTTTACAATAAGTTAAGAAAAATGTACTGAGTGCTGTGTGTATCCATTTCAATGCTGCACTTCTGCATTTAATACCACAAGGTAAAATGCAAATGAAGGAATGCAGTCACAAAACAAGTGACTGATATGCAAAGCAGGAGAGTATAAGTGTTGCAATAGCTTCTGGTAGTTGGAGTTCTGTAAAAGGAAAGACATTGCAGCAATTAAACTGTTTCTTTTAGATTGTATCTCTTCAGAGTAAAACAAAATACATATACTGGTGTTTTGTGTTAGCTCTACAGGATGTACTTACAACAAATCATCAACAAAGGGAACATACATTTCAGTTGAAATACAGAATAAAAGCAGATTTATTCTTTTGAAAATGTTAAACTATGTAAATCTCTCTCATTCATGCTAGACAGCCATTCATCAAACAGGATACCACTAAACGCAATGATGGTATTTACTAGATTAGTCCAGTTATTTAATTTGTCCTAAGTATTTTGTTCTTTTAAATCACATGACTACTGCATTTGTAATTTTCTTAAAAATGACAAAGCTTCCTCATGATTTCAAGAGATTATTATTTTTATTTTTTTTTAAAACTCATTGTTGTTTTTTCATTGTTGTATTTCAGATCTAAATGCAGCCATAAATTGATGACATTTTTAAAAACTTTTTAAACCATAATATAGAAACAGATTGGCAACAATAATAATTGCTTCAGAAAAATAAGTCGATTCCCATTGGATATTGATTTTCAGAGTTCATTGCAACAAGATAAGTATTTTTATAGCATGAAATGGAACGTAACAGTAACGGTCTGCTTTTTCTAGTTTTATACACACTATGATGAAACACCCTTATTTGGTAACTACCAGTACATAGTCACAATTTTCAACTGAAATCCATTATTAAGGGATGATGGCATTTCTTTGGCGAGTAATTAGTTGAATGTAGACGTTTCATTATTGCAGAGGAACATGCCACAGCAATGCCATTATCACTATTACACAACAACTTTTTAAAGATCGATTTACCTTTCTTTGTCTGAAATAAACTTTGTAGTCCACTGAAAGAGCAGCATTTGAGCATCAGTTAGCAGAGCTTTTAGAAGAGGTGTTATTAATTAGAGCCATCTCTCAGCCATGCTTTATTTACTGCACTAAAAAGAGGCTGACCTCCATAGAAAATAATGGAGGAGCAGTGTTGGGTTGTTGTATAATAATTAATAAGGTGTTAATTAATAATTAATAATTAATTAATATTATGTATTAAAAGTAGGAGTGGATAATATAAAGTAGTTTAATGTTAATCCTTAAACTATTTAGTATACATAACCATTATTCTCTGAAACATCACGTGAATACCACAATTAAAAAGTAATCAGAGGGCAGTATATGCTTTATTTTATGTGCTGTTCAAATTGCAGTCTAATGGGATCACAGCTATAGAACTGTAGGTTGTTAGGCGTCTAATTGCTCAGCCACTGTGAAAATAACTGCATGTAACACAGATTTCCCTAGTTTCTACCTAATCAGATATATAAAAATACAAGCATGTTAGCATTGTTAATGGGAATGAGAAAATGTATATATTCCCCAATGCACGATTATTAATTTTTTATTTAGCATTTAAGCCTTCTAAGTGCTTCAGTGTTTTTTAAATTAGTTCAAGGACAGTGGCTGCAGATATTAATATCTCTCTCCAAAAATTTTCTGGCAAAGCATGGTAAATATACCTTTCACCTCTACAGTGGTTTAATACACTCCTGTTATACGATCCTATTTATTCTGCAATTCAGTTAATAACATTTCCTAGATGTGCAAATAATGTACTCAATTCTAGACTATAATAAAGCATTTTTTTTAGTTAACTGGAAAATAGATTTACTTAAAAACACACAATTGATAGCTAATCTTTCAGTTATTACATTTTCACAGCATTAAGAAAAATGGGTTACTGTAAAAAAGTAATTGGGTAAATAAACTGCCCTTTAAACTGTATAAATACAAGGGTGAAGATTGTTTTATCTGCCCACAGATTAGGGCACCACCTCACCGTGCCTAGCAGCAAATGGTAGTCTATAGCAGGGGTAATGGAGAATGTTTCTGCATTTCTACTTAATCAAACAAAAAATAGACAATATATGTTGCATACCAATATATAACATTTCTTAACAAAAGTATTCATATTGAATGGGAGTTTCTTTTTTACAGCTGTTGGGTAAATAGGTGACAATTGCATTTAAATGTCCCATACGGCATACAGTATATACAGTACATTCAAATGTTTAGGGGAAGATAAAAGGATAAACAGATACATTAAGAACTTTTAGGATTATTTCAGCAGAATCGATGAAGCATGTTATACCATAGGAAAGGTTTAATAGTGTCATGTTAGATATACATCATCTTTTAGTCAGAATGGAAAAACATGTCAGCATTAATGTGTTTTCCACCCGAATGTAACACAAACTAACACCATTATCTATAATTTGTGCGTGTGTCTATATGCATGCATGTGTATTAAATAAAAACATTGTTTGTTTAGGCTCAGAGTATACAACCATTGCCTGTTGTAAAAATAACTAAACGTAGGGACAAAAGCAATGCACTCACACTGCTGTAAACAAGAAAAATTGAAAAAAAAGCCACATCAGCTGGTTTACTTGAAATACAATAATGCATTGAGATAAAGGAAATGCCCAAAAGTGTCTTCAAGGTAAATGCTAGTCTATAGAATGCAAGCTCTCATTGTAAATCTACAGCATACAAATATATAAGGTACGGAACCTTTTTGACCTGATTTATGTTTTTTTTTTTTTTATGCCGTTGCTTGTGATTGTATTTAACACTAAGAACTGCTGCGGTCTGGTGAGTCTCTTGGCCAGGTCATTGCTAAAAAGTAAACTCTTCCAAACTGACTTACCTGTTTAAACAAATAATTGATTGAGGATTGATTTCCAGTAACCCTTGAGCAATTGGTGCAATACTTGTCCAGAAACAATTTCAGATGGACAACTGAAGAATTTTGTGAACCATCACAGATTATTCCTTGTCTTTCCTACTTGAATAAGACAATGATCAAGGAACCGTTTCTTCAAACTCTGGGGTCACTTCTGTATATATATATATATATGATACAGAAGTGACCCCAGAGTTTAAAGAAACGGTTTCTTGATCATTGTTTTATTCAAGTGAAAATAAGAACCAGCAATAATTTGTTAAAATGTGCCCGCGTCTGAAATCACTATGTACTAGTTGTACAGATTTTTTTTTTCTTACTGTACTTCATTTTGGACTGCAGATCTTCTATGCGCTGTGCAACTAGATGAGACAGTTCAGCCCATTTCTCAGGTAAATATCAAATCTTGTTGGAGATAGCAAGTCTTACATATATGGAGAAATGACACATCCTACATGTATAAACTAATCTGTGTCTAACATGTAAATCAATCATTATCATTAACTGCAGGGTCATAGTGAGCTGGAGCCTAACCTAGCCAACACAGGGTGCAAGGCAGGACTGCAGGGCACCACATACACAGTTTGAAGTGCAATTTAGAGTGACCAATCAACCTAAATACAGCATGTCTTTGGAAGGAAACTGGAGAAAACCCATGCGAACACAGGGAGAAAGTGCAAACTCCACACAGTCAGACCCCAAGGCTGGATTTGAACTGAGGACCCTGGTGCTGTGAGGCAGCAGCACTAACAACCACACCACTGTTCCAGTTCATAAAATCCAGGCCAGTTATACGCTGTTCAATATCTGGTAAGTAGACATATAGTAACCAACATGAAATGTAATTTCTGCTCTATCAAAAAGAAATACATGGAAAAGTAATTGTGTTGCCTTGTGTTTATCATTTTTTGTTTAGTGGCTCTAATAAGTTATATGTACTGACTAATTAAACTCTTCTGTTGTTATTTTCAAAACGTTGCTGGGTTCCTATCACAATGGCCTCCAGTTGTAGTTTATCCCAGAGTGTTATATTGTCAGTAAAAAAACTAAAAATCTAATTAAAGAATTGAATTGTCTTATACTAAAAATGGCCATTTACATATATATTAGGTATACACAAGATTAGTTTACTGCTGTATATACAGGTCTTTAGTGTTGGTTAACACAAGCTGGTATGCACTTGTAAGCTTATATGTTGTTATATACTTGAGATTGTGGTCAGTTCATACCGTTATTCTAAGGCCACACTGGGCTGTCCCAGTTCCAGTCCCTCTAATAATAAAAGGACCAGCATTTCTGTGCATTGTTCTCTTTGAGTCATTGCTGCAATGAATATCACATTTGTTTTTTTTACTGAACTTGAAATATGTGCATGGTAATGTTTCTTTGTCTGGGAAACCATTGTCCCTGAGAATAGAACTGCTCATTCTTTTTAGCTGATAAACATTTGCAAAATGATGGATTTATTCAGCTTTCCTGGGCAGGGGAATATTTCCTCCTCCAAGCAGTTGGGGTAGATGTACTAAAGTGTTGCGTCTGTCGCAATTGTTGCAAACCACATGCAAACCAGAAGTAAGTGCAGCGTGAAATCTACTAAACAAATACAACGCTGTTAGCATGATTTTAACGAATGATGTGCAGCACCAGTTCTTATATGCTGTTTAGCCTTAAATTAATATGTAATTCTGGGCGTTGCTGCAGAAATTCACAAAAAAACAGGGTGGAGATGAGGGAGGAGATTACAAAAATATTGTAATGAGTTGTACTAAATGTATGAACTTTTGAAAACATCTTTTATACAGTCGCAATTCTTGCTGGCATTTCCCAGTCCGCTTTTTCTCGTGTGTTGCCAGTTGTGCTCAATGTATTTGAGATGAACACCCAAGTACCTAATTTTCACTAAAGTCAGGGTGTACTTACAAGCCTTGAAAACAAATTTCTATGACATTGCTGGTTTTCCCAGCGTGTTGGGAGCAATAGACTTGCACACATGTGCCATCTGTATAGGACCATGATCTAATGTGTGTTAATTGTTTAGGCTACTAAGTAGACCAAGTTAAAAATAATAATAATTAAAAATTAAATAAAATAAACATAAAATCATTTAGTTTCAATTTAAAATAATCTTTATTGTACACCAATGCATACAATGCAGCAGCATGATTTATTTATTTTGTGTTATCAATAGACTAAAGTACAAAAAAAGTGCGCTAGGTATTCATTTGATTTTACTGCTGAACTGTATACTGTATAGGCCTACTGTACAGATTTATATTTTTACTTAATGTGATGTGTAGTGTACCCAAAACACATTAGTGTTATTTCAGCGCAATGATTTATATTTAAAATACATTGAAAACTGTCAATGTATGTGTGTACGATTTTATCGTATTGTTTTTAAACTCGAAACCTTCTTATGTCAGACAAACATGTCCGGTTTAGCGAGGGGCTGCGGTATGATTATGAGAAGTTTTTTGGGGGTGAAGGTTGGGGCCCCACTGTAGAATCTGTGTAAAATGAAGACGGAACAGAATGCCTTGTACAGATGACATTTACATTTAACAAAAACAACCTTATTTTGATTCTTGCACCCTTGCATGTTAGACAATATCCTTCAGGCACCCTCTGCTGCAGCAAATCACAACTTAACTGCCGCTATTTTATTTGAAAAAATGTTTCACAACTCTTGCTTGAGATCTTGCTAAGATGACGCAAATAATATTTCAATTAGTATATTGTGTCTCTCTTCATTAACATATTCTTTCTTCGTACATACGACAAAATGTGCACTTTGCTAATTGTTGCAACAAAAATACAAATTGCGGTATATTTGCGCTACGGCTGGCCCATCTTAGTACATCTTCCAGAATATGTTTTAGTAAAGTGGGACTACCACCTATAACATTTTCTTTAAATTTAGTAAGTTCATAAGAGCAGAGTCAGGTGCTCCACTGTCCCTCTGAATCAAATTCAATGCTGTTTGAAGATTATTATTATATTTCCATGGGTCATATTAATTAACATTTTGCCCCATGTAAGGTTTGTATAAAAAATAAAAAAGCTGATGTTTCAGATCTAGAAAAATGCACAGTACAGTTGCTTATTGTGCATTTGTTCAATGTTGGTCTGGCCCACATGTTTAAGTACCTAGGTATATTAAAAGTGCGGGCAGTACAACACGCCTGGCCATATTATTTGCTTCTCTATTCTCTTGCAGATTTTGTATTCCTATCTTTTTAGAATTGGAAAACAATTATGAATCTCCTGAATAAACCAGTGAACATCTTGTACAACTATCAGGGATATTTATCAACTGTGTATGAATACAAATTTCTGCGATATCAATTCAAATAGAAACCAAAGGACATAAAATTATGAAAAGAATGTCGCTGCTTTTGATTAAATTATATCTGCAATCTTATTTTTCAAATTATTAAATACCTGTGTTAATTATGAGTGAGCAAAGAAATGCTACTGTCACTCTGATTTGCGCAATATTCAGGGGAGTAAATTAGTGAATGACTAGTACATGTAAAATTTGCAGTCAGCATGGCCTTATCATGATTTAACCACATTTATGAATCATTAATTAATCTATTTAACAAGTGTAATTGTTTTCTAGCATATTCATCCATTCCTGTGTGTATAAACCTTAAAATAAGGATAGTACCAAATTGTTACTCTAGATATGTTGTTACAAAGGGTTCGCTTTTTAAACAAAGTATATTTTGTATTTCTATCCAATCAGGATCATAATATCTCTAATTACAATTCAGTTATATTTGTAATCTGATTATTCTTATTCTTAAACATCTGATTAAGATACAAAAAACAATAATAACTAGAAGGCCACAAATATTGAATATAAGCATAAACATTACTTGACAATTCTCTTTTAAGGTCAATATTATTATCAGCGCAGGTATGCAAAACTCCAGAAAGGGATACGGTAATATCTTAGAAACAGCTCATACAATGGAATACAGAACATAAAGGATAACCCATCCTTCAAAAAGGTTTATGAAGACTAATCCAATCAGGAATGACTACATAAACCATGAAGTGGCAAGTGGGGTTTGCCATCACTTTATTTATAATCCACAGTGCAATGGGCAATCCTATTTATACCATGAAGGGACAACCTTCGGAATATCCCCTCCTTCTCTGATTGCAACCATTTCTATGAACTCTGAAGCTGGTATATGTATATATTCTGGTGGTTAAAAGAAGGAGGAAGAAATAGTAGAAATCAAAGCTAATTTACACTTTTTTACAATGTCTGCAAACTTTACGCTTACATGCTGTCACAACCCAGAATTCAGCTAGTATCAGGCCAGTAGTACCAGGCTCGTTTGGTTGAATTAATTATATATAAGTGACAATTACACCCCATAACATCCGCAAACGCATACATATGCCCTGGAGTATATAATTCAGGAGCAGTTTGTTTACTCAGGACCCCGCTGCTCACCACTCCATCTGTCAGACCTAAAAAGCATATGGAGTGCAAAATCAGTTTCTGTTTCTATATTTAAATGTCAGCCTTCCAGCGAAATTCGGAGTGTCGGAGAGGGCCCATCTCTCTCACTACAATCTCCATTTCCTACCTCATTCCTGTCTCAATACAGGTCTCCCGTGTAGTCGGAATAGCAAAGTTCCGCCTGCTCACGGGCTTGGTCTTGAAACCTGACTCCCGAGCTTACGCCCTGTCGATATGTCAGTCTCGGGTGGGCAGAGCGGGAGCTTCTCTTTGGCTATCATGTTTGTCAATCTATATACACCTATATAAGCGCGACTTATTTCTGGACTTTGTCTTGTGTTTGTTTTTCTTCCTCCTCCTCACTCCTCCTCTTCTATACCGCAAGCAATGCACAGGGCTCCTTCTGGGGGGGGGGGGGGGGGGGGGGGGGCTAGTGAAGCTCACTCCCCCTGCTTCGGGTTTGGCTGCAACCCCCCCCATACTCCTACATGGCTGAAGTCCTCTCAGGAAGCCAGAGGGTACCCCCCAGCCACAAATGTACTTTTGCAGTTTATGCACTAGCCAGCAATATGTCTTAGCTCTGGCCTTTAAACTGTCTCCTATTCACAGGTTCATTTGGAGCATGTGTCCCAGCACCGGCGCCGGCTCGACCTCGGCCACGAGGTTGCCACCTGGTGCCAGCCCTGTCTAAACCTTTCTTATTCCAGGTCTGCAACCTTTCCGTCCCTATGGGTAGCCAAGTCTCCCCAGGCCACTAGAACGTGGTCCTTCGAGCAGTAAAGGGACTCTCCATGTGTTATGTGTTCTTCTGTTTTAACCATAGAACCGCTCTTACGGGTCTCTTGCTCCCAAACCACCGAGGAAACTCCTCACGGTTCTCAGAGTAGTGAAAGTCATGTCTGTCCTATCTGTCTACTAATTCTCATCCCTTAAAGGCTCCCCATGAATTTAGATTGATATAATTGTACATATGTAGAAGCAACATACAGAACTGATTTTCAGGTCTTGGTGAATAATAATTCTTGGCTGTGTTAACTGAATATTTTACTTACATTTTTACTTTTGGTACATACATTAGAAGAAAGAAAAAAAGCCTGCATCTTAACCTCATTTTTCCTTACATTTTGACCATTTTTTTAAACTTTGAAATTGCATTCCTTGCCTCAAGATGACTTTTCATGTGTGATCATATGTGAGCAGGAGGATGATGGGAAATGTAGTTCAGAGTTCTGAAATTTATTTAATCAAATTAAAAGTTTTAAAAAGTGGTCAAAATGTAAAAAAACTAAAAAATTAAAACAATACACACACCTTACTTAAACAGCTGTAGCAACAGATGGGAACACAATAAAATAAAAAGGTCCTTATTTACCCCTTAATTTCACTGACATTTCTGGGGTAACATTCTCTACATATGAGCTACAAAGAAATGCAAGTAGGGGGATCAAATTTAAAATGTGTTTTGCAAGGATCATTCAATGACCACCATTTACTGTAAACCATCAGTGGATTTAAAATGGAGAATGTCACCTCAGATCATCTGTAATTCCCTAGTCACTCCTTAACAATCCTCCCAGTGCCATCTTGACTTTTGACTCTCCTACCTCAGGAATAGACCATGTTATTTCTGACCCTGAATTAAAAAGAATTCACACAACAGCCTTTCGCTGCCATCAGGAAAAGAAGGCAAACGAGAGACAGCCTATTTTCACTTCCTCACACATGGTTCTACAGCAGTGCTTCAAAATGAATGTGTTACCAAGTAACAAATCCTTTCTTTCAAGAAATGCCACTTTTATGCATTCTAGGCTGTCCCAGTCCCTCTGCTCTAAAAGAAAGGCACTATCAGTCTATCTCAAGTTCACCTCTGTGGTGAGGGATGGCACCAAAACTGCATTAGGTGCTGTTGTTATTCTTTTAGACACACTTTATACAATATTTTTGTAGCTTTCAGGTAGTATTGCATTATGTTTCTTATCTAGAATATGGGACAGCTGTGACCCCTATCACAACATGCTATACCTTTCAGATCAGATCTTTGGCCAGCCACGACAGAAGATTTACCTGAAACCAACTGGTTACAGAGCAAGCACAAACACATCACCTTAGAATATCATGAACCAATACATCTCAACAGTGTTCTGCAATCAGGTGTCCTTTGTTGTATATATTGGTCTAGGTCCAAGTCAATAGAAGGAGACCCAAAACATGATAGAACTGGCAGCACTAATTTAACTTTTGGCATTGACTACTGTTCACCAGGTTGACACCAGACTAAGACATCTGCTTTAATCGTCATGTAGAGTGATTCATCACTCCATGTGCTACCTTTCTAATGCTCCAGACTCCACTGATGCTGTTCCTTGTATACTAGTATTTCTATTCTGACAGTAACCAGACACGTAGACTGTATTCACACAGACAGATGTCCCTGTAGCTTCATTGAGGCCAGTGTACCTGCAACCTGTAATGATCAGCCTCAGTTTCCTCCTTGTGGGGTAAATTTGGAATGTCGACCAGAAAAGAAGAGACCTTTGACTTCAATGATCTACCCTTTTTTCTTCAATCTGTTTTATAGGGAATTTCTACATTCTAGCAGATCGTAACTTTTGATGTATTTAGCTTGTTATATTACTAGATGATTTTGTTTTATGTTCGAAGCATATTCACACAAAAAATGTTACCTGAAAGTTAAATTATGACCTACATACAGTGGCTTGCGAAAGTATTGACCCCCCTTGGCATTTTTCCTATTTTGTTTCCTTACAACCTGGAATTAAAATGGATTTTTTGGGGGTTTGTATCATTTGATTTACACAACATGCCTACCACTTTGAAGATGCAAAATATTTTTTATTGTGAAACAAACAAGAAATAAGACAAAAAAACAGAAAACTTGAGCATGCATAAGTATTCACCCCCCCCAAAGTCAATACTTTGTAGAGCCACCTTTTGCAGCAATTACAGCTGCAAGTCTCTTGGGGTATGTATCTATAAGCTTGACACATCTAGCCACTGGGATTTTTGCCCATTCTTCAAGGCAAAACTGCTCCAGCTCCTTCAAGTTGGATGGGTTCTGCTGGTGTACAGCAATCTTCAAATAAGTCATACCACAGATTCTCAATTGGATTGAGGTCTGGGCTTTGACTAGGCCATTCCAAGACATTTAAATGTTTCCCCTTAAACCACTTGAGTGTTGCTTTAGCAGTATGCTTAGGGTCATTGTCCTGCTGGAAGGTAAACCTCCATCCCAGTCTCAAATCTCTGGAAGACTGAAACAGGTTTCCCTCAAGAATTTCCCTGTATTTAGCGCCATCCATCATTCCTTCAATTCTGACCAGTTTCCCAGTCCCTGCCGATGAAAAACATCCCCACAGCATGATGCTGCCACCACCATGCTTCACTGTGGGGATGGTGTTCTTGGGGTGATGAGAGGTGTTGGGTTTGCGCCAGACATAGCGTTTTCCTTGATGGCCAAAAAGCTCAATTTTAGTCTCATCTGACCAGAGTACCTTCTTCCATATGTTTGGGGAGTCTCCCACATGCCTTTTGGTGAACACCAAATGTGTTTGCTTATTTTTTTCTTTAAGCAATGGCTTTTTTCTGGCCACTCTTCCGTAAAGCCCAGCTCTGTGGAGTGTATGGCTTAAAGTGGTCCTATGGACAGATACTCCAATCTCCGCTGTGGAGCTTTGCAGCTCCTTCAGGGTTATCTTTGGTCTCTTTGTTGCCTCTCTGATTAATGCCCTCCTTGCCTGGTCTGTGAGTTTTGGTGGGCGACCCTTTCTTGCCAGGTTTGTTGTGGTGCCATATTCTTTCCATTTTTTAATAATGGCTCTAATGGTGCTCTGTGGGATGTTCAAAGTTTCGGATATTTTTTTATAACCCAACCCTGATCTGTACTTCTCCACAACTTTGTCTCTGACCTGTTTGGAGAGCTCCTTGGTCTTCATGGTGCCACTTGCTTGGTGGTGCCCCTTGCTTAGTGGTGTTGCAGACTCTGGGGCCTTTCAGAACAGGTGTATATATACTGAGATCATGTGACAGATCATGTGACACTTAGATTGCACACAGGTGGACTTTATTTAACTAATTATGTGACTTCTGAAGGTAATTGGTTGCACCAGATCTTATTTAGAGGCTTAATAGCAAAGGGGGTGAATACATATGCACACACCACTTTTCTGTTATTTATTTTTTAGAATTTTTTTAAACAAGTTATTTTTTTCATTTCACTTCACCAAATTGGACTATTTTGTGTATGTCCATTACATGAAATCCAAATAAAAATCAATTTTAATTCCAGGTTGTAAGGCAATAAAATAGGAAAAATGCCAAGGGGGGTCAATACTTTCGCAAGCCACTGTAGTCTTTAAGGCATTTTTCTATAATACAGTATCTTATCCATAAAACCTAGATCTAAATCTGAAGGGAAGAGGCAGATGCATGAGTGTAATTCAGATACAGTATGCACTTACAATTTTCTCATAATACATACAAATATGCACTACTGAGCATTTTTTCCATTAAGGCTGACCCCTTTAAATTAATACATTAGTCATGCCTCCCACCTAACTACACACTGGAATTCTTCAGTTAGGATTTTAATAGTGATACTTCGCCAGAATATGGCATTTTAGAGCTAGTGATTGCTGAATTATTCATTGCTAAATAAATCATATGCAAGCAAAAAACAGTCTTCTCACCTCAACCCTGGTTTATAAATGGTGACTGTCATATTTATATAACCAGCCATCTATAAATAGCTTTACTACTGTATATTGTGAAACGAAAGCAATCCAAAATGATATACGGATTTCTTTTGTCCAAAAATCAAAGAGCAAAAAATTATACACATTATGTTAATAGATTAAATTCACCCATGTAAAAGACGGTTTGGCATTAAGGAACACTTTAGTGTTGTGCATTTTGTTCTTAAATGAGAAGGTAGTTACGGTAGTACAGCTGAGACTAGATGTTGCTGATGCTCTTGCCCTGAACACATTTGTTTTAGTTAACATATCTTAGTAGTTTAACCTTCTTATCCTTGATGTTTATTTTACTTATATTTCCACATTAACTTATACTTATATAAATTATTTAATTAAAATATATATAATTTATCTTATGAATGGCTGTGAAAATTTTAATGTTAAAATTAAAGAGATTATTAAAATCATGTCCTTTTTTTAAACATGTAAAATATAAACTCAGCAACTAAGTTTATCTAAAAGCTGGTTTTGTTTCAGACTGAACCAAACCTTTCGCTATCCTTTTCCACACTCTTCATCAATAAAAAATATATGCAAATACCCTGCTTTTTCCAAAAAGTGCATGTTTAGATCATTTTTATTGGATTCACTTTCAGTTCGTGCAAACATTGAAAAGTAAAGTGTCCAGATCACATACATTCCATGAAATGCATTTAAATCAGTAAGATCAATGTCCAGTGTAACAACATGGATTTCTTAAGTCTTGTACGGTATGCTAATGTTGTTAATAGTGCTTATTAAAAAATAAACAAAAGACTTATTTTCCATTGTGGTTCTCTTTTATTAACAGGATTGTTTTAGATACAGTAGGGAGCAGTACTGATTAGCCGTGAATCCAGAATCTCAGACAGGCACAGACTGTTACAATCTGGTGGTGGTTTGGGCTCCTCTCGTGTCTACGCTCAAGTGGAAGAGCCTTTGTCCCAGTTTATCATGATCCGATATAGCATAAAGGAAACACAAAGGATCGGGCTCAACCAATCAGTAATAGAGAACTATAAGATTGACTTTGGGAGATAGCACACAGCTATAACTTAAACATAGTAACATTCCATTACACTGGTTGCAAAGTAAGCTAATAAGTGGGTTTATGTTAAGAACATCCCGTAAAGAATGTGTTGAAAGGTCTTTAAAATTAGTTTGGAAAATAAAAGGAAGAACCACTTTAAAAATATGCATACTGTAGTAAATCGTGGTCTTTCTTCTTGTGCTGTAGTCTTTTCCTGCCAATGATATACAGTAGTTTAATGCTCTTAATATACATAATTAAGTTACAGTAATAGATCATGTATGCTATTTTGAGTCTGTGTATAATTTATTTCAATCCTTGAATGAGATGTGAAATGAAAACAGCACCAGCAGACAAAACTGCAGGAGCCAAGTGGTAAAGTGGAGTAAACATGAGTGCAAAATCAGATACAGAAAATATCATTATGATTGAGAGCAGTAGTAGAATACAGCAAAGTGTAGAGTAGTTAAGTGCAAGTACAAGATGATCCAAGTGCTGATAAAACTGGGTGCCATATAGTCCAGTATAGTCGAGAGTTGTGAGGTTTACAGAATATACTGTATCAGATTCCACTTAGTTAAGAAAATGTGCCTTTCTTCTCCATTTTTTTAAAATCAAAATTGTAAACTTGGTTGCTTTTCTGCAAGGAGAATCTGCCCCAAACAAACATGTCATCCGCAAGCGCATAAAGGCTTTGTGTGTTATTCTCCCACATCGCTTCTTTTGTTTCGGCTTCTCAGTCACACGATTGGAGTCCGAAATGGGAGCCGAGCGCTTAGAGCCTGAATAAAGGGCTACCCTCAGCCACGGATTCTCCGTGCTGAAATAATAACGTATACCTATAATGATGACACCTAGACTAAAAAGGAATATTTTGTTCAACTAAAAGTAAAAAGAATCATTGCTTTTGTTCCTTCAAAATCAGTTCAATCTTTGTGTTCAACATTCATGCCTCTTTTATTGATCATCTGAATAAGAATTTTCTCCTTTCTATGCCTACTTAGATAAAAGAGATACTATTAATCCTATTCTGTAAGATCTGGCTAATCGCAAGTAAAATTATGCTTATGATTTAAGTTTTTCTATTGAAGTCTCACACACTATTTATCAATAAGAAACGTATTGGGACATGTTCTGGATTGTATTTTGCAGGGATATATTCTTACTCGATTAATTTAATTAAAAAATATGCATTATACAGTGTAAATTAGCAATACTGTACTTATGTGAATATGTGCTATGATTTATATTTCTAATTTGTAAAGGAATAGTACTGTATTCAATTTGATAAATCTATCAATAAATTTATATTTATTGTATTAATAGGTTTTGTACTGTCCTAAATATAAATTGATGAAGTGTTACCCTTTGCAACTATGATTGATGATTTTAGGCTGTAATTGTCCTGTTTAAAAAGAAAAGGTCTAATAAATATTTGTTCATTTTGATTATCCCAGTTGCTTACTAAACTGGCAAAGCTGTAACAGCACTAAAACATGTTTAATGAGTAAATACAAATAGAATCAAATGGTTGCGAACATTTATGTTTTCGGTTACAGGATTCTTAAGAATCGGACTGAAATGCATGTTACAGAAATGTAAATGATAGTTTAAAATGTGTTCCTGTAAGCGCCACTGGTGTCAAATTAAAAAAAAAAAACGAAAGCCAAAAGAACAGATTAATGAACTCTGCACAAAGTTCTCAATATGCTGGCCTGCTGTGCTTCTGTTGTTCTTGCCTCTGTGAAGTTCAGATCCCATGACATCAACTTACGTTGATTAATGTCACCATTTTAAGATCTAGACAACTCACTCATTAAACATCCTTGCACTGAAGTACTTAGAACCTTCTGTTACTTTTGAGTAGAATCTGACAGATTTGTTGGTGGAGGCATAGATGTATTGAAAGACAGAAAGGTTAGTTGATTCCAAGAAGGAAATGAAAGTAAACAACCTGCAGTCATACAGACTAGTGTGGTTGAAGTAATTAAAGGAAATGAATACTTTGAGACAAGGAGCTCTGAGATTACTTCTTTTTTTTGTATACCATTGTATTGTTTACCCTTGTTATAAGTGTGACAAATAAACAACTGCTAAAGCAAATGGATGATTGGTGTTCCCCAAGCCTCTGTGCTGACTCAGTCATGTGAAACTAATTTCCTGGCTCTCTCTGAATAAGTAGAGAGCCACACTGTAGCTGTTTCTGACAAGAACTAGTGACTTGAAGAAGGACTCTTGCTCATTGCATCTCTTGACTGCAAAAATCCACTGACAAAGAAAGCTACCTTGAAGTAGAATGAACTTTACAGTTATAAAGATTGGATATGTGGTTTGGTGGCAGTTGCCTCAGGGAGGTGAAAATAAGAAATAATGTAAAGTACTTAAATCTTGTTATTAAAAAAAAGAAAAGGACAAAACTTTCACCCCAGAAGCTTAAATTAGATGTTGCAATGATTTTGTTAGGTAAAACAATCTTCGAATTGAAAGTTCTCTTTTATTTTGTGGAAGTTCATTTGGTTCTTTTCCTATATTTTATACTTCAATTTGGAATATACAGCTATTTCTAATGCAAAGATATATACACGTATTGCTGCTGTTTCCTGTTTCATGAGTTGTAGTTCAAACTCACTCCAATGGTCCAGTTACAATCAGACCATGTGACCTACAGCAAAGGTACTAGGATGTGGCAGTGAAGAACCAGCAAAGCAAAAGAGTGTGCTTACTGTTCTGTTATTTTTTATATTGTCTGTATTTTTTCAGAGCATTACTGCCTGCTACCAAAAACACCAAATAGATCAAAACACTTGACTTATCAGCTGTAAAAAAAAAATGTAGTAACTACTGTAATAGTGTTTTTGGCGACTTACGGTACATATCCATTGTACAAAAGATATTACAGTACCTGTCAGAACCATGAAAAAATAAGTCACCACAACCTACATTCAAAGCTTTTTTGAATGTTGAATGTGCACAAATTGCTGAACGTGAACAATTTTCTGATAACTGTTTACAAAAGGCTTGTTGCTTACACTGAAGCAAAATTACAGGCTGAAGTGACATTATTGTCTACTATCAAAGCAACACATCATAAAATATGGAAATAAAGCATTATAGCAGCATTGAGAGGTGCAGCAAGCTTGTCTTCCACTAATTATTTGTGTGCCAAACAAGACCACTGCTGACACTTACAATAAGATCTGTCAGCAAAGATCCAATACAATCTTTTAGTATTAAACATGTACACAACATCACTTAGCAATCCCATAAAAAAAGTTTCTCAACTCAGTAGATGCTTTACTGTTATTGCTTATTGGGAGGACATTAACAATTTCTGATTTCCAAAGTAAAGTATGTTTTGTATAAGAATGAAGAAAAAATACCAATATATGTTATTTAGCAGCCATTGCTGAAGGAACTTGGGTGCTCAAAGAATGTCAACGACAGACAAGGATAAAAGTCAATAATGTTTATTTGATTGTCTGTCGTTGCGCTACCTGAACTCGTACAATCTCACCTGTACTCAGGAAGTGATTGTTACACTGGTGGCAGGGTGGGATTTTTTAAAGGCTAAATTTAGTTATTTAAAAATAAATAAATAAATAAATAAAAATTTGGAACCTGGTGGCTCAAATACTATCACTGGTGTGAGGGAAAGGATACCTCGTCCAATATTTATGCCTGCAGTGTTTAATGAAATTGGACGTAATTGGAAAGATTGGGCAGACCAATTTGACCTGGCAGCAGATATAAATAATTGGGATGATCGGCTTAAACTTAAATTTATGGGACTCTTGATTTCAGGTCGAACTTTATGAAAGTTTGCCGGAGGAAGCATGAGATAATTATGAAAACTTAAAAACTGCTATGTAAATGTATTTGACCCCTCAGACCAGTGATGAAGGCTAACGTACTGAACTTCAAGATCAGAAGCGGCAGGCAAAGGAAAGCATTAGAGAGTTTCGTGGCACTATTAGGCGGTAGGTTGCTAAAACATATCCTAGAGACGATTCTGACACTCGAGATACAGTACCTTTTGACCATTTGATAACGCATGTAGGCAGTGGAGAGCTAAGAATACAGCTCAGTACTGTTAAACCAAAGGGGTTTGGAAGAAGCAATTAATTTGGCTTCAGAGATAGAACTGATTAGGGGATTAGAGAACAGTACAACAGCACTCTTTAGTGACACAGCTATACAAACTGTGAATGCACCAGAAACAACTGCTTCTACAGTAGTGAAAGTGCTGGGGATAGTAGACGGGCTGCAGAAGAAATAAATCAATTAAGAGAAGTGAATCAGAGAAGGTCTAGGGAACAGCGTCATTGGTCACCCCTCCCCATAACAACAGGCTTCAGAGGTTATCACCCCCTAGAATTAGGAGGAACCAAGGGGATAAGCAATGTTGGAATTGTGGAAGTTGGAGGCATTTAAGCAGAGCCTGTCCCGAACCGACAGAAAACTAGATGTAGGGGAGTTTGACTGCTCACCTGTCCGGTTGCTTACATCTGAAAATCGGCTAGAGGTATGCTGTCCCTCCTTGAGTGTAGGAAATGGTATTTACTTGGAAGGAAAAAATGTAGGTGTCCCCTGCCAGTTTCTGATTGATACTGGAGCCCATGTCTCCCTATTGAGTAAGGTGCTTCTCAATCAGGTTTCCCCTGGTGTTGCTCTCACCCCTTATAATAAGATTCGTTTTTGTGGAGTTACTTTTTGTGGTTTTGATGGCTTACAACTGTCTCATGAATTTATAATAGTGAAAGGTGCTTGTACACCAGCACTTTTAGACACTGACTTTTTGTCCAAACTGGGGGTTAGTATAGACTTAAAAGCAAAAACTTGCACATTTTTAAACCAAACCTTTGCATTAGTGTCCTTTGAGCGCTAATTTACAAGGGAAACAATCATTGCCGAGTTCACTGCAGGAGATACAGTGATGCAGCTTGATCAGATGGAGGATGGGGTTCATGTGCCAGTGTGGATGTGCTAGTTCAGGAATTAGGATTACAAGATCGGAGGTTATCTACTACAACAGTACGAGGCAGTTAGGCGAAAACTACAGAAATACTTGCCTGTGTTTAGTTCAGGTAATGATTACCTTGGCAAAACATCCTTTGTGTATCATCAAATTAATACCAAGGCCTGTTAAGATGGGCCCCAGGAGAATTCAGGTGCACCTCTAAGAAGTTAACACGCATCTTCAAGAAATGCTGGATAGTGACATCGTCAGGCCATCGCATATCCCTGGGCAGCCCCGGTGGTACTGGTGCAGAAAAAGGATGGGAAGCTCCAGTTCTGTGTTGATTGTAAAAATGTAAAACTAAATAGCCAAAATGGTTTAATAGATCAATTTAAAAAAATATTCAGCGAAAAAAGGCACTTTACAAAGCATTAAAAAGGACCAAAAAGAAAGTACGCAGAAAGAGTACACAGAACTGCAAATGCAAGTCAAAAAGGAAGTTAGAAAGGCCAAGAGAGAAAAATTCCAAAATGTTTTTCCAATATTACAACAACAAGAGAACATTCAAAGAGGATGTTAAATGTTTAAGAGATACAAATGGCAAAATCGTAGATGAAGAAAAAAAATTGCAAATATATTAAATGATTACTTTTCACAAGTTTTTACAAAGGAAGATACGGACAACATGCCCCACATGTCATCCAGTTCCTATCCAGTTTTAAATAACTTTAGCATAACTGAGGCAGAAGTGTTAAAGGGACTAGGAGCTCTTAAAATAAACAAATCCCCTGGGCCGGATGAGATCCTCCCAATAGTACTCAAAGAAATGAAAGAAGTTATTTACAAACCGCTAACCAAGATCATGCAGCAGTCTCTTGACACAGGGGTGGTACCGACAGACTGGAAAATTGCAAATGTAATACCGAGCCACAAAAAGGGAAACAAAACTGAACCAGGTAACTACAGACCAGTAAGCCTGACTTCTATTATATGCAAACTTATGGAAACTATAATAAGATCCAAAATGGAAAATTACCTATATGGTAACAGGGTCCTGGGAGACAGTCAACATGGTTTTAGGAAAGGAAGATCATGTCTAACTAACTTGCTTGATTTTTTTGAGGATGCAACATAGATAATGGATAATTGCAAAGCATATGACATGGTTTATTTAGATTTCCAGAAAGCTTTTGACTAAGTTCCGCACAAAAGATTAATTCTCAAACTGAATGCAGTTGGGATTCAAGGAAATGCATGTACATGGATTAGGGAGTGGTTAACATGTAGAAAACAGAAAGTACTGATTAGAGGAAAAACCTCAGAATGGAGTGTGGTAACCAGTGGTGTACCACAGGGATCAGTATTAGGTCCTCTGCTATTCCTAATCTACATTAATGATTTAGATTCTGGTATAGTAAGCAAACTTGTTAAATTTGCAGACAACACAAAAATAGGAGGAGTGGCAAACACTGTTGCAGCAGCAAAGGTCATTCAAAATGATCTAGACAAGATTCAGAACTGGGCAGACACATGGCAAATGACATTTAATAGAGACAAGTGTAAGGTAGTGCAGGCAGGGAATAAAAATGTACATTATAAATATCATATGGGAGATACTGAAATTGGAGAATGAATCTATGAAAAAGACCTAGGAGTTTTTGTTGACTCAGAAATGTCTTCATCTAGACAATGTGGAGAAGCTATAAAAAAGGCTAACAAGATGCTCGGATACATTGTGAAAGTGTTGAATTTAAATCAAGGGAAGTAAAGTTAAAACTGTACAATGCACTAGTAAGACCTCATCTTGAACATTGTGTTCAGTTCTGGTCACCTCGCTATAAAAAAGATATTGCTGCTCTAGAAAGAGTGCAAAGAAGAGCGACCAGAATTATTCCGGGCTTAAAAGGTATGTCATATGCAGACAGGCTAAAAGAATTGAATCTGTTCAGTCTTGAACAAAGAAGACTGCGTGTCGACCTAATTCAAGCATTCAAAATTCTAAAAAGTATTGACAATGTCGACCCAAGGGACTTTTTTGACCTGAAAAATGAAACAATGAAAAGGGGTCACAAATGGAGATTAGACAAAGGGGCATTCAGAACAGAAAATAGGAGGCACTTTTTTACACAGAGAATCGTGAGGGTCTGGAATCAACTCCCCAGTAATGTTGTTGAAGCTGACACCCTGGGATCCGTCAAGAAGCTGCTTGATGAGATTCTGGGATCAATAAGCTACTAACAACCAAACGAGCACGATGGGCCGAATGGCTTCCTCTCGTTTGTAAACTTTCTTGTGTTCTTATGTTCTTATGATTATAGGAAGTTGAACGAGGTCACAGTTAAAGACACGTACCCTCTCCCCCGAATAGATGATATGCTGGACAGTTTGGCCGGAGCACAGTGGTTCTCAACTCTTGACTTAGCCAGTGGCTACTGGCAAGTTGAGATGGACCCCCACTACCAAGAGAAAAAAGCCCTTTCAACAAAGTAGGGTCTGTATGAATTTAATGTCTAGCCTTTCGGCCACTGTGACGCGCCAGACCTTTGAGGAGCATCTGGCGCATCTGGGAAAGTACTTGGAAGCCTGGGGCAGGCTAACCTGAAAGTCAAGCCAAGCAAGTGCTAGTTACTTGCCACCCAAGTCCAGTACTTGTGGCATGTGATATCCGGAGAGGGGATTTCAGTGGACCCAAGTTAAGCCCACCCTCTCCATTGACTAAATAAGAGTATGAGTGAAATACAGACTGCCAGTATGATTTTGATGAACTGAAGCAGTGCTGGACTCATTCTCCTGTCCTGGCATACCCTGAAATAAATAAAAAGTTCCTGTTGGACACAGATGCCAGTAATATGTGCATCAGAGCGGTGCTATCCCAGATGGATGGAGATAATGAAAGAGTGATAGCTTACGCAAGCCGTGCCTTGACCAAGCAGGAACGCAACTGCGCTACTACCAAAAAGGAGTTGTTAGCTGTAGTGACTTTTTGTGAGTATTTCTGGCATTTTTTGCCAGGATAAAAGTTCACTTTGTGAACTGGCCATGGCCATTGCGATGGCTGCACATTTTAAAGAGCCTGAATTGACACGGTGGCTGGAACGGTTAGCAACATTTCAGTATTCAATTATACATCACCCAGGACGTCTGCATCAAATGCAGATGCATTATCGTGTTGGCTACCAGAGGTCACTGTTACTGCAGCCTATGTAATTTCAATAATTGAGGCTTTTCAAGCAAGTGAAGACTTGGGAGATGTTCAAGAAGTCCAGAGTGCTGATCTCGACTTGTGTAAGCTCATTCAGTGGAAGACTGAAGGCAGGGAGCTGCTTCCAGAGCTGCGAGACCGCCCTGAGCTGGGGAAGTTCCTCGAGGTGTGGGGACAATTGACTATAATTGACTAAGGTGGCATCCTGAAGAGATGATTAGGAGATCCTAATCAATTGGCTTGAGATTATCAAGTTGTACTGCCAAGGTCATTAATACCAGTTGCCTTATAGTCCATTCAAAATAGTGTTACTGGGGGCCATTTGTGGGTTGTGAAACTCAAAGAGAAGGTTAGGAGCCTGTTCTATTGGTTGGGTTGAATAAACAATATAGAGGAAGGGTGGGGAAATGTGAAGCATGTAATGTTTTTAAGGGTACAGGTGCTGCACCTCATGATCCAGTGCTATCTGTATTTGCCAATGAGAATGAGAATAACTGGAATGAGTTATTCCCTTATGTTTGCATACCGTAGTAGTGTACAGGCAGCCACTAAGTTCACTCATCATATTGTGTTGTTTGGCCAAGTAGATATACTCATGAATTTAGAATGTTTTGAGAAGTATAATTCTACCCCAGAATATGTTCAGGTACTAGCAGAAAGGCTGAGCTCGGTACTTGGTGCTGTGCAATGTCATCAGGAGAAGGCCTGAGGGAGACAGAAAACATTCTGTGATTTAAAGGTAAGCACGCAGTACTATTCTGAGGGTGAGAAAGTCTGTGTTAAAAACACAGCTCAGGGGAGAGGTAAGTGCCCTATGTTTTAGAAGCACCATCTTGGACCTTATACTGTAACTAAAAGGCTATCTGATGAACTGTACCAGCTGACTGGACACGATGGTCAGGCTTGTGTGATGCATTATAATCGATTAAAGCCGTGTTTTAGTAACTCTGTTGTTGCTTCTCAGAATCTAGCATGCTCTAATGACCAGTCTCAGTACCTCCAGCCTACTGGAAGAGGAGCAGAGAAGACTTTTCAGCATCAGCCGACAGGGGGATCTTCGGGTTCTTATCCTCAACCTTCCCGACAGACAGTAGGTGACGTCCCCAATACCTGGTGGGTTTATCAGCGAAGGACAGACCTGGGTAGCCTCCTAGAGCAAACAGCAATGCACCTGTTTCACCACTCACAAGCAACAAGGGACCAGCTGTTCCTATGCACCTTAGCAAAACAGACTGAGATTATTAATCAAGTGTTTTTACCCGCGGGAGGGTAGCTCCAAGTAGTATTTCTAGACTTTGTATTTTGTCTGTTTTAGTGGGAGCTTCCTTGTATGTATTTTTAAAGTGAACCTAACCCTGTGGTGAATTAATAAAGTTTGTTTTATTAATTTTAACCTTGTTGACATTGTTGTGTGTGCGGAACGCGGGATCGAAAATAACCTGTGTAGGGATAATTAAAAGATTTCTCGGCCACAAAGGTCCTTGTCTTTCTGAAATCCAATTTGACATAGTTGGCTATTTATATTTAAGTTCTTTTAGTATACTGGTTATCGCTGTCACCCTACCCGTGACACCCATGCAATACATACTATTATAAATGCATTATACAGCAGGAGTTACATAAACTACGAGCCTTTTACAAAACAAAAAGGCAGCTCCTTAGAGAAACTCCCCAATGAGCACTTATCAATTGCAGCACATTTAAAAGAAAAGGCACCATCAATACAAAACAAACCATAAACTTCTGACTTCTGCAAGCAGGGGAGCTGCAATCTAACAACACTGGTGAATATTTAAAACGTATTGTTTAACTTGTAAAAGCACAATGTTTTGTTACTGTTATTTTGCAGTATGGATGGGGTTAAAATTCTCCATCCATGATAAACTCGTGCAGAATGTAACCATCTCCAGATTCATTAATTTATTGCTAATTTGGAGACGGTCACACGTATAAAAGCCTGCAGCTGTGCCTGAGCAAGGTTGGAGTGTTCAGGAGTGGAGAACAGGAGTAAAGAGAGGAGCTCAGAATCAAAACTAGTAAAAGAAAACAATTGCTACAATTGCTATTTGTTTTAGTAAGTGTTTAGTTTTGTCTGTCTGTTTTGGCCAATGTGCCATTTTCTTTTGGAAACTTGTTTTGTATAAATGATTTTATTTATAATTAAAATGCACAAGCAGTGCATTCATACCACAGAGCTGTGTATGCCTGTCTTCTTCTGGGTCTGCAACGTCACACCACCCAGCCACAGATGGTGACGTTGTTAAGGACCCAGTCCAACAGAACAAAACCATTGAAGTTCACGTGACTATGTCAATGTTTCTGATTATCAATTCTTATTGTTTGTTCACAGTTACTAAAAACAATAATACGGGGTTGTAACATGGGTGTAGTGTTACGGAGAGGTTATCCGCTGAGAAAGCGTGAGAGACACAGAGGGTTTGTATTTGAAACACGCTCAGGCTTCCAAGTTTTATTAACTACAAGTATTGCAGGAAGTTGCATTGGTTGGTGGTGGCCACTAACATACCAGAAATGGGAGTCCTAGAGCAGGCAGATATTTATAATACAGTACACGAATAACACAAATGCAAAACAAAACACTGTGCAAAAACAAAAAGCAAGGTTCCGCTTCAGAAACCTTCTCCCTACCTAAACTAAAATAAACTTGGGTAGGAGTAATACATCCCCTAAATGAATCCCAACCTCTGGTCATAAGGATCATAGTTAAACCTGTAGTCATGGGGGTTCTCAGGGTCTAACCTCCCAGCCCTCCCGTCCAATTAAACAAATTAAACACATTATTATTTACAAACCAAACCAAAACCATATTTTATTTAGAAACCCAACGCAAAACATACTATTTAAAGGGGCAAGCCTCAGCCTTGCCACAGTGGGCTATTATATATATGCTATGTTTATATATATATATATATATATATATATATATATATATAACCTGAAACATGCACTAAAAATTCTTGCACACATTTTTAGAGATTGTTTTTGTTTTGTTTTTTTTTTCAGAAAATTATTTGGATCAATTGACTGATTTAAATATTAGCTAAATCACAAATCTGGTTTCATGTTTATCAAAAAAAAAGTACGTTGGTTTATAAATGCTATTGAAGTTTTTTTGGCACATTTTTAATTGGTTTGAGTTTATAAATCAAAAGTAGTACAGTATGTCTGATATATGTTCTGTATCAGGAGCACAATTTCCCACATTTACAAATAAGTACAAATGTAAATTTAAAATTACCCCAAATTGGTCCCCAATGTCTTGCCTACTCCATATCTAAAAGTTTTATATAGTATACCATATTGTCAGTTAAAGCAATGTTGCCCTTCTCAGCTCAGTATATGTTTCTCATGTTCGTAGGGCCAAGACAGTCTACAGAGAATCTATGTTGTGACCAGGATTGACATACAACTTCTTTAAAATAAAATAAATTATACTGCAAATTGCTCAGTCTCCTCTATGCCCAGAGACAAAAAGAATAACCTTGATTAAATGTAAATGACTGTATTTCATTAACTAATAGTTTATTGCATATTACCTGCATCTGCCCTGTGTGTTCTCTACTGCCATATTTTCCCCCCAAAAAAGTTTCCTTTTCTCAGCAATGGAAGTACTGTAAAATGTATGAACAACTGTCATTTGTTAAATACATATAGTTAATATATTCCAGTACTGATGCCTGAATCGAACCACTTCTGAGTATGAATATTTCCTTGTTTTCAAATATAGTACAAGTAAAGGAATTTACATAATTTATTTTACATTAATGATTTGCTAGCCACATATAAATAAAAACATTCGGTCAAAAGTGCAATCATAAATTGCATTAGTTTAATGTTATCAATTATCAATCAATTATACTACACTGTCTAATTCTGAAGATGTGTGTGTTTGTGTGGCTTTTTTTTTTTTGCAGAGAGGAAACTTCAAGAGTTGTCAGCTATAAGAGAGCACATAAATCACAACCTGCAAGAGCTGTATTAGTTTGTAACTTACGTTTGTTAGTGTTTATTTTGACCTTTGAAAAGGACACAATATTAAGTGGATAACTTATATAAGAATTTAAAAAAAAAAAACATGTTTGTTGTGAGCTCAGGTGGAATTGTGGACAAAAGAATGGATCAATAGTTCATTCTAGGTTTCACTACCAAAGGTCTTTGAAAATCTCTGGTAAAAAAAAAAAAAAAAAAACACCAATAACATTCAATAACATTCAATAACTACAAATTTGATATACAAATGGACACAAAATGATGGACCCATCTGCCAAATAAAAGTCAAAGATGGGCACTAGTCAATCACCTTTATTAAATTAGATTCTGAAATGAAAGGTCATCGCTCAATTAAGTTTTAAACAGACTCATTCAGCCGCTTTGGAGCAATTGTGGTATCAAGAAAACATCCCTGATGGGTTCCGGACAGCCATAGTGGATAAGAAATCTAAGTAAAGGTCACTCAACAAATTCCCCATTAGTGGTTATTGGACCTTCCAAATTTCAGGTCTGTAGAAAATTGTAAAGATAACATATATATTTTTTTTTAAATCTTGGAACATTGAATGCAATTAGTCGACTGCTACCCTCTGTTCTGTTGTGTCAGGGGACCTAACACATTGACTTTTGGTTTATTTGTTTTGAAACTATGAAGATATTCCATATTTCTATCTTTTCAAAATTGAATGAATGATTCATAGCAAGTGAGAAACTCATTAAAATTACAATGATCTCTAATTTTTATCCACATGCCATAAGCCAAATCATTTGAATGTTTTTAATCTTTCAAAATAAAACACTTGTGATAGAATATAGAGCTTAGTATAGAGCTACCATGTTATATAACACAAATAAATTGCCTGATACAGTGATTGATTTTTCAAAGTCAGTACTGTCTCAGTATAACTTCTGTTTTTCGGTTTTTATAAATTGCATTTATCTGTGCTTATTTTGAGCTATTTTCGAGTTTTATATAAATCGTTTTTTTCTGGGCTTTAGTTTTTGATATACTGTATGAAATTAGTGTTTTCGGTTACTTTCCAAAATGCTTGAGCATTTTTTTTTTTTTGTCAAAATATGTATAGTAGTAAATCGACAGTACTTGCACACTTAAGCTGTACTTGCTTTCCTTTGCTGTCTTCCACAACAAAATCCCTACGATCACAGGCACATTCTTCTGCGGTTTTTGTGTGTAGGCATTTTTTTACATTTTGCCACAATTCTGTTTTAAATTCTCTGTATTTTAACTGCAATATAGCTTTTCACTCCCACTAACAAGCCTCCATTCCTGACTGTAATCTTGTTTTAAAATTTATAAGTGGAGACTTCAATAGAAATGTAGGAATGTGCTGTCACTCAGTAGTTGATGGGTTTAAAGTATTCAGAACAAATCAATGATAGATACAAGTCAGGAAGTCCCGTGAATTGATTAACCATTACCACAGTTTTTCCAGTGTTTATTGGCTATCCACAGATTTCATTTTTTTTTTCTGTATCAGGGGTGTTTTATCGAGCTTTATCAGTTAAAACCGAAAATCAGAAGCCATATTTATATAAAACACTTGATCACAAAGCCAAATAAAAAAGATAAACAAAGTCAAGAACACAAAATAATATGATCAGGCTGGGCAGTAGCCTTCAATCTTTATTTTTACCCTCCTCGCTCTCGCTCTTGCGCTCGCTCCTATAAACACCCACCCTGAGTGCAGAGAGCTGAAGGCTTTTATGCAGGTGGCATGATGTTCTACATTCTCATGATGTTTTCAATACTACTAGTAGAGGATGAGCTGCCGACCTCGCCCCTGCCATTTAAATGAAAAGCAATAACAAAAACGCAAGGCTACGCCGTCATATATATATTTAAATAAATAAAAAAAATGATAAAACAGCTACACCGTCATATTTACACATAAATCATTAACAATAACAACAACAACAACAACAACAACAACATATATACAAGCAGGGTTTTGCCCTTCCCCTTTTTAATAATGTGCAGGGCTCTCTCCTGCTGCCCTGCTACACAACCATATGCACTAATATTAAAATAAAAAGCTCAAACCTAATGTTCATATATGGAAAAGTAGGTTATTTCCTACAGTAAATATATGGTATCTAACTATAACAACAATATCATATTTGTATAGCACCTTTAGAAGTCAATAAAAAAATGAAATATAAAGTTTAGAATTAAAATTATGTGTTCATATCAATAAGAAATTGACTTGAAAAACATATTTTATTCAATAAAAATGTAGTCAATAAAATCACCTTACTCTACTTGCTGGGATCCATGTAACTAACAAGCCAAAACTTACAAAAACAGGATCACTAAGAAAGGAAATGATTTAAAGGGGTAAGAGAGAGTACCCATTTCTAAAAGGGAAGGCAATCAGCCTCCTCCTATTAGATTGAACACAAGTCAGTCAGTGTTTCATTTCTTCCCTTCAATATTCTGGTCCTGTCTATTTTTTCATTTGAGTTGGCAGTCTTCAGTGTCAATATTTATGGATGTTCTTCATTAGATACAGCACTTTACTATTCCTAAGGGTTAGTCCTGGTTTAAGCAGATGTCATACAATTGTCTCCCTTTTTCTCCCATATTTTAATGATTCTCTCCTTTACCACAAGAGTTGCATTTTATCTAGTATTTTAGTAAATTAAATACTCTTAGTGTTCTTAAATGATGATTTCTGTCCAAGTGAAACAATTTGTAGATGGGACAGATATGGTAGGGAGGTCTCACAGTTATTTGGAGGGCTGCTCCTCCACTTGGTATCCATATATTAGTCCCCTTTAAGTATTCAGTAAACATGTCCAGGTGACTTTTTTGTTTTTTTTTTGCTTAATTCCAAATCCTAGTTCATACTAGGAAGTCCTTATATATATATATATATATAGATATATAATATATATATATATATGATATATTACAACACACACATATAGATATCCATATATATATATATATATATATAGATATGATATATAGATATATATATATATATATATATGGCGTTCGGTTTATCACTTGTCAAACTAATATTTGATATAAATCTTTAAAATAAGATATTTCTAAATCGTTTGTAGATATATTTAAATTAATTGTTTCAAATGAAGGTCATTTTAATTATCTAAAACATAGAATTAGAAATATCTGCAAATTAATCTGTAATTCATGTCACGATATCTCTAAATGACTCAAATAGGATGTCATTTTGAAACATCTTTAAATACATTAGAGATATCTCAAAATAAATTATAATATCTTAAAATGATAAGATAAATGTGAATGCGCAGGAATTTATTTTGAGATATATGAAAATAAGTTTGAGAGATCTAAAAATAACAGGACGCCAATTTGAAATCTCTCAATGAATTACAGCTATCTCTAAATAAACAGGATGAACTTTTAAGATATCTTTAAAAGAATTACTGATATCTGAATATCAAAGGAAGCTGTAATTAATTTTATGATCTCTAAAAATATATATTTAAAGATATATTTTTTAGATGTCTCATAATGTATTTTAGTTGTCTTAAAATGATTGAGATTTGTCTTACAATATTTCTCTAATTATTTGAAAATATCTTAAATATTTAAATATATCTGTAAATCATTTAATGATTGTGGCAGAGCAGGGATGGGGTTAAATTCCCCTACCTGCCTGGGTTTATTGTGTTCAGGTGGCTGGGGTTGATTAGAGTAATTAATGATCAATCAGCACCCAGCCATCTGACACAAAAGGAGGCCTCAGCTTCCTATTAGAGGGAGGAGGGAGCTGAGGAAACAAGCAGATGGTTGTGCTTGTTGTTTTTGGTTTTGTGGGTTTTTTGAATTTCTAATCCAGTGAAGGCATCGCCCAGCCTGGAAACCCTTATTTTTGTAAGTTTTGCTTTGTGTTTTGTTATTCGTATTTAAATATCTTTGTTTTCGCCCTTGTGCCCTTTTATTTTGCGTTTATTTATAATAAAAGTATTATTTTGTTTTAACTGCAGTCTGTCTCTTGGCCTCTATCCACTTGTTACTTCACAATGATATTTCTAAATATTTAAGATATCCCTAAATTAATTTCAGATACCACTGAATTATAATTTGGCTTGCCATAGAAAATGCCTGAACACAAACTGGGTGCATTACAATAAGAGTTTCTAGTGGATTAATATTTACAGTTACCATAAACAACACATTAAACATCTGCCATCTAGTGATTATAGAAAATTATATTAAAGTGTTCCTGGTAGCATCTGCTTTGGACTCCATTTTCACTACGCCAGCATTAAGCTGAGTGTAAATGTTGCTTATGAAGCCTACTCTATGTCAATTTGACTTGACACAAATTATCCTTGTTAAGAATAGCTACAGCTCTGGGTCGACTGCAAGCTGATGTAGCATCATGCCATAGTTATTTACATTTCTATTGCCCTCAGGTCTTCCATCTGGTCTCTTTCCAAATTTAGCTATTGAAACACTGAAAGACTTAAGACTTAGGAATTCCATATTCACTGCTTTGCTGTTAAACTAGTCTGCCACATATTTTATCATTCCAAACAATACGTCTTCAATCTCTTCATGGTCATTAAGGACAACTTGCGCCTCATTTGTCTCTCTCTCTACCTACAGCCTTTATATGCCTGCCCTCTTATTCTCAGTTTCTGAATCACTCTGGTATTGTGACCCACTCATTAATAAAGACTCCCTCTTACTCCTCTCCTCTCCCTACTTTTCAATTTCCATGCCATATTATAACTGCTCAGTTAGTTACTTTCTTTCCCTGAGGTGTAACTGAAATTCTTGTAATGACACATCATGTTTCTATCTTGCAAATAATGCTTATTACACTCTTATGGGTCTATGCCCCCCAATTTTGGAACTGTATTAAAAATAGGCTTGCCCCATCCTTACTAATTTACATTAAAATCTGAGTGACTGTGGTTCTGAGAGGCTCAGAGACAAATCTGCCTTCAACTTCCCAATCACTTAGTTTCGAACACCCCAGAATATCAAGGCTGAGTCTGAGCTACTTATATCCACAATATGTCTGTTTGTTTATGTTTAACAACACTTAATTAAACTATTACCTCACTGGTTGTCTATTGCATCTTTGAAATGTGCAACAGATAGTGTTGTGCAATACATTGCTGTTATGGATATTGACCACTGCAGGTGAGGTCCTGGAGAGAAAATGTTTTGAAAAATATATCATTTGATCTCTCTATTAGAGACCTGACCTCAGTTTGTGCATGATATATTTACCAGAACATAACACTAAAGGCTTAACCTTTGTCCCTTGTGAAACTTTTTCTACCTTAGCATCCTCAACCCTTGACATTGGCAAACACACTTCAACTTGGTTAACCTTGTCTATACTGATCGTTGTCTAATTTGCGTTACTTAAAGAGTAAGTAGTGGGGTTCTGAAAAAGATAGAGTTACACGTTTCCCCACATGTTGCTACAACTGTTTAAATAACATACTTGTAATTTGTATTTTCAATGTTAACATCCTGACAGCTTTTTACACTTACAACTTTAAAATGTGCTTCAAAGCTCTTTTCAAAATGTCCACTCTAGTGCACTAGAGTTTGAGATCAGGGGCATATCCTCTAAATCATTGCAGGAAGAGCAATTAAAAAAAAAACAAAAACAAAAAAAAAACACTGCAACAAGTCTTCTGGCTTTTCTGTTCCATACCTGATCGTTATTGTTATGTTACCTGTTTGACACACCCCTGATCTCAAACCCCAGTGCACTAGACCCCAACTCCTGTTTTTTCCTACTTTCACCTGAAGAAGAGACCTTTGAGGTCTTAAAAGCTTGTAATTAATATTTGTTTAGTTAGTTCAATAAAAGGTGTCACATCTCCTTCTCTTTGTCTATCATCTCTGGACTAATACGGCTACCATTTCATTTTAACATTATATTATAACATGCGTGCAAGATTTAAAATTACTTTATAATTACTAGAGCAGGATTGTTCTTTCTCGTAAGATTTAAAACTATAGTACAGTTCTGGAGTATTTACACCCTCGTGGAACTTAAAACAGTTGCAAATTGTGGCAAAAAGTTAAAAAAATGCCTAAAAACATTCTGAAACCTCAGTACTGTTGAGTTAATACATATTGTGACAGAAAAAAAAAAAATGGCAAAGAATTTTGGAAAGTTACCAAAAGCAATAATTTCATACAGTATATAAAAAGCAAAAGCTGTGAAAAACAAAAGATTTACATAAAACTAGAAAATAGCTAAAAATAAGCACGAAAAATGAAATTAATAAAAACCGAAAAACACAATTCCTAATTATAATACTATACCTAAAGGAAATATTTGAAGATGAGACTGAAGAATGGTGTTCAAATATACAATACACAAACACATGTATGCGATTTAATGAATGCAAGACATGGTGTAAGACAGCTAAAGCCACAGAAAATTAAAGACCTGAAGGATAACATCAGATTATACATTAATCGTGAAATCTGCCAAAATCACATCTAAGGTCTGCCATGGTATTCATCCATGTTCCACAGATGCTTCAGTGCTTGTCAATGGTGCTCAGTTTGAATTTATGTAAATATGTGTTATTAAATTAAATTTATTTTGAATAATCCTGCTCATCTTCAAAACCAGCAGTGATTAAAAGGCTCTGGATGATCTGTTAAAACCACTGGACACTATTTTTCTTATTAGATTCCACAACTTCTAACATACATATTAACTCTTTCTATTCCTACCTCCTTTAAACACTAGTGTACTACAATACATACTTTAGCATATAGAGTACTCTAGTATTTTTTTTTTTTATATGGGAATGATTACATTTATGTTATGTTTACCACTTCTACACAGCTTCTTTATAACTTTTCTCCAAGACCCTCTGCATCCAGAAAAAAAGGTTTACTACCTGTTCTTTTGCCATTTAAAGAAGGAGAATAGTTTAGTTCTTTTTTTTTTTTTTGTACTGAATTGTGCAGAAACTTCCCATTAATTTGTCTTGGCTCCACCATAGCAAGACTGACAATGTGTATATTTAATAGTCTCTTTTTATCATCCGATTGGGTGACATAGGAATCCATGATTTGCAATGGATTTACCATACTAGGAAACAATGTTGAATATGCTTGTTTCATTTTTTTATTTTATTTAGTTTTTTAACTTCCATAATGAGCTGTCATGGCTTCAGCATAGTGAAACCGATAATCTAGACTTAATATAGTCCATTTTCATAAAGCATGCGATTACTATTGCTTTTTTTTTTTTTTTTTTATGGGATCCATAAATTATAGCGTAACAAAAAAAGGAAAATGTAATGTAAAAAAACTGTAGAACAAAAATAGAGCACACAGGAATGACAGCAGTCCAAAATGCCAGCTTTTGAAAAACTAGTCTTAAATCTCTGAACCAATTATTTACATATATGCAAGAAATAGTAGTCTTCCCTTATCCTTATGTGCATAGACTACCTTCTTAAACACCTTTTGTATACAATAGATATGGTATAGTTTAAATAATAAACAACAAAAGGTTACTATTAAAGAGCTTGTTTTGTTTAGTGTGTGCAGTACTCTTTGAACACCACAAGCAAGTAATCATATCCATCTACACAATAAAAGGAAATACAAAAGATGATCATATTGGTATCATTTAATATCAAGACGCTGGGCATACATACAAGACCAACAATTTACTGCAACTGTTAACCTACTGTTGATTTAATTTAGATTGTATGCTAATTCACGGTAGAACATTATTACAGGGTTTATTTCCTCTTAAAAAGGTTGATTTCAAGTGACTACAACATTCACTTTAAGTATCTGTATACACATTATTATTGAATAATACAGGTACTGTCATTAATTAAGCAAGCCATTACAAATCTCCGAATCACTCAGAAACAGACAGTAATAATAGTTAAATAATCATATTGCTGCAGGGGTGGTAGAGTACTAAAAGAAGGTAGTTGAAAAGTTCTAGTCATGAAAATGACACCTTGCAGTGCATTTCACATGTCATTATTTAAGTAATAGAAACTGTGTTTTATCCTTAGGCCTCATAATTTATTTATAGGAGAAAAAATGAGGTAGTTCTTTCCTATAATTTGATCATTACATTTCTGATAATGATTAAAGTGTGTAGGTGAAAAAGCACCATCTTTTTCTTGGCCTTGACTGTCCAGCTGCTGAACACAATATTTTGAAAACTAAATATGTAATTTATGTTTATTTGTAGAAGCTTAAAATGTGCTAATTAACTTATGGAAGTACCATTTTCCTGTAAGGTATTTTTGAAGGGCATGCAATTTATGCTAAACAAGTATTATGGACTCTTTAGGGCAGTCAGGAGACTTGCTCAAGAAAATGAAGACTCTTGTTAATCAAGGAGAGCACAGGTCACCTTCCTGATAATCATTTCAGGATGCATACAATAACAAATTATCTACCTAACAAACTGCCAGCTTGATTTTCATTTCAGATTTTTTATGTATTCTATTTTAAAATTAAGAAGTGGGAAAAGAAAAAAGTGACAAACTTTAAAAAGCTACAGAAGGTTACAGGCAACATTGACAAACCCATAATTTACTGTCGCTGTCAACAGAGCTAGTTAACCATTGGCAGCTATTAGCATTCAAAGTTGGTAGTTAAGACACACATCCACTAATCAGCATTCCTTTGTTGTCGCACTGAATTGCCTATATTGTATTTACTCCTTATTTGAGAAATTATAAATGTGTTTCATGATGGTTTGCCACTGGATGGACTTGTTACCGTGTCACAAAAAAAAGGCACCCTCTGGGACCCAGAACCGGGCTAGGTGCACGTGCATACAGTGCTGCACGGTACTCAGTGCACGTAGTGCATGCGGTACTCAGCATACACAGTGTCTAGTGTGCACGATGCTCAATGCACCCAGTGGACATGGTGCCCAAGACACATACTGCTAGTGCCTCGGTGCGCATAGCACCGTTGGTGCTCGGTACACCCGATGCACACAGTACTTGGTGCAGGAGGTGCCTTGATGCACTGTGCCTGTAGACGGTAATCCACTCCGCTGTATGCTACGTACTGCCCCGGTTGTGTGACTGCACGTAGTCCAGGCTAGACACCCTTGTCCAGTTACTGGGATCGAGCCTGTGTGAAACAGCTTTCTCTCGAGTTTTCTGGAGTTCTTCTGCAATGTCTTTTCTGGAAGCTGGTTTTCCACTTCCCTGGAATCACAAACTCTGCTTCTGTGAACTCAGCTATAAACGCTGCACAACTGCGCTGTATTTACTCTTTTTCTTTTCAACAGCCTACATCGCTTTGTGATTGTAGTCTGCTTTTCTAACCTTACAGCACCAGCTGTTTTGTGTTTTCCTCTTCTACTGCAGCTAAAAAAAAAGAAAGAAAAAGAAAAAGAGATGTGTGATCCTCCTCCTGTCTCCAGCTCTGCTGCGCTCCGCTGTGTAGTTGACTGGATTGTCTTGGCCCGCCCTCTCAGTGCGCTTAAAAAATCAGTTCACCCGTGTTGCTGTGGTGTCTGTTTTATTTACCCTCACAGCTTTGCCGTTGTGTGTGTTTATGTGCTGTTTTCTTTTACTGTCTTGCAGTTTAAAAAAAAATAAATAATAAAGAAGTGCAATTCCTCCACCAGCACCCATCTCTGCTGCACCCCGCTGTTGAGTTGAATCCGCCAGCTTATTTCAGCCGCCTACTCGGCACTCTGGCAATAAATAAATATATAAATAAATAAATCTGTTACCTGCTGTTTTACCCTCACAGCTTTGCTGTTGTATGTGTTTTTTTTTTTTTTTTTTTACTCGACGCACTTGTTAATAAAAATAATAATACAAATTTATAGCTCATCTGTCTTGCATGGTGACTGTGTTTACCCCATAGCTGAATTGCTGTGTGTGTAAACCTAGACATTTTTTCCTATTACTGCCTTTGCAGGTTTAAAAAAAAAACCCAAAAAACAGTACGCTTTTTCTTCCTGTCTAACACACCGCAGCTCTTTGAGCCTGTGCTCCACTCCGGTATACGCTACCCGCTGCCCCGTTGTGTGACTGCATACGGTGGGCACAGACAGCATGTCAGTAGTGGCATACGTGAACCACCAGGGAATGCTTCGGTCCTCAGGGTTACACCGCATAGTCTTTCGGCTTTTGATCTGGGCACAGAGGCCCTTACTTTCCCTCCAGGCTGTCCATCTCCTGGGAATGGTAAACTGGGCAGCGGACCTCCTCTCCAGGGATGGTCCTCAACCATCAGAATGGCGCCTGCACCCTCAGGTGGTGCAGCGCATTTAGGAATGTTTTATGGATGATCTCTTTGCCATGGCAGAGACACCCCATTGCCTCCTGTGGTTCTCCCTCTGCAGCTGTGGAGGTCCACTAGACGTCGATGCCCTAGCCAACGAGTGGCCCAAAGCTCTTTTGTGCGCTTACCTGCTGATAACACTGTTCCATGAGTGACAGGAGAGACAAGGTGACAGTTCTCCTGGTGGCCCCCAAGTATTTTCAAAATTGGTGCATGACCAAAGGTAATGACCCCATTTATTGCTCTATAGCAATTACTTGGCATTTTGTGCAAGATCTGTTATAGGTGGGTCTATGCTCTATGTTGAAAGTGTACCTAGCAGCCATATCTGCATGCCATGTCCTCCATTGACTCAGTTTCCCGGGCGCTCATATACTAGTGACCCATTTTCTGAAGGGTACTCGGCGGTTACGTCCTCCTAAGAAGGATGTTCTTCCTGAATGGAGCCTAGATGTGGTACGGAAGGCTCTCACTAAGGCCCCGTTTGAGCTTATACACACCATAGGAGACAGCATTCCTCTTGGCTATCACCTGCGCAAAGCAGGTCAGTGAGCTACAGACACTGTCGGTGCACAGCTCCTGTATGCGTATTTGGGATGATGGCAGCAGGGTGTCACTACGTACAAATCCTGCTTTCCTCAGGAAGGTGATCACAGCCTTCCACATGAGCCAGTCTGTGGAACTGGAGTCTTACTATCCACCTCTGTTTTCTTCGGAGGAGGATAGGAGATTGAACTTCCTCTGCCCGATGCGGGCATTGTGTTACATGGATAGGACAACAGCTCTGCATCATACTAACCAGCTTTGTGTCTGTCACGGTATACGGACCCTAGGACAGCCACTCTCGAAGCAGCGACTGTTGCACTGGATTGTGGACACAGTCTTGACTGCATATGACACTGCTGGCTTGCCCCCACCTGGGCAGGTAGCCACGCACTACCAGAGGGTTGGCTACTTCTTGGGCCCTCCTCAGAGGGGCCTTGCTGTCAAATGTTTGTACTGTGGCTAGCTGGGCTATGTCACATACTTTCTGCAGGTTCTATCTCCTTAATGTGATAGATCCTGCCCTGCCTTCATTAGGCACAAGGATACTTGAGGTTGCACGCTCGGACTGCTAACCTTGGGTTATGTGTTTCTGATGCGTCCCTCATATGCTGCTGTTCCTTCTCCCTCACGACTGGTCTAGTATATATTTCACATACGTAATTTTTTGGTGGTCTTCAAATGTATTTTAGAATTGAAAGGGAACGTTAGGTTACTTACCGTAACCCTGATTTCCTGTAAGAGAAGACGACCACCATCCGCAAGGTTGCATCGGTCACCCTCACGGGTTTGATGCAAAAAGAGAAATGGCTTCGGTGGAATGACGATTTTAACCCCTCGGTAGGCGGGACCGAGGATGTCATCCAGGAAGGGGCCTATCGGCAGCACTGGTATAGACAGCTCAGTGAATACCTACCAATAGGCAGGCATATCCTATACGTAATGTTTTGGTGGTTGTCTTCTCTTTCAGGGAACCAGGATTACAGTAAGTAAACTAACGTTCTGGTATTGTAAGATGTGAGAAAGAAAAAAACAAGAAGAAATGCAGATACATAAATAAGTAGTTTATACAATTACTTACCAGTATTTTTTTTTATTATTATTTTAAATAAATGTGTAATACTTATTTATACTTTTGTAATATATATTAAATCTTAAAAGCATGGTCAGTCGTTTACTCCAAACCCTGGGTCTCTGCACTGACAGATATATAAAGCTGCTTAAAATCAATGTTTTTGAGCATTTTAAATAGCTTTCAAGCCAGCACTGTTTTTCTGTTTTTCAAATTGGGAGCACATGCACATACTCCAGAGGAGCCAACAAAAATTAATTACTGGGCATTTTATATATGAGTTTAATTTGTCATATTACATTCTAATACTTACAATTCCATACAAATGACAAAAAGGCACAGTTTATATATGTAGATAAATTTTGTTAGCAAAAAATCAATATTAGCATCATTAAACGTTGAATTCCAATATGTATGTCATATCATTCATTTATTAGTCTGAAGAACTGAAGAATTTATCTTACAAAAATCATGGTGTGATCCTGTGACCTTCTGTTTCTGTCACTGCATGGTGCCCACAGAACTACTTTTTGTCCAAATTCAACTGACGTTTTCCATTTATTGTACTTCATAGATAAGTTTCAAATAATAAAACACAATCTGCAGTTTTTACTTAAATTTTTGCAAAACGTAGCCCTATGAACAAAATTATTAAAAAACTATATATTGTTATAGTTATTTTCTTAAGATATATTTTTATAGGACAATATCACATTACTTTATTTGACTGACCCTTTTTAAAAAAATATTTCCTTAAACAATATTTATTCATTATCACCTTCAATCTTTGGAATAAGCCGTCCGATTTAGGATCAGAAGACAAGGGGAAAAAACTGTTTGTGCAGCCATCTATCTCACTGAAGCCGTTAACAGAATTCTGTAGCTCAGAAGTGTAGTTAATCAGGTGAAAGCATTTTCTGGGAGCTGAATCTGCTTCCTTGTACAGTTAAGATGCTTTATCTCCTGTGTCATTGCCTGTTAGCAAGTTCCCTTCTTAATGCTTCCATTTTTCTGAGTTCATCAAACCATCAGGGTGGGATGTTTAATTTATAACATATACCATAAAATCAGGTTGAATCTGCAGCAGAGAAGTACTTTTCCAATCAGTCATAATTTGGCAAAGACAATGCACAGAAAAGATGGTGCAACTAGATATACAGTGCTATTATAAAGAAACCATGTTTTGTTACTAAAACACTTCAAGGCAATACTGACTGAAGTTTATATATGAATGAGAGATAAAATAGCCTAAAGGCTTTTGTTCCACACACACCAGAAAGCAGTAAATGTAATTAATAAACCCTTATACTGAAACGTGTAGCCCTATTTAGAAAGTCACATGACCACCAAAAAATCACTGGTGAAAAGCATACTAAAAACAATGCAAGAAGAACTGAATACGCTTTGTAATCTGAAGCTGCTTAAGAGTACTTCAAGTCCTGTTTAACATCAGCTAATACAATCGCATTGTTTTCTTTATGGTGATAATTAAGTTTACAGTGTGTCCAGGGCTTTGCGTACAGATTTAGCAACATTTACAAAATGCATCATACCGAAGGCAATTATGAATTAAATATACATATGTTTTACTTGGATTTTTAATCTAACAAATTAATAAAAAACCATGGCCTCAGGGAGCTAGTTTACAATTTGGTCTATGAATTCCACAGTGGGGCTACAGGTTAACATTAGTTATGATTGATATGTGTATTATATATTTCTATTCTATTAGTTTTAGCATTTTAATATTCCCCTCAAGGACCTAATATAAGAATAATGCACGCCCATTGACCCATATTGCCTGTTAAGACCATCAGTGGATTTTTTTTTTTTTATAGATAAAACAAATCGTATCCCTTGGTCTCTATGAAAAGTCATAGAAACAATCCGACCTAGCTGAGACAAAAGAGACGGAAGAGGCAGAGCATGCTGATTCATGAGTAGGAATTGTTATGTCGATTTGGGATTATAAAAAGGGAAATGTATAACATAAGATGTAAACAATGAAAAATGCGCACAATTTTCACTCATTGAAATGGGAAGCTAACTGTTGGGAACTAACATTGAATTTCTACTTCTCCCACGACTGCACTAATGCACAGCCACCATACAACACAGACATGTGATGTGCTTACTTGACTGCATCTCACCAAAACATATGAGTGCACTGTGACATATTGTACTATTTGTGGTCTCCTTAAACTCATGTCTGTCTTTTTGAAATGAACATGTGTGGAGCCATGTTAACTGTGACTACTTTCATGCCAACAAAAAAACACATACGCTGTTGGCGACGCGAAGAAGGTGGAGGTGTATTTTAAAACTAGGTGCCTGGGATCCAGCTTGTCCAAAACAGAGCTATGCCTATTGACCCATACTGTTTCTCTGTTTGATTCACTATTAAAACTTCCAGACATAATGAGGCCTATTTTCATACAGGGATTTATGTTTGCATACCGTAACTGTTTTAATATAACACCCACCCTGTGTATCAGTGTTAATGGATGTATGGCTAGTTTATTGAGCCAAGATATTCCCATGTGCCCTTTTTTTCCTTCACTAGTTTCTAAGGGGTCTATTCATAAAGGGCTAACGGTTTGTATGTATTTTTTTTCAAAACGTCTTCAATCAGTAACACATTTTCATGTGAGCACAGGGACTGCACAAATTAGTTCACGTGCTGGGATTCAACTGAATAATTAATTAGTAATTGAATCCCGGCACAAACATATATATATATATATATATATATATATATATATATATATATATATGTGTGTGTGTATGTGCGTGTGTGTGTGTGTGTGTGTGTGTGTGTGTGTGTGTGTGTGTGTATAGATGCACGTTTCACTCACTCAGGGTTGTGTGTCCGGGAGTGGAGAACAGGTGTGGAGAGGTGAGTAAAAACTAAAAAAGTCTTAAACTAACAAATGCTACTCATGCAAGATACTTGTTTAGTGTTCTTCCACTGTGTTTATCTGTTTGTTCATTTGGCCATTGTGCCCTTTATTTTGAATGTTTTGTTTGTTCAACCTTTTATTTTCTGTTTAATAAACTGGCACAAGCAAGCTCATTCATATTTCATCCTCAGTACTGTGTTCTTCCGGGTTTGACGTCACCGCTCAAGCCATCCTGTTATAGTACTGTAATCCTAAAAATATACTAAATCAAGCAATATATGAAATTAAACCAAAAAAGCACTGACAAATAGTTTGGCATCTCTGCCTATGAGTGCTAGTACAATAATGTGCCCTTATAGAAATTTATCTACAGTAGTTAGAAACAGCAATAAAAAATGCTACTAAAAACTTATAATGGGAGTTTAAACACGAAATAAATGTTTGGAAAATGTAGATTCCTACAGCCCTTTTGATTTTTTTTTATTTACAAAACCTACATTCCCTTTAAAAGCAGAAAAAACAAGTACAGGTTGTGACAATGGAGATTTACTCATAGACAATGCATATGGGCATTGATTAAAAAAAGGCAGCTCTCAGTCCCTTGTTATCTAAAGCCAATATGTTATATACAGCTCTCTTATAAAGATGTCAGCTTTGAATTTTATTGATTGTGAATAGGTTGTAAAATGTTCATATGCCATAATATTTTTTTTCTGGTAAAAACGAGGCTTTACTTTAATTAAAATAATAGCTGCCTATCAAAACAAAGTGCCACATCTGTACTTGTTATAGATTTATTTGTACTACCATGGCTAGCAATAAAATGGCAGATTTCTAACAGTTTAGGGTTAATAGAATGGTATCATTTGTATTTTTATTTTACAGTACTGCCAATGGCTTGGGAGACCATTCTCATGTTGATACAGCCCTTTAGATGAATACAAGCTTCAATAAATTAGAAAATTCACGGTTGCAGATTGAATCTTATACGGATTGCTCAGAGGGTCACCTGGGTCTCTTCTTTTTTCACCTAGTGACATATTAGGTTTCAGTGTTATTATTTTCAGATGATGTTTCACTGTATAACCTCACTGCAAGCAAAACAGACAAACAGGGTGAAGCAGTGTTCTTGTCATGAAGCTCAGTCATCAAACTAGAGTATGTTTGTTGTTAAATTAGAAACTAGATGAAAGCAGAGACAGGACTCTTTTAAAACCATTCTGCTGTGACATGGTAAAACCAGGCTGGTCATTTTCCTTATGTACCTACAAAATGTAACACACCTTAGAATAGTCCATACTAGAGTGAAGAAACAAACATAGGTTGTCTGATAAATTATATAACGGGGGAAATAAGTTTTTCTGTCAAATCTTTTCAAGCCATTTGTAACAGTCCATATGTTTCTCAAACTCAGTGTCCAGTCTGGAAAATGATCTTGTAAGAAGTTCCAAAATAGTTCCTCTTTATTCTCACAACAACAAAAGCCACTTGGTATTTGTTGACCAATCCAAGGTAGAGCACTAGCCTCCATTGCATTGTTAAAAGATATTCACCTTTAGACTCCATACAGCATGGTGAAGAATAGACTATTTTAATGGTATATTAAAAGTATATCAGTAACATATATCCACTGCCAGGTATGTAAGTTCAAAATTAGAGCTCTCAGTATGATGGAAAAGTTTATGACCATGCCATGTATCAACAGTTGGTACCTTTGTAAATATAGATTGGTGTCAGTTTCATTCAGTAAAAAGTAACCTAAACCGTTAGGTTTACTGCAAATATAATGATTCTGTATTGATTTTATTTATTTTTATTGAATATATATATATTGTGATGGAGTGTACATTCTGGAGCAAAATTGATCAGCTGAGAGGTGGTTACTATAAGGAAAACACACTCCATCTGGGTAAAAGTTGTGGTGATTGTTTCAAAGAAAACTAAAATAATAAAATGTGAAGACAACATAAACCAACTGTGTAGTAAACAAAGTGTGAAATAATGTATTATGTTAGAAAGGATATTTGAAGGCTTTAAGACCTTGGGGAGCATACTAATGTCAGGGGGGATTAGGGATTTTTTTTTTTTTTTTACGGTTCCACTGAAACAAGAGCGTCTTGCACTCACAGAAAAAAAAAATAAAAATCAGTCGTCTAAACTCTGCCTCCTGGTGGTTCTTTTCAATTAAAACACATCAAAAATAAATATTAACTTACTTTTGCATGTTTCAATTAAATCAATTTACTTAGCTTAACTTAGTGTGTAGTTCAAAGTTATAAATGGGACTACTTTAGTGGTGCCTTTATTGGCATTCCGGATTATAGGTTTGGTCAGGATTTAGTCGGGACCCAAAAAGAATGCCGAATTATACAGAATGCCGGTATGTAGAGAGGCTGGATTTGACAGGCTTTACTGCATATAAATAAAAAATAACTGTTAATGTTGAACTGAAATTAACATTTAAAAGTGGGTTCATCTGTTTTATACCGAACATCAAAAGTTATATAAAGGTATATAAATGATGGACATTGACGAAATGTTTTTGTTTTCTTTTTAATCACTAAATCATTCATCCTTGACCATGACACGCTTGAGTCACTATGACTGAAGCATATGCACTTAATCACCTAATTAGCGAAACAGTTGATTGGACACTGGATATGGAGTGATTTCGGCTGTTGAACTGCAAGCGTGAATAAAAGCAATAAAGAAAATCTCACACACACACACACACACATATATATATATATATATGTGTGTGTGTGTGTGTGTATATATATATATATATATATATATATATATATATATATATATATATATATATATATATATATATATATATATAATATGCCACGTCTGTCAAGACAGCAGTGCCTTAGTGCAATCGACATGTTGGAGGCTGGACTAGGGCAGCGTACTGTGACTCACTGTCTTGGGTGCTCACAGTCAGCAATATAAAACCTGCCGAGACGCATAACTATACACACTCTGTCAATGACAGGCCACGAACTGGGAGACCAAGAGTCACAACACCTGCCCAAGATTGGCAGATCATTTTGCAGCATCTTCATGATGTCAGTTGTTAATCAGAAAAATAAAAAGTCATTGCACCTGCTATAAAACAGAGTTTGTCTATTTTCAATCACATCTAGTGAATCTTATCCAAATATAAGTGGTAAGTTTCTTTTGATGCTCAGTATACATTGCTCTTCTGCTCACTGTACCAGCTCTAACATGAATCCTAATAATAAAAATAAAATAATTTTTACAATATTAGAAATAATTCATTTAATTTGCCAACAAAACAGTAGCTGATACCATGCGTGCAATTTATAATCCAGTTCAGGGGGAAACAATAGACTGCCAATAGGTGATAAAACAACAGATTTAAATAAGCAAGCATACCTGATAAATCTCTTTAAATTAAACACCGATCACTGTTAATGGAGAAAACTGATCCATGGCCGATACAGAATACAGTTGCCTAATGACGTTTTTTGTAAATGTTAGCAAATGGCTGCACTTCATCAGCATTCATTAGCTAAGTAAAGGAAACATAAATTCCTTGTCTCCTGTTGGAGTAAACCAGATCGTTTTCCAGAGATCACAGATCAATTCCCTAGTCACTAATGACTGAATGTCAGGATTTCCTTAGTGCTTACCACCCTGCAGATGTAGCTGATGAGGTGTGAGGCCTAATAGTATACCAATTTGAATACTGCTTATTGAAAGTCCACCTGGGGAATTTCCCTAGAAATTAATAAAATAATTTCTCGTGTAAACTAAGAAAATGACATGTGGTGCACAAGCAGCAACTGTATTCCTCATTGAAGCTTGTGGAATCTGTTCTCACACTCAATTACAAATGCCTGGAAACATTTACTGGGCAATCTGTATTTGCAAATTTAGAAGAGGTGGAAAACTGCTCTGCCTCCCATGAGTAAAATGCACTGGTTCCCTTGCTGGCAACTTTCATTGAACCAAGAAATTCTGGAAAGTGACATATTGGTCAGATGGTTGTCATACTTGCCAGATTCAAAGATGATGAATGATGCTGAAGCTGTGATCTCAGCTTCTGCAGAATTAAACTTTCAGTCCTCAAAGGGCATTTTGGAAACCACATCAAGCACTGCAAGCATCAACACAGAATTGCATTGGGAGGCATAGGCCTTGGCTTCCATGGGTTTCTTCAATGCTTTTCCTCCATACATCAATTAATAGGCTATTTTTCTTCAAGCACTCCTGATTTGTGTTGACTGATCCAGTCTCTATTAAGTGACTCAAATCAACCATGCATAAGAACATAAGAAATTCTAGAATGAGGAAAGGCCATTCGCCCACCTATGCTCATTCACTTTAGTGCCAATATGGTCCGTTAGCACACAGGGTATGCTTCATGGAGCAGAACAACAAAAGTAATGCCTCAATACATAAATATAGACCACTGGCATTTTTCACAGATTATATTTTAAGATTGCTTAAGTAACTGCTCATGTAAAGGAAATATATTATAACTACTTTAATACTACAGTATATGTAAGATATTTTCAATTCCAGAATCTACAATAAGTTATATAACTGCTGTTTGTGAACTACCAGAACTTGCATATGTACTAGGGCTGCTACGATTAAATCGAAAATTGATTTTTCGATCAACTCCATTCCTCATTATATACATCGATATAAACACTGGATAATCGATTCAATAATTACATTTTTGTAACATATAAATATATATATATATATATATATATATATATATATATATATATATATATATATATATATATATATAGTTTATGTCCAGCCTCCACTCACTTATGATTTCACTGCCACAGAGAAAAGGCAAATCTTCTATCAGAAACAATTGCATGCATTAAAAGTATATGAAATATAAATTCACCCCTATTGCCAGCCATGTTTTATAAAGGAATTTTCTTTGTATACCTCTCCTGACCAGTAGTATTACTGAAGAGTGGGTGTATGGATTAAAGCAGCGGTTTTCAACCTATTTTTTTTTTTTTTAAACTGTACCCCTTCTGTTTGGAGGTTTCAGCTCAAGAATTTTCACTCTACTGAATGGTACCACAGTCAGCATAACTGGATGCCATTTAAGATGTTTACAGCATCAAAAACATTAATCTCAAAAAACAACTATAATAACTAACATAGAGAGAGAGAGAGAGAGAGAGAGAGAGAGAGAGAGAGAGAGAGACTCTTTTTTGACCCGAGATATGGTACACTGCTGCTATTGCTGTTACTAAAATACAGCCGCACCTAATAAATAAAATAGAAATTGTGATTATTATTTATGTTTACCAGTACATTTATACTTCTAAATAAGGCAGAAAGTTTGTGCTTCACTGATACGATGAGTTGAAAACTGTCATGAGCAGCACAGAGCACTTTGAGCAGAGTTCTCCATAGGCAGAATGACAAGACACCTGCTTCACCCACCCTTATATTACTCCGCTCAGTTTAAATCATGCATGTGGATTGGTGGATGATAATTATGAAACTATAGTCAGAATGTAACATTTGAGCTGCTCAAAAAAATCTAATATTTATGCAGTGGTTTAGCTCTAAAATATATAATACCATATAAAAAAATAAATTCAAGAACATTATATTCTTTTACATTTAAAATTCTTTTGCATTTCTGAGTCATGCTGCGTACCCCCTATGACCTTTCGATGTACCCCCAGGGGTATGCATACCTCTGGCTGAAAACCTCTGGATTAGGGGATTGTGTGGTAAATATATTTATAAACTTTAAAGTTTAAGTGTAATTAAGTGAATTTACTGGGTGAGTTTCCTTTCTTAATTCTATACTAGCATTATTGATCTTGTGAGAAACAAGTTTGTGGACTTTGCAGATCCCATTCATGACCTTTAAAACCACAGAAGGTGCTATACAACTTAATTCTAAAACAATGTCAACTACATCTTACCTTCTCTGAACTAGGGAAATTAACTAAACTGGGATCACTGGTGGATGTTTGAAGCTGTTGTGTTATTGATATTACTTTTCTTCCTATTATTATTATTATTATTATTATTATTATTATTATTATTATTATTATTGTATTTGAGGATTGAGTTAATTGTACCAAATTCAAGCCACATAAGAGTATTTGATTGACTTGACCTGTGACAAAGTATCTGTTAAACAACTGTTGTGTAGTAAACCACGGAAAGTTAAGCCAAGGCGGGACAGCTTAAACTTTAAAGGACAACACTCTCTCACAGGTGAGAGCCGCCCTTTTGTCTAGTGAACTGCTTGGGGGTCTAATTAGCTAGAAAGCTTAGGTTGGAAGTGAGTGTGGAATCCTTCCACTGGGCCTAGCCTTTGGTTTTGTGAGCAAAAGTTGTGTCTGAGGGTTTTGTCCATCCAACGTGGTAAACTATCTCTGTATTAAGTATACAATATTGTTAAGCATACTATTAAACTTACTATACTGACTTTGTGTTGCTGATACTAGGGAGGGTAATAAGGTGATTTTCGATGATTTAACTTTTTGTACAACTTCCTAAATAAAATCAGTCAACTTTGTATTGAAATTTGTGTCTGGTTCCTTTTCTGTATATAAGTTGACCCTCTGGGTATCTGCCTCTCCAGATATAGTGAACCTGTGTGTCTTAACTCAATTACATTAACATTTATTTGAAGCGTACACCTCCCGATACCCAGGGGTCTGACAATTGGATGGAAGTTAAAACACAGAAATCTAATCATTGCTTCACACCCACTGCTGGCTGAATCTACATTATGTGTTCAGCAGATTGCGAGGACGTTTACAACCATGTGTGGTATTTGTAATGGTTTTCATTATCATTTGTTAAATAACTTAAATATTAAGGGTATGCATTATTTAGCAGTGAAATAAGGGCTCTGTCTGCTCTAAGTGTGTTTCTATATGTCAGAGATTTTACACATAATTGCTTCTGTCCATCAACATGCCTTTAGTTGTTGACCCTTGCCATCTGTGTCAATGCTGAAAGGTCTGTTTTCTAAATAATTAATAGTCTAATAAAAGTGCCTTAATCATAGAACTTCTTCAAACCTACTGATAAATTAAATGGTAAATTAAATGGTTGTGTGTATATATATATATATATATATATATATATATATATATATATATATATATATATATATATATAAATTAAATATTAAATAACAATGGCATTTTTACTGAGTTGGTTTTATTTAAAATGAATCTCGTATCATCCATAAACCAATTCCAGTTTGAGTTCTCAAGCTAATTCTCAGGCCCCTCCCCCTTTCTCACTGCAGTGTTCTTTTTTAAGCCCATATTGGATTCTGCACTTTTGATTTTAGGCTTCCATTTCATTTTTACTTTTGGCTGAGAAAGTTTTGGCAAAACAAACGTTATAATGTCAACTTTAGATTCAGTTTTCTTTTACCTCACAGCATAAAACCTTTGAGTCAGAGTCTACAACCATATGTTAAAGCTTTCTTGGTGTCCATTCTTATCCTTTTATACATTTGTCAAACAAAAACAATCACATTTTATTTATACATCCCCTGGTACTGCTCTATTTAATTATTTTATTTAGCTTTTTATTTTTACTCACTGATAAATTTCTGTCACTGGTTTCTACAGTACAGAGATAATTGACCTACTGTATTCGCACCTGCTTAATTTATCGAGTTCCTCAGGCTCTGCCACTGCTGCTTTTCATAGAGAAGACATTTGTTGTTTATGCTGAGAATAGATTTCGGTTTTGATGTTGTAACTCCAGAAAACATTACGGATGTGTCAAAGTTTGCCACAGTTACATTTATCTATCCTATTTACACCACCTAGATCTACACATTCTGAAAGTATGGTGTACATTTTTCCAATGTTACTAATGCAATATTTAGGTATCATAAAAATAATGCAATTCTCTCTTTGATGTCAGTTTAATTTGAAGACACTGATAAAGACTTTAGTCAAAGCTTCTTTTAGTATTACTAAACTTGAAAATCTTGCCATTGAACCAAGCACAGAGATCATAAATATGGATATTATCTTTGACCCACAGTTTACTGTCTGCCCAGCATGTCAGGAGAGTGTCTCTTATCACCTTGGAAATATTGCTAGATTAGGCCATGTCTATTGTATTTAAAAAAAAAAAAAAAAAAGGATTGGCGAGCAATAGTAGGAATTAAAATGTGTATTATTTCCAGATAGTTAATGTTTTATTTTGTTTTTGTTTTTAACATTGTTGAATATAGTAAGCTTTTGCTTTGTTTATACAATTATGTGGGTTATTAGCGCAATAACTATTGGAAGTTCACAATGGGGTTTGAGTGCTTTAAGAACCATTGAAGATTTAAAATATCTCTTTTCTTCTCAGTCACTTAATTCTAAATGCAAATTTTTTTTTAAAAAAATCAAAAGGTACACTCCAGGGAAAGTGCTCCGTCCCTACATGTAAAACGATTCTCAGTTAAAGCTTTTTCTCTGACCTTCCCTACCTATTTCAATACAAATGTGCAAAGGCATATGTTTCCTTCAGCTGTGAAACTTGTCATAAAATGAGACAAATTTAATAAGTGTTCACTGCAAAACAGACCATATGTTTTCCTTAAATCCAATTTTCTTCAGAGAATTGACATGAAAGACCTGGTTTCAGAACAAACTGAATTCCTAACTGTTTCAAAGACATTACTTTTATGGATGATGTTACTTATATATATATATATATATATATATATATATATATATATATATATATATATATATATATATATATATATATATAATTAAAAAAAAAAACAGCTAAAACGAAAGATACTATGAATTTACTTCCACTGAGAACTTTTTTTATTGAATTCAACATTTGAACAAAAATAATATTTGACAACAAAATGTCAAGGCACATGCAGGGGTAGGAACACACAATAAATTAAATATTCACACACATAATTTACGCCGTGATAAAACAATAATTCAATAGTGAATAAACAAAAGCAACACCCATGATAAATCCTAATAATCTAAGTGATACTAAATGACAAACAATATTGTGAATGTGCAAATAAAACTACATTAAACTAACACCGTGTTACACTGATGCATATAAAATAGAGAAGAGGTAAACAACAATGATACAAGATTATTTTATAAGATTGTTAGAATTCCTGGTTTGCTAGATTAGATTGTAACTGTGACCACTGAACTGCACTGGCTGTGTCACTCATTAGTAAAATATTTTTGAAATGTCTACAAATACTGTCACTTTTATTGAGATTTCCAAAGTTTATTTGATAAAGAGTGCACAAATTACATAATATATTACTCATATATTTAGCTCAAAGAGCCAGCTGCCCAACGTTTCGATATGTTGTACATATCTTTCTCAAGGGAGCCTGTGATTGAATCAAAACATTGGAGGTATTTATAGGTGTTTGATGGCATGACAACTACTTGTTATTGTGTATATTCAAATCCATGATTTATTCTTACATGATGTAATGGTGTTCTATACGTGTAATCACTTTTACTTATATCTTTAAATCTATAGTAATTCTAATTAACATTATTTTACATAAACTTATATTTATATTATCACGCAATGCGGGCTCTGAGGATCAGCCTTGATATGGTCTCCCCAAGCGCATCAGCATGCACATCTTTTGAATTAATTTTGTTAATTTCATTATTTTTTAATTTTTATATATTTATTGGAATTAATTAGTTCATTCTTTTCTGTTGAGTCCCGCTGGCATAATTGTGTTCAGTCTATTTTATCCATTTACTTTCTTTTATTCTTCTATATGTCGCATTGTCTAATTTTAGCTCTTCTAATACTACAAACTTTATATCATTCATGTCATTACTGGTGATGTGCTGTACTATTGGTTCATTCTTTTTTATTTCTAATTAATGAAAGGTGGTTCTGAATTCTTTTATATAAAGTTGTTCCAGTCTCTCCAACAGAGAGACTGGAACAATACAGTACAGTTGCAATTAGTATTATGGGGGTGAGGTGTGAGAGCGGAAGTGCACATGCAAAAGTCGCTACACACCAGAAGCGATGCGATAAAATTAATAGAAGCTATACTTTTGCAGAATATCTTTCACACCACAGACAACACCTCAGGTGCTGCAAAATAAATAGGATTGAATCCTATTTTTTGCAATTTATTTGCTTGACGACTAGGGAATTGAGCAATCAGAGAACAGCTTCAGTGTACGGTGTCCACCAGGGTGAAGCAGTAGCCAAAATGATGGAAGAAAAAACAATACTTACTGTGGAAAGATACCCAGAACTTTATGATAAAGATTCAGAGTTCTAAAGATACAGAGATTAAATACAATATATTGGAGTCCATTTCACAGGAACTGGATATGCCTCACATGTATGATTTATTGCCATATATGTTGAAATACCGTCAGAGAAGACACTTCCACATCACGTTGACGAATATGTACCAGTCATTGTTTTATCAGTAATAATTTCTAATGGGGGGGGGGGGGGGGGTCTTTTGCAGTTGCGATGCCGTTGTTTGGAACACTTTCAGACAGAGCCATTCCTCAGCTGACTCCACCTCATTCACAATGAAGGCCTCCAAAAAGTGAGGGGCTTCATATTGGCACTCCTTGAAGCGGTGCCCAAACTCTGCGTTGGCATTGTTGGTTGTTCCAGTCTTCCATAACGCATTTAAAAAAAAAAAAAAAAAACTGCAGTTCTCTAGGGGACACCAAATGTGACAGGATAGTATCATGGCCCATGCTGTTACCAGCAGTTTTAACGCTAATGCAGATTTATTGCACATATAAATAGAACAGCAACAAAGAAACAACAGCACGAGGGCCAAAATAAAAGGTTTAAACAAGGTTTTTTTGGGGGCATTTATATGTTTCGTGGTGATCTCTAGAGGAAATTCTTATATTTCCAAATAGGCTTCAAGATCTGATATACACAGGTATCCCTCTCAGACAGTGCAGATTACATTTTGGCCCCGTAATTTCACATTTAATTACTATTTGGCGCTTTGTGGAAAAACATGCAAAACTCCAAACTAAAGGGCATCCTCACACATCTATCTTTCATAACTATTCGCTTCTTTCAGGTGGCCATCCCTTCTCATTCCCAAAAATGAGAGACATGGGTATACATACTCCTTCAGATATCTTTAATGATGGCTATATCCACATGTTCCAGGATTTACAATCACAGTTTGATCTGCCAGGTTCCTTTTTTTTTTCTATCTTAGACTTCGCTCAGCAGTGTGCGCCTATGGGGTGCCCTGGGGGACAGAGCTGCCTACACATATACTGCATAACATGTTGGACACAAGGGCTAGGACTAGAGGAGTGGTTTCTACCATTTACGTATACTTCTTAAAGGCTTTGTGTAAACCTCTTGCAGCTATATGTACTTGGAATAGGGATTTAACTTTAAATCAAGAAATCTGCTGGGATACTGTTAGAACAATATAAACATTGCTTCCAGGAACACTAATCATCAGATTATCCATTTTAATTTTTCTCATAGAATATATTTAATTCCTCGTAGACGTTTCCAAATGAAAATTATTCCTAGTCCTCTGTTCTTAGGGTGTCATGTAACAGTAAGTTATTTTTTTACAAGCAGTTAAATCACAGGGAAGTTTCAAGAAGATAAAACAATTTAGATAATCCAGCTGTCCACATCATTATCTTTACATGACATGAAAGACTTCTGTGTTAGGAAGATTAACAAGGCTTGTGTTTTAACGTTTACAATAATTCCAGACAATACTATTAAAAGGTATCACTAAAAATAATAACTTTTCCTCCAACAAAGACTGGATAGTTTATTTGAATTTTTTTTTTACTTTGATAAACATTTTCTTTTAAAACATTTTAAAAGCTTTATTGGTTAAAAGTTACGGTAGCTTTTATCCAAACATTTTTGTTGATATTTTACATTTCTTTTGGTGTGAAAGTATACCACAAAATGCCCCTGTATATTGTGACAGTGCTGAGGATTATTTCTCAACTGTATAGTAACCAATTTCAGTCATGCAGTTATAAGTCAAAAATCCCCACTGCATAGTTGCACTCATTTTGTTGGGTAAAGTCCTGTATTTTTCACAAATACGAAATAACACTAAATAAAACCAAATTAATGCAACATATAAAATTAAATTAAACAAAAAAATCATTATAAACCAAACACAGAATTACATTTTTTAATTGAGAGGTTTATACAAAAACACTTTAAATAAATACTTGCAATCATAGTTGTCAAGGCTCAGTCGTTACCATAGACACGGTCTGAAGGGAAATGGATGCTCTATCTAGCACTTGCTCAAATGTATAATTTGGAGTCAGTCATTCACCATGTTTTATCTTATTGTATTTTATACAACCTGCCCCTGGGTTTATTTTAGTTTATTTTGCATAGTTTGGGTTATGTAGTGCAGGTGAGTTAAAAGGTATGTGGGCAGGGGGAAGTCATCATCACTTCATGTGCAGACTGTGTCTGGGCCAGATTGAATGACAAACATCAAGTCTTGGCACTTTGTCCAATTTTGGTTTTGTTTTTCTGTTTTAGTCACTGTGCCGTTTTGTTTTGTTATTTGAAAAGTGTTTTGTTTTATGTTTAAACCTTTTATTTTTCAATAAATTCTCGCATCAGCGCTTCATATCCCAGTACTGTTTGTCTCCTTCCTGGTCTGATGTCACCCACAAGCTTGTTTACACGTGATGTCCAGAAGTGGGATACAGCACCTCCACGGATCCAGGCCAGGAATAGTACTTCGGATGGATTACATTTTTTGAATATGAGTAGCTGTAGTGAGAACTAAAGGCAAGAATTAAAAAGAATAGGAGAGAGCGCTGAAAGAACATTAGATCTTTAAATAAAAATAGCAGTTATAACTGCTTTGGATTTCACACTGTCTCCGGTGTTTTATTTATTCACACTACGAAACCACTTAAGGTAGAACACTACAAGATGTTTGAAGTTTGAATATATATCAGACTTGTAGAATTCAAGTCCAGGACTAGGATTCGAGTCAGACTCGCGTCGCATTTACTGTGACTTGGGCTTAGACTCAAGTCACGGCCACCCACCCAGTCCAGTTAGAAATCCAACTGTAACCGTCACAGACTTTGTGTTTCCTCCTCTTTTGAATGAAGTTTTATAAGGAATAAATAATGTCATCAAGAATCCAGAGGCTTATTCACCAGTCACAAACATACATTGCAAGTGGATTCAACTGTAGGTTTTTGTTTTGTTTTGTTTTGTTTTTTGATAATCCAGACTTATTGGTCAACAAGTGTTTCTGGCAATTCCCAGGCAGGCTATAGGCTGTCCCTTTTATTTCTCTAGCTACCGCATAAAGTATATCATGAATTGACCACTGAGATTCAAACAGGTAAGTAAAATAATGGTTTCTTTATTACAGAGAATTTAGACAATCAATTACAACTTATTTTATCAGACAATTTTCAAACTCCCCATTTTCAAGCACCTTGCACATTATCTCCATCAAAACCTATTCTAAAAACATCTGCAACAGTGCACTAAGGAAAACCACTAAAACCTTCCATAAAATATTTTACAAGCTACTTGTGACTTAAGGGGGATATTAGTATTACAATTGTTCCACTCCACACAATATATCAACACAGTCCCAAACAATATAAGCAGTAGTTTGGTGAAACTGCACTGTCCTGTACTTAGTCCAAGTTGCCAAACACCGTCCCAGTAAAAAAAAGGAAAGGTAAAGTTGAAGGTGACCAATCCAAGAACCTCCTAAGCTGTTGGTTTGTCCCGGTGTAAGGCTTGTATAGTCCCTTCAGACTTGCTCTTCCTCTCTAGAACCACGACGCAGGATCCTGCAATGGAAGAACAAATAGCACTTGATCTCCACACTCCCCCTGTGTTCCTGGTCATTCACCACGTACACCCCTATCTCGGCTCTCCCTACTCTGGTTTTGTCTTCCGACCTGGCCACTGGTAGGGTAGGACCTTGCATCTTGGGTGTGTACACCCGACTGGCCATCCGTCCCTTGGCTGGTGCCTGTTTGCTCTTCCGGGAAGTCGTCATGGAGGGGGGTACCTTCAAAGGAAGCAATACAACACCTTGTCATGAACTACCATTAATACTAGAAATCTAAATATTTCTGCCAACTGTCTTTACTTCTGAAGCATTTGTCAAATGCTACACCGTCATCTGCTTTATAATATTAACAGTCCTCTTTTAATGCAAAAAGTGCCACTTCAACAGTAGAATTCAAGGATAAATACGTAGCTTTGCTATCAGTTTCTGACCGGTCCTTCCTTCCATCGGTCTGCAGCAGGACGAGAATACATTGTAGAAATTGCTACTCGGCTCCATCTCATAGGCAACGTCTTTGAACATTGAAACAAAAATGACACAGAATTCTAGTTGCCTTGAACTTTTCTTTTTAATGTGTCACATAGTCACAAAGGATGATGTAGAAACCAGTTGTTAATATACAAAGATAATTTGTTTTGTTCAGAAATATATTATTTAATTCCTGTATATCAAAAATAAAAAGGCACAATTTTTATTAATTTAAAAATGTTCTTTTCTGTTCTTTTCTTTTGTCTTATTTCTTCTCCCCGGTTGCTGGTTCCTCACTGCCAGAAGGTCTTTGTCTTGCGGAGAAAGGTTTTGTTGAGGACTGGCTTGACCACTAGTAGAGGCAGACGCCTCACATGTGGAAATTTCTCCAGCAAACAAGTCTATTGCCTGAGAGACACCATGCAAGGCAGCGGGTCGCATGATGTCCATGGCTTTTTGTTCCTTTGGGGTTAGTTCCAATTATATATTTCAGCAGCCCTACGTTTTGCCAGACTCGCAAAGTCCTGCCCCTTTTTTCTGACATCCTTGGCATGTCTTGCAGTCCGGGACTTGAGACACTGATCTTCGCCGCTATTTCTTCCCATTTTTTATTTTTCATTTGATTCGTTATTGTTGTTTTCAGCTTGCTAAACAATACATCTTTGTTGGCCTCCACTTCATTGACAAGTATTTCCACCTCTGATTTAGTGAATACGTCTCTTCTTTTTTTGGTGTCCTTCTCCATTCTTAAATGTAACCTATTGTTTTTCCCTTATTCTTTGCCTGTTGCAACAAAAAGTAGCATGTACTAGGGTAATTTATAGGTGCGTTCAATTCTTACACTATTGGGGTGAGAATAAATCAACTGTGCATACAAATGTGGTTGTCACAAACACACATTTATAAGATGATTAAATTACTCAGTCGTACAATATAAACTCTCAAATCCACTCCAAACAGGTTTTAAATGTAGGCCTATTCTTATTAAAATCATGGAGAAAATATTGAACAAATCGATTCTTTTGTGATTGACTCCCCATCCTTTTCAACACCTTTGCTGGGACAGCACCTTCAACGATATACTTTAAGGTCATTCTTAAGATGCATTTTGACAAGGTGTTTGGGGAGACGCATATGAGGATTGATCGAACTCGGCTGCGGTCAGTCGTGAGAATTATCTTGAAACCTCACATGCTACCGTTATCGGGAAACAGCCCCCAGGTCTGTCTTTCAAAATGGCCAAACTTCCTGTGTCCTCTGTTCGATTCCCCCAGGAACCACGCACTCCCCTTCCTGTACTTTTGGTTCTCTTTTTATAATGGACTGTCAATGATAGTTAATCAGTGCAAATGGAAAATACCTGGCTGCATTTGAAATGGGACTAACTGCCCCTTCAAGTCATCTGTGCTATTGTACAAATAATAACACACACTTAACAAATAAATACATAACACAAAAATACAAAATAAGCAACAAAATGAACAAAAACAAAATGTGAAACATAACAATTGCAAATGAAACCAAAATAATCTAATAAATACAAAGCAAAACATAATGTGCATAACCCCGACTAGTTAGTCACTCATGACACATATTCTCTACGCATTATATTTAAAAATCATGCATAGTTCACATTTTTTCAATGCATAAAACACCAGGTACACAGCACATCTGGAGCACTGACTATACCTGAAAGTAGGCATGCAAACTGATAGTTTTCTTTAATTTAGCATGGTACCAAATATTTCTTAATATAACGTGTTTCTTTCAAAACTGCATGCGTGTGTATTTCAGTTGTAATCTCTGCTAAATGAACTGGTTGTATAGTTTCATTTTTTGTTATTAAGCTGAGTGTACTTCATTTTGACACCAGTCTTCTTGATAAAACCTGAACCCTAATACTGTTTCTTGTCAGTGCAAATCTTACCCACAACCAGTCAGTATTGAGCAGCAGTATTACATCCTTTTAGTTTCACTTGATCGACTATGGAAAGAATGGGCATAGGATTTTGATAGCCATTCATCATCATGATGAGCTGAAGAAACTAGGAACCCGTCAAATCTATTTGCTGTTCAAATGATGTGAAAAATATGCTGGAACTGTGAACAATATTTATCACGTATGAAGTTTAACTATAATATTGTCTCCTCATAGGCAGACAAATGGCAAATTATAATTTTCCAAACCCATAGTGATTTATAACACATCAAACACATACAGTATATTGTACTTACTATGTAACTCAATGATCTATTCATCTGTAATAGTATTTTAGAAATATATCAGTGCCGTAGTTAATAAGAATGACAATACCATATATCCCTTGCAATGGCTGTTAATTCAGAATTATAGCCATTAGTATGATGGAAAGTTAATAGCCATGACTTATATCAACAGTATGTACAGAATATTATAGAAAAAGAATAATCAATTAAAAGTTTAATCACAATTTGATAAGCAATGCTCTAGATATATGCAAAAAGAAAATGCCTTCCATTTCAGGTCACATGAATTAGCAAAGCTTTGGAGAGTAAGTTTAAAAAAATGGTCACTATGGCCAAGGAGATCATGAAATACAAGTTTTGATTCAGCAATTCATTTATGTTTGTGGAAAAATTTATGAAAAGTAACAAGTAGGGTGTGCATTTTTGTGAATATAGTGTCAGAATCAATAAAAGCTTGTAGGAAATTGTTAAATTAATTTGTGACACCACAGGTAACATCTACCTTTTGATGAAGACAAACTAAATAGAAGTTTCGTCATGGAAAACGAGTTCCTTATCATTAAGACATAAAATACTTCTCAACATAAGTGAGACTCTTCACATGTGAGATCACAGATTTGTATTTTACAAGTAGATTTTGAGATGTACAAATAACAAACTTTGTCTCTGTTCAGCCAATCAGAGGCTAACACTGCATAGTGGCGACGAATCAGAATTCAATGTCTTTCTAGAGGCATGCTTTAGCCAGAAATCCCCCCACCCCATAAAGTATGTGTACAATGTAATTAGTTTCTTGGCAGTGTGCACTGTACTTAGTTCATTTTTGTTTGTAAATTCTGTTGCAGGTGACAAGAGGTGGTTGCCTGGTAAAGACTGGGGTTAACTGAGATCGAACATACACTTAAATTGGACATTTCAAATTGAGAAGAAAAAAAATCATAATTGGGCACACTAAATTGAAATAAAAATAAAAGAGCTGTATTATGGCTAAAGACGGCAATAAAGACCTTGAACACACCAGCAGAATAAGGGAACCTGGAGAAGTCATGCTATGGCCATACTTGAAAACCTTCATGAAGTGTCAATCCCAGAGGCGGCTCGTGACTTTTTTGAAAGTCACCCCCAGTTAATGGCTAACATACTAAAAGTAAATGTACTATGTTCAGCTGATTTCATATATGACCCCACTGAGAGCATTTTAATGCATTCAAATAGACTGCGTTTGCTATGTAAAATATAACCCCATCAATTTAAAAAAGTAACATTAGCACTGTAAACAACACACAACTTACAGAATTGCGGATACAGGTTTTTATAATCAGTTGGCAAATTAGAACCTTAAAACTACATATTATTTAGTTCAACAAGATATTATGTGACACCAGCGTGGAACATTCTCTATAAAGACACAAATACCAATATCACAAAATCATTCATTTAAAAAAAACACACAAAAAAAAACAAGGCAGCTTGTCATATTGTGGCAAGAATTTGACAGTTGTACCATTAAAATATATTAAACTGCCTTATTTATTTGAAAGAAGGAAACATGGCCAACAATAATTTGTTCACAGCGCTGCTTGCCATTTTATGCATTCCTTACCACATTCGTTTTCCATCTTTCTTCAAAATCTCCTATGCTAGTGTTATTCTGCTGTCCTTAACAATTGAACATCTCTCTTCTTGGGATCTTACTATAAAACTTATTTTCCTCAGGTTGCATATATCATATCAGACTCAGCTAAAGACTTTTTGGAAAAAAAAATTAAATTGCATAAATTCTAACTGCTCCAAATCCAGTAAGTAACAAGCAGCTTTGTGAGGCGCTCAAGGTTTGTGCGTCACGCAGCTGTGTGCCAGCACTACATTGTTCCAGCTTTCTGCCGTTGCACTTTCACTGCTGGTGAAAGTGAGTTGTGACTTTTAAATAATGTCACTAGCACTTCTGTGGCATTTAATGTATTTAATATGCTTAACTGTGTTTAAATGTGTTTCTTAATTAAATAAAAATATGCAAAATGTTTTTTTAACCTTTGGGAATTATTGGTGAGGGCATGCCTCACTTGTCACGGCTGACGAGCCGCCTCTTGTCTTTCCGCTTCGGAAACAAGTTATGTGTTTCTTTGCCAACTGTGCTAACCAAAGCAAAAATGCCTGCAAACATCAAGGATCTCTAACACCAACCTAAAGACGCATATTATGATAAGTTAACCCTTTGCGGTCCATTTATTCAGCGCTTGTCAGGCGCGTCAGGTCCAATTTATTTTCACACGCGCTAATTATTTTACACAAGCTTAATAGTAGCTTGTAGCTTTTGCTACCTATCTTGTAGATTTGTGCATAACTACAAATAGTAGAAACTAGGAATTATTACAAGTGATGTAATTTCTATTTTCCATGGTTAATCAGTAGTTTACAGCTATGCCAAAAGTTTTGCATCACCTAGAACTCTAGGAGAGACATAATAATAATAAAAAAACTCAAAAAAACAAACAACTACATGAACATAATTTAGATATTTTATTTATCATCATATAATCAAAGAAACTACAAAATTATATTGTGGAGAATGCATAGCAGTACAACCCGCTGTTAAATGATCAGAACAATCAATATTCCAAAGCAGTCATTGTTTGCTATGACAGCTACAGTTTACTATAATGGACAAATATTTGCAGACTGATTGCATGCGTGCAAGAAAAGCCTGTTGCTCTCACTTGCACAACCTTTGCAGACACAAGAATGACAAAGGACTGAATTCAGATGTTTGTCTTTGGAAGTGTTTATACTGTCACATACCCCTATGATATCCTATAAGAATTTGAAAAACAATTCCAAACTATGATACAGTGTGATAGAAAATATATTTATTTTGAACGTACCAAAGTGCCTTCTGTACCGGTTTTAATCTACTGGTTATTTAATTTTAATGACTGGTTACAGATTTGCATTCACAAGAAAAAGCCAAAGATATACTTAGATCTATGTATAAGCTTTTGAGGGGCTATGGCGGAGTGTCCCGCCCCTTTATGTTTATTAGTGTTTTATGTTGTATGTAGTGTGTTAATGTTGGTGTTTATGTACAAAATACACGGGATATAAATATGGGTTATGAGCACAAGTGTTTAAAATGTATATTTGTATTTAGGCACGAGGATTGCACAGCACTTCACGTGCAGGTAAATAATATGTGAGCACAGGGAATTGCACTTTTATTAATTCATGTGCAGTTGTACCGAGACTCCAATTGAATGATTGACTAGCAATCAAGTCTCGGCACAGCTGCATAAAAGCTCCATGTTTGGTGAGTGGAGAACGGGTGGGGAGAAGGAGAAAATACAAAGAGAAGTAAATAATTGATTTCACTCAGTGTGTTTGTTTGTCTATTCATTCACTTTTTCTTTAGTGTTAGTCCGTTGTGTTTGTTAGTTTTGGCCAATGCATTGTTTTCTTTTAAAGTGTTTTTGTCTGTTTAAACTTTTTATTTTACAATAAAACACTGGACTCCGTAGCGTCTCAGGTTCACTGATATTCCTTTGGAGTTTGGAGTCTTTATTTCTGGTCTGATGTCACCCCTGCGAAGCCATCCTGTTCACAGGGGCACAGAACCATAAAGAATGATGATGGAGGCTCTGTCCCAAAGGATACAAGTAGACATTGCGCCACCAGTTTCGTTAGAGATCAATGCTGCGTGAATCTGTCACATAAATCTTAAGTACCATCAAAACAGCTGAACAGTTGAATAACATTGACAGGTATTACTGTGACTTATAAAGATGATGTACTTGCTCTTTAAATACATTATAACCATTTTAGTGTGCTAATTTGGTTTTTTTTTTTTTTTTTAGAACAAAATTGCACTAATGACAACCTCATCAGGAGTAAATAACTTTGAGATTGCCCTTTCTGTTTTATTTACGGCTGGCTGTGGTTCTGAAGAGTTCTTAGACAATGTATCCACATTTTCTTTCAGTTGTTTAATTAAATGCTTAGTAATTTGATATCCCCTCTTTATTAATGCTCACTTTGCCCTCAGCTGCCTATGCTTCAGTCCTTGCCAAGGGGATTTCGGCCTGCAGCCTTGGCTGACCAGAGCTATATTCAATTCCTAATTGGGGTCAGATGGCTGGAGAAAATGAGCGACCACAGCTTTTAGTCGATGAATCAGCTATTCTTATGTTTCTAATAAAATGACTAAGCTTACTAATTGTCTCTGTGTCCTTTTGAATTGCATTATTAAATGTATCACACAAGCTGTGCTTGACAAATGACCTGTGTTAGCTATGACAGTCCCCTTTTTAGCCTGCAGGATGGTGTTTGAGTTCCCATTCAAATGACCACTCTTCCTGCAATACTTAGCCCTATAAATCTTGCACTTACTTTTAGTACAAGATATTCGCTCTAAGGAGTATTTTGATTGATGTGTTATCATTTTCATCTTGAAGGTACAAAGCACTGCAGTAAGGTTAGAGTTATGGTCCATGCCTGGATGCCATCCATAGTGGTTGAAAACAGAAGGCCCAATCTGTTTAAATAACACCAAGAACATTTGAAATGAATACATTGAAGGCTGGATGGTAGTCTTTGCATACATATAGGGGTAAGCATAAAGAAGAAAGGTCACAAACATGATATCTCATGTGTCCTTGGGGAGAGCCGTAACAAGACATTATTCTTGTATTTAATAGTGTTTATTCTTTTCACTTTGTGAAATGTTCTCATGAATTTCAATTTTTTTTTTTTTTTTTTGTTATACACAAACACATTTAGAGATGTACTACTGAATTTGATGCAGGGTTATTGAACAGTGTTTTTTTTCACTTATACAAAAATGTAATAACCATGAGGATTTTTTGTTTTTAATTTTGCATCAGATATAATCTTTCATAGATTAATTTACAGCTTTCCTTAATTTAGTAGTGAATTTAATCTAAAAATGCAGAGTTGCATTTGACCCATGTTTTTCCCCTCTCTATATGATGCCATTTAATCAAACCTTCCATAGAAGCTGATTTCTATACTGTAATTTATTGGACATTATTTCTAGACATTGATAACTCTTTTCACCATCAATCAATTATTCAGTGAAACTCAGCTTTTTAAACCTAGTTGAGCCTCTATTGTCTGCAGATTTTGAATTGCCATTTAATTTATGCTATAACACTTTCAATTTCTATGTCTCAGCTAGGTGTTACCTGACCTATTCAATTTGTTTTGCTTTTATCCATTCACACCAAGTAGAAACATACATAACACTATGTAACACAATTTTTGTTCCTGGGTAGTAAGTGTTATTTCTTAATTGCTTATGCCTCAAAAGTTTAGAAAATGGCTATTATTCCCCACAAACTTTGATTTTGTGACCAGGACAGTGATATTTCAAAATACCACTATTTCCAATGAGAAAACGGGAGCTTTTGTGTATTTTCGTTCACATAAAGTCAGAAAAAAACAACATATGAATCCAAATTAACATGTATTTATACTAAAGTAATACAAAAATGACTACAAAAGATTTAGAAGTGAGTAGTTTTTCGAGATTTACGATTATACTGTAAATTTACAATTGTTACATGGTGTAATCTTTCTGTAGCAGGGAAGGAGCCCTGCTGCTGTAAATGGGTTGTGTGTGGGGGAAAGTAAGGTTGGCTGGGATGGGGTTAAATCTATCCTTGCCAGCAATCACGGGTGTGGCCATTCCCCAGTTAAGTAATTGGTGCTAATTCTTTGTTGGAGAAAGGAGTTTGGGGATGAGTGTTTGTGCTGTCATTTTTTTATTGCTTTGTATCTGTAGTGAAGGCTAATAGCCCGCCTACAGATGATTTGCTCTTTTGTTTGAACATTTTATTTTGGCCCTGTTGCCAGTTTATTGTGTTTCTATTTTTGTGTTTGTTTTGTTAATAAATGTGCACACCAGCACTTAAACTGCACCTTTCTGTCTCTGGGTCTCTTTTCTGCCGGTAACAGCTTGGGGTGCGACACTACCCTGTCACACTTCCATTTCAGATCCTGCCCTCAATTTAGCAACTTACCTCTTCCCTTTGACATTTGACCAGGTCAGGTGCAGATAACTCCAGTCCTTGAGGGATATATCCACAGCACAAAGCACATCTCAAATGTTAAAACAATATACAGCACCATTTGTGTAGGGACAGACATACATAAACTTAAAAATAATAAGTACTGCATATTACCATATTTCAGCTTGACATAGTTTTATTGTCTAATCTGAGTTTCGTTTCAGGAATCCCCAATATAGTTACAATTTTCTCTGACTGATATATACCCATTTACACAAACTTAGCACTACGTTTCTTTTTTTCAAATTGCATGCATAAGACGACATAAATGTTTATCCTTTGGATACAGGGTAGATAATACTAATATGTTGGTTTATGGATAAAAAGCTCATATAAAGTTCCTTAGTAGGAGAAAAAATTAGTTAGTTTAGTTAGTTTTTTAATGTGTAAACTACTATGAATGCATACTTGCGCTATGATCCAAATTTGGCCCCTGATCTTTTAGCCAATAAAAATGTCCTGATACAATGGGTAACTGAATAGTTTGGTACAGTATGTTGCAGCGTTACCTGAAAATGAAGGCTGACTCACAACAAAAAGTTCAATTCTCAAACTATTCATCTTATTTTACTGCAAAATAACTACTCTTTAACTGTAACAGGCAGTAACAGATAATGTAGAGGTTGATAAAGTAGTTTGGCAGAGTGTCACAGACCACAGAAAAAATCAAACTGTGTACAACAATTAGGGGTTTTGCTCTCTCACCAGTCCCGAACCAAAAAAAGAGTGTGTTATCAGTGAGTCTCCCCCTTAAATAGCTTTCCATTATAGATCTCTCCCTATAACCAGACAGGACCGGCGCCAGGTTTCTGTGGGTCCTGGGCAATGGACCTCAATTGATTAATAATATCCAAATGTTTATATAATATGAAAAGGAAGTGTCTTGCTCCTTTCAAATGAAAGGAGCAAGGCAATTGAAGAAACTGCAACTGAGATTAACAAGTCAGGTTAAGGCTTTGATATTTAGTTGTGAAAAGCCCAGGCCGGACAGACCTACCGGTCAATCTCTAATATTAGAAAATATATTTTGAAATTACATTTAAAAAAGGCATAGTCCGTCCCTCGCTAAACCAGACACGGCAGCCAACAGCTTTCAGCTTTATGAAGAACTGGGGAGGATGGAAGCCAACAGGGTGTGAGAAGAGAAGGGACTAAGGGAAAAGGATGCAAGCAGGAAAAAAGAAAAAAGATCTGAAAAGTTTCACTGCTCTGCACAGAAATAGTACATTTACTCATATTTGCAATTTAATTTTTGTATGGGTGTGGGGGCCCCCCTCTGGCGTCGGGGCCCGGCGGTTGCCCCGGTGTTGACGCAGGCCTTGTAACGAGGCTTCCCATAGGTCGAAAACAGTCCTGCTGCTGACGTCACAGATGCAGTTACAGTTCAGGGGCTACAGAAGAGAGAACGCTCAAGATCCAGAAGTCACATGACTCATCCAGTTTTCCCAGTTCTGCCCACCAGCATTACAATACAATGTTGTGTGAGATTTTATGATTTGATCATAAGAATGTGACACAATGTCCAATCTTTCTTTATGTGGTGTTTTAAATGCTAAATATTACATTACATGTAACTAAATTGTGATTATTCTTCCTACTTGTGTGAAGTAAAAATGAAGGTGTCTACTTGTGACAAGTTTAGTATTTTATTTTTGTTTTTGTTTGTCACATATTTATTGCTTGTCACTGATTCGTTTCATGTTTCCTTTCACCCACTGTCAACATTCTTGACCTACATTAGACTTTTTTATTAATGTTATGCATCATGCCAGATTTCATTATCAACATGAGTCAGCATTCACATTCATTGCTACCATAAAGAAACATTAAATAACTCATTCATAACCTGACATGGCATATATACTCTTGACAGCAAGGTCTCAAATTGTTGTAATTTGAATTTCAATAAACAAACTTGAGTTAAATTTCTCGGAGCTCATCAGAACTTCGTCATATATTATTTTCACAATATGTTCTGAAAACTTGAAGTTAATACCTTTTACTTAACAAAATATTTTATTGAATAAACTGCTTTCAGGTAAAATAGATCTGAAAATAAAAATGATTAACTTTCCTGGTATTGTAACTTCAATGGGTGTTTTTTCTCCATTCAAAAAAAAGAATGACACTTCAGGTTTGATGCAAATTGATTTGTGAATTTCCCCCAAAATATCACATTAAAATATATGTACTACAAGACATATAAAATAAAATTCAAATAATATACCTATTTACAGAGCCATCTCTTAGAACAAACTATTTTAGTTTGTGTTTGTTTTAAACAGGTGTTTTCTTACATCAATCTCAGTTCTTTCAAATCCACCTTAATGTTCATCTTTTCACATTTAAGTCTTAATTTTCTCTCTAATAATTCTTTGGAACCAGTGTGTTACGGAAGGATATTTACCCACAGGTGTCCTTAATTCCTCTTTTATAGGTAACAGAAAATATCCACTTCATTATGATAATAATACAAAAGCAATATCGTGCTATTAAATTGCATACAGTCACAGCTTAGTATACTTGTTGTTTTCTGTGTATTTTATTTTTCTTCTACTCAGATTTTGTAATTTCTCAATGTAAAGGCAAGCTTATGGCAAGTTACTGATAAGGATACATTCTGATATATGGAGGTTGTCAGTGTCATGCGTTCTTCTTGTGTCTTGTAATCTCTTGTACTAACACTAATTGCACTTATATGTCAAAAGCATCAGTTTTGAGTAAGTTTATTAGAAAGGACCAAGAGGATACCAAGAGGAAAAGTTACAATGAAATACAATGCTCGCTATAAGGCACTCGGTTATAACACACCTCGGATATAACGCTCCTACAGAATGTCCCCCAATTCCCCATACTAGTGATTCATACACTATTTCTATAGTAAATACAGTACTGGTGTTGTTCAAACTATAAATAACTTCTCAGTCTAACTTCTGTTTCTGTCTCTCCCTTTTGATACAGTATCTGAACTGAAGAAAAGCTGCACTGGCACTTTACAACACAGACATCTTATTCAGCATTTGCTTTATAATTAAGTAAATATTTGGCCTATTACGACATAACACGGATATAAACAAACAAGATAGCTGCTTCTGCATCCAGCGCTAAAAGAATATTACAGACATTTGCAGAGCTTTTTGAGATGTTATAGTAATAAAATAATGGATTGTATTATTGAAGAGTTTGGTGATAAAACGAGTGATCAGGAGATGATTTATCATTATGCATGAACAAGGGGTTGGGCGGGGCTGTAGATGCACTACTGAGTGTCCTATTGATATGCAATGCCTTTTAAACCTGTTTTACTTTGAATAAAATTACTTTTAAACAGCGGGTGTAAAATAAGCAGTGTGTGTGAAATTAAGTTGGACCTGACAGGCACTGAGTAAATGGACCACAAAGGGTTAAACAAAAGAAAAAGTGGCTACACCTGTGATTTCTGACATGGATAGGTTTAACCCCATTCCTGCCAACCTTACATTCTCACACACACATTATTTACAGCTGAACACCTGATCTACCTTTAAGTAATAGACACATAGCATAGAACAGGGCAATGAAAAAGAGGAACGTAAAGGAACGCAGATTAAGTACAAGTACAGATTTAAGTAGTGTTAACAGATTGGATGGGTTCATGCCCAATTGGGCTTGTATTTTTAAGCAAAATACTAAGCTACAAACTTAGTATTTTGCTTTACTAGGCAGTCTGGTAACACGCGTTATTGTAAATGAGAATTTCTTCTCAAGGGTTTTACTTGATTAAAGAAAATGAATGATTGATTGATTCGTATCAGTGTTATTCAGCAACTAAAATAAAAGGCTAAAATTTAGTGACCCCCGCGTCACATTATAAGATACGCAAACAGCACTATTGAATAACAAGTTAGTTTTTACAGGAAGCATTAATTGGTACATTTTCAAATTCAAAGGAACTTCTATAAAATCACCAGTGTGCCATCAATCAATAATAAACAAACGTATCATTTTACTTTACACATTACAAATACATCTGTGTACTAATAATAAAAAAAACTAAAAACACATATTTCTATTTGTTTATCTCGATTTAGTCTTTGTCACCTGGATGGATATTGCCAAACTCACTGACCCGATAGTTAGGCATGATACTGAAGTAAACTGCAGCTACGTTTCAGCATGAATGTGACACTGACAGTGTGCCTCGTTCAACAGAAGCTGTTTTATTGAATTTATGTTTACTAAATTGAAAGTAAAATTGTCTGTGTCGATGATTATATTTAAGTGTATTGATTTGGTTACCAAACAACCAAAAAAAGTGTTTTTCCGTGTTATTCCTCAGCAAATGGATTCCTAGGATTCCTGGTAATTAAGCACAAAAAAACAAAAAAGTAGCAATTGCAAATAGTGTAGTTGCTACTTGTTCTAATGGGGAACATCAGAGGTGAGTGTGATGTCACAATTATGCTCCTGATTGGGCAGGTTTTCAGGAAGACGTGGGCAGGTTTTTGTAAAAATAGTTGGCAACCCTGACCGCAGTGTATATTAGTCTCGCTAGTGTAGCAGTATAGTGGTGAAAGCTGGACTATTAAATGCTTTGCAAGTATCACTGATAGTTAATTGCAACGTATAACTGTCGGATTAAGCACTTTATTGAATGGTAATGCTAGAGTGCTGACCTATGTTCGCTCTGTAGCATTGACTGCTGCTGTGTTTTTATTTGTGTATCCGATTCTGTGATTAACCCTATAGACAATAGTGCTGGGTATTATTTTCATTTTTAGAGTACTGCTTTAAAGAAATGTTACTATAGGCACATAAAGGTTTTCATTTTAGAAATGGATAAATGTGTATTGCTGCTATTTGGATTGTGTTTTGCTCTGTAGGTTTTCTTTTGGGTTTAGTATTTGATTCACTTGTTTGTTTAATTATTATACTCTGTTTGAATGATTTTGGACTACATGTTAGAGCAGGAACTTTTTACAGGTAGATAAGTGAATACTTTTATAAAGCAGTCTACTGTTATTAGGACTAATTACGAGTGTACCAGTTTTGTTTGTGCTTTTTATATTCTATTCTTTAGTTTCTGGCTATCGCAAATAACAGAGTACAGTGGGATAAGAATCTACTGCCCATTACCCTTCTCACAAGATTCACTGAGCGCACAATGAACCAAGGCAGCCAGATTAAACTGTAATGACTCTGACCACAAATGTCGAGTGGTGATAGAGAAACACAAATCCAGAATACTGGATCCAGTGTTAAGTATATGGATTCTAATAAATTGTAGGAAGTGAGTAGCCACACATGCTGGTTGCCTGTATGTCCCAGGCGGTGGTACTAGAGGAATATGTGTGTACAGTAAATTGCATTTGATTTGTAATCATGAATTCAATGGCTGGTCAAGTGAATAAATTATTTGAAATGTATATGCTGTGGACTGTGTTTTCAATTCTGGCTGGAGGTGAACTATAGGTGGTGCGGCTCCCCTGTAGAAGTATTATTGAACCTGTGTAAGCCTTTTATTTATTTATTTATTTGTTTGTCAGTGCACCCTACTGAGGTGTGAGCGCATGGTTAAGAGGTATTTAATATTTTTGTTATTTCTAGTTCTCTGTATGGTTAACTCCCGTGCTGGTATAGTTGGCACTACTTTGATTCAGATCCAGGACCGTGATATATGTGCATGTTTATTTAACAAAACCAAACACAAAAACTGAAACAAAACTGTCCCCAAATAGCAACCAGTTACCTAATTGAAGAATGGCCATATCAGTGATTGCAGGCAGGGACAGATTTAACCCCATCCCTGCCAACCTTACATTCATACACACACACACACACACTGTTTATAGTAGCAGGGCTTCTGCCCTGCCACAATTAGCCATAGGTCGTACGGTGTGATTGGAGTTAAACCTTTGGATGGAGTTTAATCTACAATACAGCACCTGAAGTGATTGGTTATCCAGAAGCAGCAGCGACTTTTCAGCTGTAGCATTGTATTTCACTTTGGTCAGTTGCCAGGACAACAAGGATTTTTTTTTTTTAAGTGCACCAGAGTGTATCCAGATCATGTTCCCTCCTCTAACAATGCTGATGCTCTGATTGAAATGAATGGCAATTGTGGACAGATCAACTCCAATATTTTTCATTTTTGCAAGAACATTGTCTGGATACACTACTGTATGATGCTTAGAGACTAATCTTTTTTTCTGGCGAAGAATAATGACAGTTTAGAAATGTGTTTGTTTTTAATAGCAAGCAGATTTATGACCCTTGTAATTAGAAACATCTAAACAATGGGATTATTAAAAATAAATAAATAAATAAATTACATAGGATACACCCACACAAAAATGTTTTTTGGTATTCAGTGGCCATATTTTGTAGCCTTTTAAATGTGCTTTCCATGTCCTAAAATATGACAGATCATCTTGTTTTAAGTTTTCAATGTTAGTCATGTATTCTCCGTTTTAATATTCAAATGACATTTTTACATTGTAGTGTTAAAACAAAGTGCCATTAAATTCATTTGTTGACATCCTGTTTACTGTACAATGTTACACTAGCAGAAAGTGGAAACTGTTTTAATGTGAAGCTATAAAACATGATGGGCTAACACATATTGCTCAAAAATAATGAAATCCATAAACTAAATGATTCTGCAGATTTTACAGCACCTGCATTTGGAATGTTTCAGGGCATGACATCACCATCTATTGTCGTGCTTGTACCAGACGGTGTTCAATTATAGGGTTATAGGACCGTGAACATGAATATAGAAGATACATCATGAACATTCATAGTATACTGTAGTTGCCAAAAAAACATAGTTTTGTTTGTTTACTGTGGGCCAGATTCATTTTCAGTGATTTATGGATATGAGGCTCATAGGTGTTTTGTTAAAAAGAAAAAAAAAGACAAAGATAAGAATATGATTGTCAGCAGCTGGCTTCAGAATTATTTTCAGAAGGGTTCTTCAATAGAGACTCTAAGATTATGAACCCTGCAACACTGTTCTTTACGCCGTCACCGGAACCTGCAGGCACTGATCAAAATGATTGTGTCCTCACCGCATCCTCTGCTTTTTTGCCTCGTACTTCACATGTGATTTTTATTTATTTATTTGCTGTACTGACATTAACTCTCAGAGTTGGTTTGTGACTGTCCTCTAAAGATCAAGGGCCCACCTCTGTGTCCACTACAATATTCATGCAACCAGCAGTAGTTTCCCACCAGACACTGCCTTGGGTATCCCACTGCTTCTTCTTAACAGACTAAGTCAAGGCAATTAAACAGTAGTAAAATTGTTTTTTTTTTCTTTTTTTTACAATGTATGCACAGTATTTTATTTCTATGTATTTTTTATAAACACACCTTGGATAAATGTTGATTTATATTTTAGTATGTATTACAGTATAGATTAAAATATAATTGAATAGATGTGTGGTTAAATGACTTATCCTGGTACATTTTAGTGACTCTAATATGGATGGAATGATTGGAACTATAATGAGCAGCCTGTGGTCAGGTTTTGTCGACTGTGCAAATGCCCAAGGAAGTTCTAAATCACAGGTCTGTAAAATACGTATGATTGAAAATGACCCCAGGTAACTAAAAGTAACTCTGACTGCAGGTGCAGCTGGAACTAAATGAAATGGAACCTAGCCACAATGGACTAAGCTGGCTATATTATGATTGGTTTTGGAAAAAAGGAGCCCGTAATTTGAGCACCCTATAAATATAACATTAATGTAAAAAGTAATATCCTTTCATACAAAATTAATATCTAGTTACTGTTTATCTATGTGCATAAGGATGATAAAATAATATTTCAGGGTAGAGTATACACTGCAGTCTATACCCATTCTTTCAGCGACTTCATGAATATTTAATAAGGTCTTGTGGAAATTAACTCCAGTGCCTCTGTGTCCCTTGCATGTAAGTGGAAGCAGCATGAAATGTACTTTGTCCCCAAAGAAAAGATAAGCTATTGTTTTTAACATTTTGAACGTTACATACATTTCACACCTAATATCTGCCTTCTATCTGAAATCATCCATTGTGGTCCATTGTATTCTCATGCTATCTTCTGTTTATCTGGCTTGCTTTCTGACTTCTGCTACCTGACACCACAAGCTTCTCTTATAAAGGTTTACTACAATATATGTAATGTAAACATTGTAAAGAAAAGCAAAACAATAATAAAAGAATGGTAGAGCACAGGCAAGCATAATTAATAAGTCAGAATTACAGTAAAATATTGTAAAAAAAAACAAACATAGTTAACCAGAGGACATGCATAGAGCATGGAAAAAGCACATAAACTGCTTGCCATGCAAATCTACTGTGGTAAACTTTTAATGGGTTATCCAAAATCAAAATATACTGTAAAATTACAAACAATGGAGTAGTGATATAACAGACCTTATATACATTTGTCAGTTTACAATATATTTGATTAAATTGATGGCATGAGAAATGATCCCCTCTGTGTTATGCTGTACTGATCTCATGGACTTCTGGTAAGTACTTTGCTGCTTTTCCAAAAAAAATGCCCTTCGTTTATAACTCACTGTTGGAGCAATTTATATTTGCATGCTCATCCCGATTTTCATAGAGATAGCATATCAGGAACTGTGACAGAACCCTGATGTGAGTCCAATTGTGGATTAAAATGTTTGTTTGTTTTTTTTTCAACATAGATCTTAATAGTTGTGCTTTAGGCAGACATTACGTTTAACGGTTCCTGATGTTTTACAAACAATAAGGGTAACATCTTACAAATGATGAATTATATAATCTTGTCTTTATGTGCTTAACTTCAATTGGCAACGTTTTGTTGTTTTGATGTGGTTCATGCATTTTTTATATTGGACTATGACTGTGTACGTTTTTCCAGAAATTCCAATGCTAGTCAGAAATCTGACATTACTATTCATCCATTACCAACCCCTCAGTTGAATACTGTTTTGTTTTTAAACTTTCATTGTCTTTTGTGTAAATCTGGACAAGGGTAACTTTATGGCATTGAATGAACCAATAGACAATTAAGACCAATTAACTTTAAACTGTTTGGACATTTCGAAGGGGATCTGGTTCTTTCTTTAGATTACACAGGGGTCAGAAAAAAAATGTCTGAGCTGTCTCTTTCATTAAGATGTTTCAAGAAATAAATATGTATGATGGAGGTAGACCAAGCTTCATGTTGGCAGCACAAAAGGATGGTTGATGTGAGCAACCCCTTTTATTTTTATATGGCTGTCCAGAGAGATTCCCTTTAACCATGATTGTACATAGCATCTGCTAAAGTAAACAATGCTACAATTAAATACATTTTCTTTGCAGAATAAAATAATCCCCTATGGCACTTTTTAGGGCATCCCTGAGCTTTGGTGTTTGACATAAATAACCAGTCTGTGGCGTTGGATCTACTCATTAATAATTAAACATTACAGTCTAGGGAAAGCAGACTAGTAAACTAGAGTGATGGAGATTAGATGGAGGAAGTGATATATTGAGGTCATAACAACATTCCCTGTATCTTTCTTACTTTTCAATGAAAAAAAGATAAACTTTAAATACCTGCTGATGGCAAAAAAAAAAAATCTGTCATAATATTTGGTCTTTCAGATATTTAGACGTTTCATTTTAAAGTACTTATATAATAATTATACTTATAAAATAATTATGTGGATAGTTATTTTCAGGTCTCTGAATTGGATCGCAGTCGCTTTATTGAAAATGAGAGAATGATGCTTATTTTTTATGCTTATTGCACAGATATACACAGAAGAACAATAGACATATTACAATTCCAGTCATAAAAACATGGTCACGAATCCGCCTTGTATATATTTTTTCAGCCTCAATAGGAACAGCGCATCTTGCTCTTGAACTGCAGAATAAACCCAGTCTTAAATTCCAATCAACCTGAACAGAAACTGTTGGAAATAAGTAGGTCAGCATCCTTTCTTTATTTAAATGGGATATTACTTTATTGCATTTTTTGCATGTGGTGGCACAGGATGTGGGATAGTAGCCATCAATATTTAATCTTCTCTTTGGATGTGTGTATGTTTGTGTGTTATTTTGTTTCCTTCTAGATGGAAATCTCCATCTTAAAGTAAAATTCTAGAAGTAATGTTTTACCTTTCCTTCAGCATGAAGTGCCTGAGGATGTCTTCAAGGCTTTCTGTGTTCAAAATATTGCAAAGATTGAAACTAAGCAGGGTAAAGATGCCCAACATTGTTACCATCCTCCCATTTCCCCTCTGCCCTCATTATAGGGCCCACAGATTTGAGAACATTACTATAAAAAGACTATAGTATTTACCCTATGGCAGTCACCATTATTATAACACTATCAGCCTTACAAAATGCATAATGCTATGCAGCAAAAGCGATCTTTTAATGAGAACAGGGTACACTGACCTCAAGTGGTTGCCCCTCTCATTACTTACACAGATTAGAATTTAAAAAGTGAAAAGTCCTGATGTCAGTATGTGGCAAAGTGGTTTGTAGTGCTCCGGTGTATAGGTGATTTGAAGTGCTCCAACAAAGGACAAACACAAAGTTTACCAGTCAGGTTTCTTTAATGCCCTTTAAACCGGGTTTCAAATAATAAAGCTGGCTCTACCCAGCAATGGGTATTGCCAGCAAAAACTGGACTAAAATAATAAAGCTGGTTCTACCCAGCAATGGGTATTACCAGCTACAAAACAAAAGGGTTGCAGTCCCGAAATAATAACCACAGAAAACACGTCTCCAAACTGGGTGCTCTGGTGCAGGTGTGGTGCTCTGAGTGCTGGTGCTCGTGTGCGTTCAGATCTGGGCTTCTCGCTGCAGCTCCAGCTTCGTATCAGCCGTCTAGCAAAACAAACACAACACTTCTCAATGAACCCACACTTCATTCAAGATTCCGTCCTTGTCTCCTCCCATTAACCACAACAAAGGAGACGATTACGACGTCACGTCCCCCTAAAGTACCCTAAGCCCCGCCCCCTCCGATAGCTAGTTCAATCACGTCTCCTTCAATTCATGACTGAAACTTCGCTCACCGTACTAGGGCGATGACTCCAGGTACCGTAACGCCGCCCTCTTCCTGAATGGCTGGCTCCCGACTGTCCCAGGGATGAACTGCCCAACCATTCAGTAGGAAGCCCGCAGCTCCTGTTGTACAGTGCCCTCACCGGTCGAGAGGGAGATTATTGATTGGGATTCATTCGCTCTCCGTCACACAGTAATACTTGAATTACTGGTACCTTACAAGATGGCTCATGGCAATTCATATTGGCGTGTTTTTCAGTTAGATGTTGAAATAAACCAAGCAAACTAAAGTCTTAACATGTGATAATGTTTCTCAGCAACTTTAAAAGCAGGTCAACAGTTCTCCTTGGTATGAATTGCGTAAGTGTGTAATGTTTTTAAAAAGAAAAGGAAAATTCTGCATGGTGTTCCTCTGTGATTGACAGCATTATTTTCTTGGGCCATGCCCTGATACATTTTTTGCGGCACAATTTCACAATGGCACCATGACCAGAGACCTTGTAAATTAAGTGGCCGATGTCAATCTCCTACATTAAAAACCATTTCACACCACTTGAAATAGACATGTCTGACAAAATCCTTGAACACAACAAAAAGAGATTTGAAGTGTAAATAATATGTCAGAACATCTCTTTAATAAAACATACTCTTTTGCAAAGTAATAGATGCATCAATCCAGAAAGCAAGAGTTTCAATCTTACCCTACTAAAAATATTCACATTTTATGGATGCTTTGAATGTATTTGTCAAATGTGCATGCTTAGGTTTCTAAGTTCTTTACGGTCCAGTTTCTACTTGCACAAATACATGTTATGATATGTTTTGTTGTGTATCGTATCTGAAAGTGTCTCATAATGACCTTTGCATTCAGTGTTGTGTGGTTATCTATACCTTGTTTTCTGTTAATTATGGTTTTCCATAGCTTAGCTTTCTGTGCATGGTTTGTTTCAAATCCCCAAAAATAGTTCAAGCTTTAGGGCCATCCAAATAACCATGCAATTTATGGTGAAAGTCTTCAACAGATGGGAAACTACACCTCTAAAGCTGGTACTGGTAGTTAATTCCTTGTGTGTAAATATAGATACCATGGACAGAGACTTAGATGTTTATAATAAACCTGCTCTGTAGAAACACTTTTTCACTATGTTCAGTCTAACATTTTTGACTTTGAACGCAAGCATACAGAGTGATTCATATATTCTCATGTCTAGGGAACAGAAACGATGTTATGGGTAATGACAGAGTAGGCTTTTTTTCCGTGCTACTCTCCTGAGAATAATGCCAACTGCCTCGGGTGCTTTTAGGTTTTGATTCGCTGCTTCTCCACCTGGAGAGACACCTGAGAAGTTTCATTTCACATCTCAAAGGTTATTCTGGTTGTCACTACTTTTTATCACAATCTATTCTATTTTAAAACCAACTACCCACTAACATTGGATATTAGTCATGCAAAAAAGCAGTTAGAAACACCCGATCAATTTAACTTTTCTGTTTGCTTAGATAACAGTGTTAAACCTTGGTGACAATGTCCAGTTACATACAGCATGAAGGACATTTTTTTTCATACACTAGTTTCTACATTAGTTTGATGAATAGTCCTTCTTGGCCTGCAAAATAAATCATCATCCTTCAAGATAAATGTAAATATATGAACACTACAAGCTATAACATTACTTGATAATTTGATTCTCCTTCACTGTGTCCTTGTAACTTTTCTTGAAATCCAGTAAACTACTATTTTAATGCATGAAAGATGCTAAAAGTTGTAACCTTCTCCAATTCAAGTGCACCTCACATATGTTTCATTACCATTTATATTATTTTATTTAATTCATTCTTCTTGTACAGGAATCTGCAAAATGACTTAAGGTTACACTAAAGTATTTTCAAGTTGCTGATGACTTCTGTTATAACAAAGTTGGACTTATTTATTTAATCTATTTTAATTGACCGATTCTGATGCTCTTTTTTGTAACTTTTTTGTTGATATTTAAGTATATTTAAATATTCTACTGTTTATACATCTTACCTTGAATGAAGATCAATACATATTTTTTATATGTTTTTGGAATAAATACTGCAGTTAAGAAAGACATATTGTGAAAATGGTATATTCTAAAATGTGTGATTAGCATGAAACATATGCAATAATACATATGGATGTAAATATCTTTGAATTTCAATACATATTATAAAAAAAGCTTATATGCATTTAGTTGCAGGGTGGCTGTTTATTTCAATGAGAGATTGTGGCTATTAAGTTTTAAGGTGTGGGGCAGTACATTCTATTGTTGTATAATCCTGTAATGACTGCAGTCTTTTCACAAAATCTAATGATTTATTAATGTGCCACATCACTTTCTATAAAAGTGCACTATTCACCTCTCTATTATCAACAAAATACAGCACTGAATAGTATCCACATATACACTAGGTTAACTGATTTAGTGAAGAAAATAATTTATTTCATTGTATACTTAGGAGTCTTGTAGTGTAATTACTGGAATAGCAAATACTTAAATACCTTAAACAATATAAACCTGTATACAACTCACATGAAAAGTCATCTTTCTTACAGAACAGTAGTAGGGTAATACACGTGTGTAAGCGATCAGAATTTGACAGCACTGTTTCTGAAACTGACAACACATAAACTCCCCAGTTATACATATTTCTGATTTATTGTCTGAAGAAAAGTTCTCTCTTAGATTGTATCAACAATTTGATATTTTGTGTTTATGCAACACTTTAACTAAGATTTGAATAGACCAGAATAAAATAGCTTTTTTTTTTTTAACCATGGCACAGCAGGAACAAACAATTCTATTTACTTGGAAGTCAGAAGGTCAATCATCTATCATCAAAACAGGTTATTAAGTCCCAGTGTCCATTACTGCCTCTTTGTTAACTATGAGCTCATGAATAAAAGAAAATGTTGCAATACCCACTTTGTGTTAATTGTTTTTTTAGCAAGTGAGATGATGCCAGTAAAGACTATTGATTGGCAATTTTATTTAATGTTATTTTTGCGTAGCTCAGAATAATACTGTTGTGTAGACTAAATCATCTGACACTGAAGTATTGAAAAGTATTTTCCCACATCATTATGCTAGAAAATCTTATCTGCATAAAACAAAAAATGTTGGAGCCAGTTTCTAAATATAACAACTACTGTAATTATATTGTTTGATGACTTATGTACAAGGAATATATATCGTAATATCTATATATATATATATATATCTATATATAGATATATATATTATATATGTACATATATGTTGTGTGTGTTATATATATATATATATATTATATATTAATATTAGATATATATATATATATATTGAACTTGTTTCCTGTTTAAAGTTGATTTTCCAACCACCTCAGGGGGGTAAGGCATCAACAATATGCATGTGTCTGTGTTCGGATGGGCAGGCTCAACAAACCCTGTGCATGTGGTAGGATTTGGTTGAATACTTTTCGAAATACAGAATGGCAAAAAACACAGCTGTTTTTAATATTTTTTTGTCTCATATTTTTTTTTAGAAATGGCTCAGAGGCTTTTTTATACACCTGTATCTCAAAAAGCACAGCAAATTAAGGAACCAAACTCGGCATACACATAGTGCTGGGGGTATAGATGTGAAACGGGGTATTTATATATTTTTTGGGGTCCTAGTTTTACAAAAATTAAACCCCATTAATAACGGCCTGACGTCACTGCTGTCTGACGTCATTGCTAGGCAGAGTGACTTCAGAGTTCAGAGTTCAGCACACATGGGTCACATCTGTGTTTCTGTCTAGATTAAAACTGGTAATCAGTGATAATGTGTTTTGTGTGTATGCCTTCAACAGTGGGAAAATTAATAATAATTTGTTAATTTAGGAAATATGATTTTCATTTTCCACCTCTCGCTTTTGTTGTTATGGTACGGTCAGGGGTTCAATGATACCGTTCCATTCCTCAGACAAATCTATGCTGCTGCAGGTACTAAAACTGTCCACTTCTCTGTGCTTTTAAATAATAAAACATGAAAAATGAAAGTGACTCTGTGTACTTATTTTCGAATTCAAATTAAATGAATCTGCTGGGGATGCAACCTCTAGCATGTAGCTACAGCAGTTGCAAGCAAAGACATGGTTACAGTACAACATGATGTTCCCCTGCATCAATCTCAAGCGGTACAGATTACTATACAGTGCAGTTTATAATCTGTAGGGACAGCACAGCAGTATTGATGTTACCCTGCATTGATCTCAAGTGGTACAGATTACTATACAGTGCACTTTATAATCTGTAGGGACAGCACAGCAGTATTGATGTTACCCTGCATTGATCTCAAGTGGTACAGATTACTATACAGTGCAGTTTGTAATCTGTAGGGACCTGGTGAGAAGGAACATCTGCACATACAAACATATTTCTTTCAGTGGTACATACTGATGTCCACATTTAGCAAAGTTTAGCAATAACAAAAAGTTGGTTGGCAACAAGACATAAATGATAACATGCTGTTTACAGTTTCTAAAAGAACATTCATGGAATATAAACACAGAATTAATTATCACCCATATTGTTTATTAGTTTTCTAAAATTATACAATATTGCAATTATTACATCACTTGCCAATTTCAAGCATGGCAGACTTGTAATTGATAGGAAAACATTTTAAACTTTAGCAATTGTGTTCCACAAAGGGAAAACCATAAGCCATGGTCACTATGTTGCCTGGGTGTGAGAAGATGAGCAATGGTTTTAATATAATGACACTCAATGCACACATCGCAGCAGATTGCCTAAAAACCTGAAGGATTCTTACATGATCTTTCTAGAGAGAGTGGACAGAGCCATACAACATGAAGAATAACTGCCCTTACCACTACTGTTCAAAGCTGTCCCCTCCTTTACAGCCTCCAGGGCAACCGTTGCTATTCCCCACCTCTCCAGTCTCAGGGGCAGGGATTAACATTTTTCACGTTTGATTTAGCTTCAATAAATCTGTCTTTTAGTAAAAACTTGTCATTGACGATGTCACATGTGATGTCAAGTGTGATGAAAAACATACACATTAGAATTAAAGTTGCATGGCTACCTTAACTTGCAATTTCCTAGCCTTTTGGACATTTGCAACCAAACCATAACATTATTTTAACAACATTTGCCATTTTGTGATTATGTATATATTAGCTGAATGATCCAGCTGTTTAACGTTTCGATATGATGTACATATCTTTCTCAAGGGAGCATGTGTTATTCTTACATGATGTAACGGCATTCTATATACTGTGGCATAATTTTTACTTTTTTCTTTAAATCTGTATTAATTCTAACTAACATTAGTGTGATGGGGAACTACCCATCTATATGAATGTGTTTGGAACTGGCAGGGAGGGGGTTAAATTTCTCCCTGCCAGGAAAACATGTAAGAATGTGGATGGAGCGCTAATTGAATGATCAGTAATTATTGATTAATTGGGCTCCAGCCACAGGGGATAAAAGCCAGGGGAGAGGGGCTGGTTGGGAGGTGTTTTTCTGTTTGGGAGTTTGTTTTGTGTTGAAGAGTTTTTGGGTTGAGAAGAAAGGAGTGTCTTGTTTTAAAAGACTTGGAACCTGACCATTTATTTTGTAAGTTTACTTTGATTATTTGTGTTTGAACTTTTTGTTGGCCTTTGTGCCTGTTTATTTGATTATTTTGTTTAAATAAAGAATTTTATTTTTGCCTTTACATTGTCTCTGAGCCTCAGCCCTCTGTCATCCTGTCACAATTAATTTAAATAAATGTATATTATCATGCAGTGCTGGCTCTGAGGATCAGCTTTGATTTGGCCTCCCCAGCATAACAGCATGCACAGCTTTTGAATGAATTGTTTATTTAAATGTTATATATTTGAGTTAATTAGTTTGTTCTTTTCTGTTGAGTCCCACTGGCCTAATCATGTTCAGTCTATTTAACAATGTACTTTCTTTTATTCTTATATGGCTCATTGTCTAATTTTAGCTGTTCTAATACTACATTTTACATCATTTGTCATGTCCTTGACTACTATTGGTTCATTCATTTTCTTATTTCTAATTAATGGAAGGTGGTTCTGAATTACTTTATATAAAGTTGTTCCAGTCTCTCCATTTTATTTCATCACATTTCACAGGCTATTCAATAAACAATATTGATATTTTTTATTGTAGATATTCATTTTTAGTGGATATGTTATGTTACATTTGTACTTTTGTCCATGTATTTACAAACTTTACATGTACTATTGCAAGTATTTTTTTGTTTACTGAACTAAAATATCACCTAAATTATCATCTTTTGAATGCTACAACTGGGGCCTTAAATACTTTTTTCAATTTTTCTAAATTATGTAGAATCCACAAGTGTTTCCAAACTAAACTTTTGCCTAATCTTTCTAAGAGTACATTACTAATGTTGACTTCTCTATTTTTATAATATAGTAGATCATCTCTTTTTAGTTTATCCACTTTTCTTAACTGTCATTCTTTTTGGATCCTTTTTTTAAGATTAATAAATTTGTTTTGCAATCAATCCATTGATTTAACAGCAAATGCTGGAGTTTGTTGTATAAGTGTGTGATTAAATAAAACTAAAAAGGGCAACAGTATTAATCCAAATTTTGTATGATTTGTTAATGCAAAAACAATAAAATACAAATTTCACTTATATAGCACTCTACATGCAAGCACAATAACATTGTATTGTTTGTCTAGATCTTACAAGGCCTTGCCAACCAACTGGGTGACAACAGCAGCAGAACGGTACTTTTTTTGATGTGTACTTAACACGGTATAGATAAGAAAAGGCGTCAACAAGACAAAGTTGCAATTTAATGTAACTATTTCAACGTTTTACTCAGTAGCTCAGCCTCTCAAAGGTCAATGTTAAGGTCATTTTTGGATCGATCCACATGGTGTTCCATAGACACCATGGCCCTGCACTCTTTAATCAGTTATAAGCCAGTTTTGCATTTTAACTTAAGTCAAAGATCAGAGGCAAGATCATTTTTGGATAGAACATATGTGTTCTTATCTGTGTTCCATAGTTACCAAGACTCAGTGCACTCTGTAAGGAGTTAAGCTAGTTTTCCGTTTGATCTTAAGGAGAGGCAAATATCAAGGTAATTTAACAGAACACACATTAATTTCCATAAGCGCCCACTACTCTGAAGATCCAGGAGTCTACGAAATTCTACCTTAGATAAATATACTATATCCAACTATATGCAAATTGACCATAGCTGAATTAATTGGCTTGTGATGGCCATGTTTTTTTTCTTTTTTATATAGTGACTTGCCTTGAAAAATTTTGATAAATAACTTTGCCAAGGTTATGTGTGCAAAGTTTTGCTTCAATTGGCTAACTGTTTCACAGAAGAAGATATTTGAAGTCCAATATGGCCACCAAAACATGTGACCAATTGACTTCTCTTGAATAAATCTAAATCTAGGGCATAAGGGTAGTCTGCCCCAAATTTCTCATCTCTACTATAAGCAGTTTTAGAGAAGGAATTTTTTTTAATTGTCCAAAATTCCTGAAAAATCCAATCTGGCCACTGAACCATGTGACCTATGCCCTTCATTTTCAACCTGGAATAACTTCTACAGGCCTCTGCCATCGTATGAAGTTTCATGAGTTTCCATGTAATGGTGTTGATTTTACAGACATTTGAAAATTTGGCATAATAATAATATTATTTTAGAGAGCAAACATGGGTTATTATAAGTGTTCCATAGTAACTATGGCCCTATCAGCACTCTATAAAGAGTTATAAATAAGTTTTGCATTTGAACTTTAGGAGAGGTCAGAGGTCACTGGCATGGACATATTTTCATAGAGCATGTATGGCTTACTATATGTCTTACATAGTAACCATCACCCTATCTGCACTCTAAGTAGTTTTAAGCAACAGTGGTCCATGTCGGCCATCTTGGATTGACGAAAACTCACCATTTGAATAACTTTAATAAGATCCCTGGAAAGTTTCAACTCAATCGTTCCAGCGGTTCTGGAGGAGTTGCATTTTAAAGCTAAAATGTAGAATCCAAAAATGGTGGCTACATGTCACGTCACGTGATATGTGTAATTGCACATCCCTCCTCAACATATATTAGACTATTGAGGGCAATAGCAGCAATGGTTTTTGTTGTTTTAGCGTCTTCCAAATGAGTTACTAAAAATACAAAATCCAACATGGCTGCCAAATCATGTGAACTACGTGCTCCATTTTGCTTCAACGTCCCATAGGTATCTACCAACGTTCCAAACGGTGAGTCTCCCCCTGCAACGGTTTTTATTTTATGGACTGTTAAAGATGGCGGAAGGAAAGAAAATAACTGACTTAAAAACTCACCATCTAGAATGAAAATCTGTTACCATCAAAAACAACTGGTCAGTTACAAAAACATGTGGTATTGTAAGAGGCCTCTTCACTGATAGTCTGTCCATATAATTACTGTCGTGAAGCATCAAGGGCAGTTATATTTCAAGGGGGAAAAATAAATCACGTCAAGCTGGCATTTGTCTGGATCTTAAGCCAGTTATAATATTCTACTTTGCCTAAAAGCATTGGTACTGCAGCAGGTTGTCAAACAAGGCTGGCATACTCAATGGTTGGACAGATATAAGCATTAAAGAATATTGTTTAATATATAATGTGACAAGGAAGAACTATCATTTTCAGAATACCAACCTAGCTGACAATAGCAGCCATTCCTCTCACCTGTTTTCCACAAAATGTAATGTAATAACCAGGACAGAAAACCAGTAGATTAACTCAGAACAGCACAATATTCCAACATTAAAACTGGCTTGCAATGTGAGACATTATGTCAAGGGCTATTGGTGCTGATTCAATCTAAGTATATACAAACTAAAGCCAACCAAATTAAGTTGTTTATCATTCTAAGGCTAGGACCAAATCAAAACTTTGCCAACCCGCTAATCGCACTGAACAAAACTGTATTTAACAGCGTTTTCTTTTTCTGGTAAGTATCTTATTTATTCTCCTCATATTAAATATAGTTTTGTTAAGTGTGATTAGCAGGTTGGCAAAGTTTTGATTTGGTCCCAGCCAGTCAGATTTCGACCTTTCATTGTTATTAATTTTGTAATAAAAAAAAAAAAAAAAAAACTATATGCAATGTTATTATTAGGGTATGGTAACAATGGACAGTGATAATTTAAATATCTGCATACAGTAGATAGTCTGTCTTTATGTATGATTATCTTGAGAGAGATAATCTACCTTAATGTTTCTTAAACCAGAGTCTTGAGGAATTTCCTTCAAATATTTTGCTTATGCTTTTCAACAGGTCTTAACAAGTGCAGTTTCTCAAAGATTTCTCTGGCAGGCAGCAGTCAATGTGTTTTAGTTTCCATTCCTCATGAAAATCACTCTGCCTTGCTTTATGCTTCTGCACACTTATGCCAAGGCTAAAAGCCAATGTGAATCAGAACTCTTGGGATTTGATATAACATAACATAGCAATGCTCACAATTTTATTTGTGAGACAGCATTTTTACTGCTGGATGATCTTCCAGACAGTGATATCAGCATATTTTATCTATTTATTTTAACTCATTCATCCCAACAAGTGCCTGGAGGCTCTGTTCATTCAAGTCACGTTGCTCCCAATTGTACATTGAGCCATCCTCTGAACATGTTGTCTATCAAGTTTGTTCAAGTTGGTACATATAAAAAAAAAAAAAAAAAAATTAAAAAAGAAAAAAGGTCAGCTATGGTCAATTTGCACATATTTACATATATTACAATATGTATCTAAGGTAGAATGTTGTAGACTCATGAATCTTCACAGAGTAGTGGAGGGAATTAATGTATGCTCTATTAAAAAAATTACTTTGATTTTGACCGTTGACCCCTTATTAAGGTCAAATGTAAAACTAGTTGTATAACTCCTTACAGGGTGCAGATAGAGTAATGGTTACTACGGTACACATATAGGAAAAAATATGCGCTCTGTCCAAAAAAGAATTCCAGTGACCTCTGACTCCTCCTAAAGGTCAGATGCAAAACTGGCTTATAACTGCTTACAGAGTGCAGATATGGTCATGGTGACTAAGGAACATATATAGGAAACCATATGGGCTCTATCCAACTGCACTGATGGCCATATTGGATTTGTCAAAAACACTGAAACATCTTCTCTGAAACCGTTTTGCCAATGAATTTAAACTTTACATACTTAACTTCAGGGAGATTGTCTATTAAGCTTGTTAAAAGTAAAGTTTGTTTAATATTTTTATTATTAAAGATAGCTATTCATCTTTTTTCCTCTGAAAGGGACCAAAACCTGTGCTCACAGTGACAATATACTCCTTTTTGCCATAACAGGGACAGTGCACTGCAGTTTGTCCTGACAGTGACAGTATACCCCAATGTGTTCTGATGGGGACAGTGTACCCCAGTTTGTCCTAACAGGGACAGTGTACCCCAGTTTATCCTAACAGTGACAGTGTACCCCAGTTTGTCCTGACAGGGACAGTGCACTGCAGTTTGTCCTGACAGGGACAATGTACCCTAGTTTGTCCTCAAAGGCACAGTGTACCCCAGTTTGTCCTAACAGGGACAGTGTACCCCAGTTTGTCCTGACAAGGACAGTATACCCCAGTTTGTCCTGACAGGGATAGTGTACATCATTTTGTCCTGATGTGGACAGTATATCCTAGTTTGTCCTGACAGGGCCAGTGTACCCCAGTTTGTCCTAACAGGGACAGTGTACATCAATTTGTCTTAAGAGGGACAGTGTACCCTAGTTTGTCCTGACAGGAACAGTGGACAGCTTTTTGGCCTCAACGCTAAGCGCTATGTTTGGCGCAAGCCAAACATCGCACATCATCCTGAGAACACCATCCCTACCGTGAAGCATGGTGGTGGCAGCATCATGCTATGGGGATGCTTCTCTGCGTCAGGTCCTGGAAAGCTAGTGAAGATAGAGGGCAAAATGGATGCAGCAGAGTACAAGGAAATCCTGGAGGAAAACGTGCTGAAGTCTGCAAGAGACCTGGGACTTGGGAGAAGATTCATCTTCCAGCAGGACAATGACCCCAAACATACAACCAAATCCACACTGGAGTGGCTTAAAAACAAAAAAGTCAATGTCCTGGAGTGGCCCAGTCAAAGCCCAGACCTCAATCCAATTGAGAATATGTGAAAAGAGTTGAAAAATGCTGTTCACCAAAGGTCCCCATCAACTTGATGGAGCTTGAGCAATTGTGCAAAGATGAATGGACAAAAATTGTAGTTTCCAGATGTGCAAAGCTGGTAGAGACTTATTCAAATAGACTTATGGCTATAATTGCTGCCAAAGGTGCCTCTACCAAATATTGACTTAAGGGGGTGAATACATATGCAATCAATTATGTTCTGTTTTGTATTTGTAATTAATTTAGAGCAATTTGTAGATTTTATTTTTCACTTTGACATTATGGACTTTTTTTGTGTTGATCAGTGGCAAAAACTCCTAATTAAATCCATTTTGATTCCATGTTGTAACACAATAAAACGTGGAAGTCCAAGGTGGGTGAGTACTTTTGATAGCCACTGTATAAATTAATAAACACTAAGTTATGTTTGACTAAAGAGCTTAATTTTCTATAGTTTAATAATAAGCTATGTTGTTTAAACTGTATGTGTGTTTTTGTATTGAAATAAGACTTTATGTCTAATGTGTGTGTAGGAGTTTAAAAACACATTTAATTTGTACAGTAGTTAATATAGCTTTTTTAGGATGTGGTACTGTGTGCTGAAAGAATGTGTTTGTATTTGGGGGAAGGGCAATTGGATTTCTAACTCACAGAGAAAGCAGCAAATACCATATACTGTGCCTATAGAAAGTCTACACCCCCTTGAACTTTTTTCACTTTTTATTGTGTCAGTGCCTCAGAGATACATGCATTTAAATAAGGATTTCCACTTATCTACACACCATACTCCACACTGATAAACGTAAAAAAGATTTATTGAGAAAAAAATTATACATTAAAAATACAAAACTGAAAGATGAACATTGGATAAGTCTCCACCCCTCTGAGTTAATACTTGGTGGAAGCACCTTTGGCAGCAATTACAGCTGTGAGTCTGTTGAGATAGGTTTCTACCAAATTTGCACACCTAGATTTGGCAAAATATGATCATTCTTCTTTATAAAACTGTTCAAGCTCTGTCAAGTTCCTTGGGGAGCGTTGATGGACAGCACTCTTCAAGTCATGCCACAAATTTTCGATTGGATTTAGGTCGGGTTTCTGACTGGGCCACTCAAGGACATTTATCTTTTTGTTCCTTAGCCACTCCAGTGTAGCTTTCGCTGTGTGATTTGGGTTATTGTCATGCTGAAAGGTGAACTTCTGTCCCAGTTTCAGCTTTCTTGCAGAGGGCAGCAGGTTTTCCTCAAGGACTTGTCTACACTGCTCCATTCATTTTCCCTTCTATCCTGACATGTGCCCCAGTCCCTGCATTGAGAAACATCCCCATAACATAATGGCGCCACCACCATGCTTCATAGTAGGGATGGTGTTCTTTGGGTGATGCACTCTTTTGGGTTTGCACCAAACATAACACTTTGCATTTAGGCCAAAAAGTTCCATTTTAGTTTGTCAGACTGCAAAACATTTTGCCACATGGCTACAGAAAAGTGTTTTTTTACATACTTCAAGGTGGTCTTTCTTGAGTAATGGCTTCCTTCTAGCCTCCTACCATACAGGCCAGATTTATGAAGTGCTTGGGATATTGTTGTCACATGCACAGTTTGACCAATCTTGGCCATAAAAGCCCGTAGCTCTTGCAAAGTTGCCATTGGCCTCTTGGTAGCCTCTCTGATCAGTCTCCTTCTCGCTCGGTCATCCAGTTTGGAGGGACGGCCTGATCTAGGCAGGGTCTTGGTGGTGCCATACACATTCCACTTCTTAATAATCATCTTGACTATGCTCCACGGGATATTCAAGGCCTTTGATATAATTTTTTATACCTATGCACTGATCTGTGCCTATCAACAACTTTGTCCCAGAGTTCTTTTGAAAGCGCCTTGCTGCTCATGGTTGAGTCTTTGCTTTGAAATGCACTACCCGGCAGAGGGTACCTGCAGGAACCTGTGGAGGCTGCTTAACTTAATGTGTGATTTTGAAAGTGACTAGTTACACCTGAGCTAATTTAGGATTGCTATTACAAGGAGGTGGACACTTATTCAACCAAGCTATTTCAGTTTTTATTTTTAATTAACTTTCTACAAATTTCTAGAATATTTTTTTTTTCACTTGGAGGTTGTGTGGTAGGATGTATAGATAAATGGAAAAAAAATAAATAATGCATTTTAATTCCAGGCTATAAGGCAACAAAATGTGAAAATTCTGAAAGGGGTGTAGACTTTCTACCATGGAGGCAATAGCTGGCCCCCAGCTGGGGAGATTAAATGCCCCTGAACCACTGCCTTCTCAGCAGTGGTGCAGATATGTAACCCCAGTGCTTTCTGCCCCTCCTATCCATCCCAGGTGCCATCTCACAGGACATACTGCCCAGCTGCTCTCCCCTGCAATAAAGTGCAACTTGGAAGCAGATAAGAGATGGGGAAATGGTCAGGAGGAGACCTGTACTGTTGATGTGGTTGTTGGTAATGTGATTATGCATGCATTAGTGTGGGCAGACCTTAATTAGGACAGCTCTCTTGGGCGGTGTGTTGTGGCAGCGACAAGGTCAGGTGGCGATCTCCTGTAACCATGGAGACCTGGTGGCATACCCCACACTAAAAGCATAAATATTGGTAGGACCGATTCAGCGTCACTTCATAGTGGGGGTGGAGGAAAGGCTTCCACATCCGGTAATTCTGGGCCGGGAATGGCCACAATATAAACAATTAATTAAAAACACTGTCCCGACCGGACACGTAAACGTGGCAGACAAACAAGGGGAAACGATTGGAGAGATTTTCCCCTTACAAGCTGGCTTGTTTACTTCCCTTTTTCTTCCCAGAAAAACAAAGAGAGACATATAAAAAAATGGGAAGGTGCATCAATGGGATGAGGCTGGGGCTTGCAGGGAGAGAGCTCAGATGGTATCAAACGGCACTCAAAGGGAGTCGTTACGCAGAGTGACTGACAGAGCAAGGTTACTGGGCCATCCAGGGAGGTTGTTACTCTGGCCCCTCTCAATATACCACATGTATTGTGTATGTATTGTTTTATTTATTTATTTATTTATTTATTAACATTTTGACCACTTAAATAGCATTCCCTGCCTCAAGATGGCTTCCCGTGTAACCGCATGGACCTCTCAGAACTACATTTCCCATCATCCTCCTGCTCACTGGTCAGTTACTCTTCAACTCCCAGATGGTTTCGTGAAGATACTGTCCAGCTGGGACCGTCAGAAAGAGCTGGAGTCGCCGGTTGGATGCCAGGACTCCAGGAGCACAAGAACTAGGTTACTTTACAGTAGGTTTATTTCCACACTAGTATAGTAAGGATTACATAGGGTAGTATGTTCATGGAGCAAGACCTTTTAGTGGAAGTCACACTCGCTATCTGTGGGCAAACTTGTATTTATTAGTTGTTTTTTGTTTTGGTCTTTATTAAATCCTGTACCAGGGCTACCATTGTTGGAACCATTGTGGTGGCACTTTTTTTGTTTATTAAATCTGCACACCTGTGATGCGTATCAAATGCCAATGCTCTGTGTCTGGCACTTATTATCAGTGACGACCCATACAGGTAACACTCCCCCTGTTACAATAACCTATTCGCATTGTACAGCAGGTGTATTCAGATAGGTCAGACGTTCTAGGGTTTGCCATAAAATGAACTGACATTTGTCTGACTTAACTGTTTTCACTCATGAGTTATTCAATAATATTTTTTTCAGTTGGGGAAAGTTTGGTATCTATTATTAATAATGCATTGAGAAAGAAACAAACATTACATTGTTAATTAGAATTGTTATGGCACATGCTTTTCATATAAAGTAGATTACAGTGGTATGAAGCATATTATTTACAAAACCAGTTATGGTTACTGACAAGAGGCACATTTTTGTCATGCTTCAGTTACCTGGAAGTTCATTCACATTTGTTTAGCTTAGATATAAATTAGTGAAGTCAAAGTAAAGTAATATATTTAAAGATATCCCTATGTTAAAAGGGCCATTTCCCATGATTTCTGCTGTTGTGCAATTACGGTGGAGAACCGCTAGAGGTCATCACCACATTAAAAAGTTACTTACCTGTGTTAATTAAATAATAAGGTCTAATTAAAAAAACACTAAGAACAGGTGTTGTTATTAATCAGTGATAGCTGTTAAATAGCTGAATATTTAATCCTTGAGGAAACAGAGGTCAAGGAAGTAGATGGGAGTTGCTACATGGACGTACGTATGCTGAAAATCTGTGTGAATTGGAAACATTTGTGTGCAAAACTGTGTTTAAACGAGAAAACAGCTTACCTGTCCCATACTAATAGTAAGGGAAGACAACGGGTAGTTAGTCCTGGTAAACAAGGAAGATTTTGTTTTGTTTGTTTATCTTCCCTGGTTTTTGTTTAATAAAATTTTGTTTTGATTTATTTTCAAATATTTACAAAATGTAATCTATGTTTTTCTTATCATCAGGAACTTTTTAGCAATAAAGATTTATATTTGGTAAACAGAAAATACTAAAATATTTCCCATTGTTCCACCCGAGTGATGTAGCTGAAGAGGTATCATGGTAAAATCACCTGTAGTCTTATAGATATCTTGGTTTAGAAGTAATAAAAAATAAATTTTAAAAAGGTGCAAAAAAAAGGTATTCAGAAAACTCCTTATCCTGATGATTATTAATAATGGATATTCATGTAAACATACTCAAGTGAACAAAGGTGACCTGGAAGAGTTGGCACCTGGAAGAGTTGGCAGCACTATATATATATATATATATATATATATATATATATATATATATATATATATATATATATATATATATATATATATACAGACACACACACACACACACACACACACACACACAGGCACCTCCAAAATTATTGGCACCCTTGATAAAGATGAGCAAAAAAGGCTGTATAAAATATGAAATATATTGTACTTTATTAATGATTCAAGGGAATCAACAAAATTCTCAAATTATAAATTTATTTCCAAAAAAATTAAGTGTCACAATTATTGGCAGCCTTGTTTTCGGTACTTTGTTCACCTTCCCCTTGCAAGGATAACAGCACTGAGGCTGTTTCTATAATTTTGGAAGGGAACACATTGGAAGGAATCTTAGACCATTCCTCCATACAGAATGTTTCCAGATCCTTGATATCCTTCGGTCTGCGCTTATGGACTGCCCTCTTCAATTCAAACCACAGGATTTCAATGGGATTCAAGTCCAGAGAATGAGCTGGCCATTGCAAAATGTTGATTTTGTGGTCAATTAACCATTTCTTTGTGTATTTTGATGTGTGTTGGGGTCATTGTCTTGCTGGAAGATCCACTTGAAGCCAAGTTTCAGCCTCATGGCAGAGGCAACCAGGTTTTTGTCTAAAATGTCCTGGTACATGGTGGAGTTCACAATGCCGTTGACCTTAACAAGGGCCCCAGGACCAGTGGAAGCAAAACAGCCCCATAACATCAAAGATCCACAACCATATTTTACAGTAGGTATGAGGTTCTTTTCTGCATATGCATCCTTCTTTCGACGCCAAACCCACTGCTTGTGTGCGTGGCCAAAGAGCTCTATTTTTGTATCATCTGACCATAGCACCCGGTTCCAATCCAAGTGCCAATGCCGTTTAGCAAACTCCAGGCGCTTACATTTGTTGGTTGCTCTCAATAAAGGCTTTTTTTCTGGCAACCATTCCAAATAGGCTATTGGCATGGAGGTGGCGTCTAATTGTAGATTTGGAGACTTGGTGACCCCAAGATACAACCAAGTTCTGTAATTCTCCAAATGTGGCCCTTGCATTCTTCTTTGCCTCCTGAACCATCTTCCTATCTGTGCGTGGGGGCAAGATGCACTGGTGTACTCTACCAGGCAGATTTACTACTGTTCCACTGGTTTTGAACTTCTTAATTATTGCCCTAATAGTGGTAAGTGGTATATTTAGGTTTTTAGCTATTTTTTGTACCCATTGCCTGATTTATGAAGGTCAACAACCATTTGCCTCTTTTCATTTGTGAGTTCTTTGCCTTTTCCCATGGTGATGGATGACAAATGGAATTTACATGCATGTTACCTCATTTTTATACCCCAGTGAAACAGGAAGCCATGGAAGGTCACGATACAGTTCCTTAAGACTGAGATGTACTTTAAAAAGTAGAATGGTAATGCAGATTTAATTTTGTTTGATTTTATTTATAAGAATCTTTAGGGGTGCCAATCATTTTGACACCTATCTTTTTGAGAAAAATTACTTAAAAATGAATGTTTTCTCTGAGCAATTGTATTTGTATAAAAGAATATAGTTTTCCCATATTTTTTTTTAACATAAAATATAGCTCATTACCTGTGTTGTTTATTTCATACAGCCTTTTTTGCTCTTCTTTATCAAGGGTGCCAATAATTTTGGACTGTATATATATATATATATATATATATATATATATATATATATATATATATATAGCGTTGATTACATGGTGCTTTATGCATGGTTAATTCACGGAAAGTTAAATTTTTGCTTCACTATATGTGCATTATAGAGAGGGAGTTATTTTATTTTGTATTTTAGTCAGATGTGTGTTATGTGTCCCGCGGCGCCCCCCACCCCCTCCCCTGTTTATAACGCTCTTCGGTTATAATGCTCATATTGTATCCCCCCCCCCCCCCGAGACCCACTGTAGTAGCGTATATATATATATATATATATATATATATATATATATATATATATATATATATATATATATATATATATATATATATGTGTGTTTATTTTATATTTTAAAGTGCTTTATTGTAAAGCAACTAAAACCCTGTAAATGTTTAAACAGGAAGTTTCAGATACAAACAACTAGTTGAATCCATGTCAGTGAGAGGCGTGTGTAAAATATCAGGCACAAACCGAAGTTGTAAATCAGGAAAAAACAGTACATCAGTGGTCAACATTAAACTTCGATATTAAGATGAGAATCGTACATTTACATACAAATGAACTTTGAAACAAACAGTCGTAACTAATCGACTGTAGCAGGAATGAAACTAAGTTACAGGAGTGAAAATTACTTTAATACATCGTAGGTAGGTCTAAGAAGTAAAAAAAACAAAACTATATAAAGTCAAGATACGACAGAAAAATCAGTGATACATAGAGCTTCGTTTACAAAAGGGCGCTAAAGTTTATGGTGTGCAATAATTGCAATTACTGTGCACATTAATGATTTCCGTATTTGCTATTGCAATTTGATTCATTATCGTAGAAATAGTGGGCATATTATGGTGCACGCTAATTTTATTGTGCCACACTATGGTTATCAGAATGAATATGTGATTCTTAAATTTTATCCAGCACTGCTATTAGTGCTAGCCAGTCCATTCTTTTGTCCATTCATATGTTTTAATCCCAGCTAGTTTCCTCCAAAGTATTTCTGCACTTTCCATGATTTCTTGAAGTAAATAAATAAATAAAATTTCTTTCCTTTGGTTTTGTTGTTCATGGAATCCACAGCACTTTCATTTTCAGAAATAAATAAATACATTGAAACTCTATAGTTTCTTTAATTTAAAGTAAAATCTAAATATATTGCTTTATGCAGCATGCCATAGTGACATTGTATGTTATAATCTTTCATAACTGCAACCAGGGCACTGAAAATCAGACATATTGCTTTGTCGTCAAAATTATTGAACGAATAATCACCTGGCTAACTATTTTGGAATCTTCCGTGATCCGCTTCCACCATTTGCTTCGGTGACATCTCCAACTCCTTTTTGGCTACTGATTTTAAATTTTACACAAAATAAAATAAATAGTTTTATTTTAAATAGTGTACTGTAAAATAAACATTGGTTTCCAAGGACTGGAAAAAACTGTAAACAAACGAGCTGCCTTACAAAAGGACTATTTTATTTTCCAACCGTGAATATAAAGGTCTGTGAGTTCACTATAGAATTAAAACAAAGCCAGTGGCAGGACTGAAAGCTTTATTCTTGCTTGGATTGAAATCTTTAGCCCTTCAGTGTTCAATCAGCTGGAAAAGTTTCTTGGACTGTGCCATTGCAATACCGGATTCTGCCAGTTCAAGTCGGCAGAAACCTGAAAAGCAGAACAGCTTACCTGCTTTTGTCCTTCAGAACACCTTACCTGACAGAACATCGTGGATTACCAGGGAAGAAAGACAAAAGGAGTCCAGGTGTTGTCTTATTTTGAGAACCAAGTGATAAGCACATGAACTTTGAGAAGAGTGGAAATAAAATAAACTTACCTTTGACTTCTGGGTGGAGATTATCTGCGCTGGTCTCGCTCAAACCTGTATATGCCCACAGACTGAATTCTTTTGTTTACTTAAAGACTTAAAATAAAGTGTATTTTGTTTAACCCTTTTGAGTAATGTGAGAATTCTAACATTTTGAGGGATGACTGAGATGACTTAACTTTAGAGCATGTATCAGACCAAATATCTACTTAAAGGATACAGACATTTCTAAAAAAAGCTGTTGCTCTGCAGATTACTAGATAATGATTTCATTCTATGATCAAGTATACCCACACTGACCTAGTTTGAATGTGACACAAAAGTTAAAAAATCCACTTGAAAATTAATTTTTCTTTAGAAATGTCCTCATAAGTGTAATCTCCTACTTAAAATATGTAACGTTACCAGTGGTAGCCACAACCTGCAGGAACAAGAATTTGAAATAATTTTGTTTAATATGTAAATCAGGTGCACATTTTTCCCTTTTTGAGAAGTTATTGGCAGGGTTTTAGCTTATTATGGAAGTTAATGTATATATCTATTTAAAGTATTAAGTGTGTAAAGCTGAGTGTGTAGAACCTGGACATACCAAGGGTTACACTCTGAGATTAAGTAACATTTTAATTTACCCAACTAGAAAGCAAAACAAAAGTAGAATAAATCACACACGTGTCTTTTTTTTTTAATTGCTTTAAAAATATTTTTTAATTCATAACAAATATTGTCTGTATACTTATGTACATACATATGTTAGAACATGAATAATGTCTGAGCAACAGCAAACATAAAAATTCAACAACTTTTGTTTCAGAAAAATACTTAGTCCATAAAAATATTTAAAAAAAAAACACATTTTCAATATAAATAAATAAATATTCAATACTACATTATAACAACTAATTAATAGCTATACAAGTAATATACTACATTGAACCAAATTCATGAATGGCAAAATGAAAAAGGTACCCATAAATTAAAAAAAAAAAAAAGGGTACCACTAACAACAGCAAAGTCTGATGCAATATTGTAGCAGTCTTTTCATTTTCATTTAAAGTAGTGCAAGGGGCAACACCCCCACCGAAAATGAATTTCAGGGTTTTGCGGTGGTCTAAAACTGCATATCCTGGGCCTAAATATGTGCCTTAATAAGGACCCGATATTCAAATAAGTGTCTAACTTTGTTCATTTTTTATGATTTTAGGAGTCATATTTAAAGAGCAAGTAAACATTACTTATATGTGTCTATGAAAAGTAGCTACAAAATAATTTATTTATATTAGAATTTTAAAACCAGAAACTTGTCTTAGCAGACAATAATTTTCACAGTAAGTAAAGTCCACATAGTTAAGCAAACTTTTTGGCTTTGCAATAATTTATTACACAGAAAATGTGGTGAAAGGAAAACAGAGCCAGACACCAATGAAACAGAGAAATGATATTTCAGGCAAAAAAACACACAATGTCACATTATATAGATACCATAATACCAAGTGAGACAGAGGAGAAAAACATGAAGCAATTTCTAAATTAAAGACATAAGAGAAGAAGTAGTATTAATTGGTAGTAAATTTGAAAACAGAAAAGGTAAGCCATAAGCTGTGCATTGTTTTCTATTTTTTCAATATATTCAATTTTTTCTTTGGCATTTTACATTGTCCTTACATTTATTTATAATCTTCCAAGATTCTAATACTGATTCTGATACACGCTTTCCCATTGCTCCGTTTCTCATTAGCTACCGAGTCCGAGAATGCACAAGTGCATTAATAAATAAAATAATACATTTTTTTAAAAGTGCTTGCGATTTCAAACACTGATTTTACACTTCTCAGAAGTTTGTTTCTGTTGCATTTTCAGTAAACATTAATGCATTTTCTAGAGTAAGTTGTATTTTTTCTTTTGTTTTTAATATTTTTTCAATTCTGTTAACTGTCGCTTGATTAACATAAGTACAAATAACAATAAAAAAATGTATTGGCAATTACTTGAACAACATAGCTTGAAAGTAAAAATCCAGTACATAAATATCAAGAAATAGGAATAGGAAATGGACAAACATGGAAATTATATATCAAATGGAAAAGAGTAATATTGAAATGGAAAATCTTATATCCATTTATATACACAAATGGTTTTGGATATTTCTTATTCATTTTATTAACACAGATTAGCACAAACCCACATACCACTTCCTTAGGAGAGTAGAATGATTAGCTACTATAGGAAATCTGGAGCAGCTTACTTTTTTGGCTGGTGTTTGCAGTGTGCCACAAAACACTGCAGTACACAGCTTAGAAGCTTACATTTATACTAAAGTATGACCATGGAAGCATAAGTCCGGAAACTAAATGCCCTCAGAGAAGGAATGTTTTACTCGAATTACATATGTAATGAATTGTGGAAATTGCCACTATTTTACAGGAAGAAAATAAACATCTTGAACACTATTCACTGGAACATTTTAGATGACTCATCTGGCAAAGTAGACGACAATTTAGCTGGCCGTCAGCTGGAAATGATTGGTAGGTTGTGTAAGCGTAACACATTAGCCCACACTAAACAATTGAACAATGTACTATCCTTATATACATTAGTCTATTTATAAACAGGGCTTATTTCACATAACCAACATCTATTGAAAACAAAACAAGCAAAACTGGAACGTTCACAGGCTCATCTACTTCACAATCTTCATATCCATGTGAAAAAGTTCATAATTCAGGGGATATTCTTCTCCTGACATTCATTCCATCAACATCTTCTATAAACATGTCTTCTACCATATTTCTTTTGGGTCAGTAAGCATTCTAGGTTTTGCAAAACGATTTAGGAACCCCTCTGGTAAAGAATTGTGCTTTGATGACGTGGTCTACGATAATCTCGAGTAGACATTGCAACCAGATACTAAAATGCTGCACTGGGTCCAAAAACACATCTCTATTGGTTAGGGGCTTTAGTGAAATACATTTTGATTGGTTTGTCATGTGTGAAGTTTGTCACACAAATATTTGTTTTAAATTATAATGGGCCATCAGTAAAGGGTTAAGCTTGTGTTTGGACCAGCCAAACACAAGTGGATAGAGAGGGCAGGAAAAAGCACCCTGAAGGAGGGTTAGGCTTTTATTTTGTTTTTTCCCATTTTGTTTAATTCACTGTAAATAAATAAACAACACCTTCTAAATGCTAACCACATTTTACATTGTGCTAATGCCAAATTTATACCATCCTGATAAGTAACGTAAATGTTACAATATATTAAATCATGATTTATCAGTTAACAAAACAGGTATCTAATTTTGATGCCAGATCTAGCGATCAAGGCAATTATCAAGCAGCCACTTCAGTATTGTTGTGTCAGTTGTGGAGCAATAGTTGGCCTTCTTGACTTCAAAACCCTCATGCCATCTGCTATTCTGTTTGATTGCTAATGGTGACTCCGGTGGATATTAACCATATTAAACATTTATCGTCCATTTATTCAGCACCTGTCAGGTGCATCAGGTCCAATTTATTTTCACACATGCTGTTTATTTTACATGCACTATTTAAAAGTATTTTTTTCAAAGTAAAATAGGTTTAAAAGGCACTGCATATCAACAGGACACTCAGTAATGCATCTCCAGCCCCGCCCCACCCCTTGTTCACTGTATTTGTCTCATAACTCTTTATAGACGTCCATACTGATAAATCCTCTTCTGATCACTCGTTTTATCACCAAACTCCTCAATAATGCGATCCAAGTCATTATTTTATTACTATAACATTTCAAAAAGCTCTGCAAATGTCCGTGATATTCTCTGAGCACTGGATGCAGAAGTAGCTATCTTGTTTTTTTATGTCTGTGTTAGGTCTGTGGTTCAGGGCCTCTGTGCCTCAGATCTGCCCCCTTTTTTTTCAGCTTCTCTTGGCTCCTATCGGTTTCACTCAGCAATTGAAAGGTTTACTCAGCTTTTTCCGGAGAAAAAACGACTAGAGACCTGTGCTTGATATATTTTTGATGATGTCCTTTTTGGAAAACAGCTCTTTTACAATTTACAGTTTACAGTTGTATGAATTTAATGAAAACTGTCTACATTTACCCCAACTTAAATAAAACTGCATGTTTGATGGTGGCCTTGTCTTTTAAAATGCTTGTCATTGACCTTGAAGGGGCATCATTGACCTTAAAGGCTCCCGGCCTCATCTGGACTCAACCTAAAAGGCTCCCGGCCTTGGACTCGCTTTGGCCTTGTGGCTCAGGGCCTCGACCTCGGGTTGGCCTCATGGGTCCCGGCCTTGAATCCAAGGCTGATATCTATTTTTTGTATAACTTGTTAACTTAAATTAAAATTGTGCATTTTGTTAAGCAGAATGTACATATATTTAGTACACATCACATATAAAATGCTGATTTACGATTATCTGGCATGTGGGTAAAAATCGGACAGCACGTATTAAAAAAAGTAATAAATAAAAATAAAAATAAACCCCACTCCTCATTTACCCTCATTCTGGGGGATATTTTGCCACATCGTTTTTTGGTTAAAAAGAAAACAAATACCCTAAGCCATCTATTGATATTGGTTGTAGTTTATTTTCTTTTGTTGACACTTTTTTATGGTTTTTAGTTTGTATGATTGTAGCAAATGATGCCAACTTCTGAAAGTAGAAAACAGTAGCATGTACTGAGCAAAGCGAGGTGGACATTTTTTTTAAGGCCAGTAGCTGCTAGCCCCTAGAAATTAAAAAGGTTCTTAGGCTCTGGCAAGCCAAGAACCTCATTCTTGCTGTTCAATTTATCATTTTGGCAATTGTAAACACAAGGCATTTAGAAATCCCCCTCCCACACCCCACCCAACAATAAAAATACATCAACATTGTTTTGTTTTTTTTAAATTTTGAATTGTATTTATTCTGGATTTAAATATTAGTAATGAAGAGTGTTTTAGGATCTTGTAAGTTCTTTCAAAACTGGACTGAAATATTCAACCTCAAAACTTAAAAAGTAACTTGTCAAAATAACACCTCAAGAAAGATTTAACATAATGATTTTTATTTAAATGTCTACCACTTTGCAACTACCAAAACGCAAAATGCTGTGTTGATCCAATACTTATTTATTTAAAGCGAGTTAAACCTCAAAACCCATTTGCACATATAGTAATGTGGAGTGTCAGATTTTGCTTATTGCTGGTGTTTCTTCGTACCTATGAGAGTGATACAGTCATGGCAGCCGCCATGTTTCACAGAGAAGTCTGTCTGGCAGTATTCACAGTAGACGTGAGATTGAGACACTCCACTTCTTTTAATGAATGACCATTCTGTGCTAAATTCCTGTGCATATTTCTGACAAGCCAGCCTCGATTTTAGATGGAGGAGAGTGACATATTTTGTTTGATTTGTAATTCCTATTTTAAGAACTGACAAGTAAGGCTGAAATGTTGTCATGGAAATTTGTACTAAAAATCATGGAGCAGTCACTGTAAATTTGCTCAAAATCACGAAGGACGCGGAAATGGTGTGTGAAGTCACAGAGATGAAAATTCTAATATATATATTATATATATATATATATATATATATATATATATATATATATATATATATATTCACAATATACAGTACCTACATAATCATGAAATTAGTCTGTATATAGTAGGCAAAAAGGAATATGAATCTAAATATGTATTTATTTATTTTGGTTTTCACAACATTGGGTTTAAGTTTTAATTGTCTAAACCGGTAAACTATAACACTATATTATACTACAAACAAAATGTTCATTTTACATAATATTTGGTGGGGTTTATACAGAACAGCAAACAAACCTTTGAAAAATAATGTTTTAAGACTGTCTCTTTGTGTGCATCTGTTGCTTTTGCTGTGGTACAGTTTGCAGTTATTTTACGTTTTGATTTGTTTGTTTGTTTCTTTGTTTACATATTTTTCTGATACAACATGTTGTATATTTGATGCCTTTCTGTTTAAAAAATGCAACTACCGTACTGTAAGATCGCTGTAAGTCCATGGCATCCTCAAGAAAAGAAAAAGGCGCAGTGAATATCATCGGCTGATACAGGAGCTCCTGTAATTTCCTGTTTTTTAATTTCTTCTTCACGAAGGAGTCTCCTGCTTTCCCCTGATTGGCTGCTGGTAGATTACATCACAGCGCGGTGAAAGTTGAAAATATTTTATCTCCTGCGCGCCTCTCTGTGGTGCGCTTCCCTGTGCAGCTGTGCCTGACCGCCTTCATTGAAAACAATTGCTGTGCTGTGTCTGATGTGAACGCTCCTTCAGCCATAGATTCCAATTGACTGTATTGGTGCGTGTGTGTATGCATGTGTCTGGGTGCAGTACTGTTTTTTTTTTTTTTTTTTTTTTTTTGTGTATAGGCTATAGTTAATTTTGGGAATTGCTTTTGTTTGCTTTGTATTTCAACTCTCTGTATTTTTATATACAGCATGTTTGTACAGTTAGTTTCTATTAGTAAATTGTTATGTTGGTTAATTCAGTTAGCTTTAGCTGAAAAACGTTTGGGGAGAATACAAATGTAATACCATAACTGTAAAAAGCAACGTAAATGCTTTTAACTTAACGTTTTTGTTTACTGTGTAAATATAGGCGCATGTATATTTTTTTAAAGTACCTGCAGTAGGAGTTTTGGTTTTTTTTTGTGCACGCACTTCCCCAATCACCACCCATCCCTTAAGTCAGGATCATGTAGCAACTGGGGCAGAGCACAAACAAACTAGATGCTGATAAAAGCCTAGTGTACTAATGCAAAAATAAATGTCAAGAAATAATACAGACTAACGCGAGTAAAAAATTAGTTTCCAAAGTAATGAACACGTTAATTGCAGTTAACTGTGATTAGCTGATAGATCTAATTTAAACTATTTTACCTGTGGAAAAATATTGCACTATAGCAAAGACTAATTTTTATCTAGTACAGTATATTTTAATAAAAAATAAATAAATAAATAAATAAAATAAATAATAAAACAAATAATAAAGTCAATAATTAATTAAAGAAATTATAGAAAAACATTACTTCAGTTGATGTATAGCAAGTTACACAAGCGGTTTCAAATATTTTAAGAAAAACTGTCATTATCTTATCTGCTGTCAAAATATAATGAGATTTAAGTTCAGCCAAGAATTGACTCCACAGTACAATTACTCTTTACATAATTACAAGCTATAAAAGTACCATTTATAACACCTCTGGTGACAGTCCTGTATAAGAGAAAAGCTTTCAGCTTGCCTGTGGGAATAAGCACTGTCTTGTTACAACATTCTATATGCTTAAATCTGGATACTTTGTTTTTACTTTAGTACGATATGATTAAATTGTTTTAATGGGTCCAATCTGGGATTTTTTTAAAAAAAAATTTAAATTTTTTTTTATTGCATATTGGTATTTCCGTATTTGACTAAAATTCACAGGAAATTGATCTTGTTGACATGTTTTAAAAGCAAGTGGTCAGCCTTGGACATCTAAGTGATTCAAAGATTTATTGGGAATTTAAATAATTTAGTGAGAACAGTATGGAACCCGTTCTATGGATTGGGTTATAAACTACTCAGTCAGCACTATAGAGGTTAATTGATAAATGACACCTTAGAGCCAACCAAGCAAAATTTTTGGCAAGACTAGCGTTGGGTTTGGTCTGACTCATAAGAGCCCAGTAGGTCTGTCAATCTTTGTTTCATAGCTGTTCTATGGCTTGTATTTAATCATTCCTCTAGTTTTTAAATTTTTAAATCTATTAGTCTTGGACCACTCTTCCAAGTCATTATGACTCATATGCAGTACCTTTTCCAGTTTTCAGGCACTATGTAGTTCACAGCTTTAAACTTGAGAAAATTAACTTTCATGTGTAAATGTAATTCTTGTTATGTTATTCCGGTTGACAAAGAGTAAAACCCTACTAATTACAGCATTCAGTGACTCAGCAACACATTTTCACATTGACTGTTATATATCCAACAGTTTATGTTATCTAAGTAAAGATAGTGCTGGTTTAAGGATATTGTTTTTTTTGTTTTTTTTATAACACTACCTACAGTAGGCTGCACCACCTGACCTTGTTTCTAAGATAACCTCCACTACTAACACCCAGCGCGTACCGTGTCACTTCATTATTCCCTAGCAGTAACAGAGACCATCTGTCTTTTCATAGTGAAATTAAGATAAACAATTTCTTTGAAAAATCTTCTATTTAATTTCTTCTGAATCACTTACATTACAAGGTGAAAGCTATTGCATGTCTTAATAAAGAAGCTTCATTTCTGTGGTGCTGTCATGTAAAAGGAAAAGAAAAACATTGCCTTGGTTTTCCTGTTTGCAATTTATTGATTGTAATTTTTTGTTTACTTTTATTATTCCCTATTCTTTCTCTTACTGAACCAAACTGCTACACATTGGATTCTGCCAATGGCATGTTTTGCCTGGCAGATTTCAGGTGCTAACTAATGCTTTTTTTTTTTTTTTTATTCTGTTTGGGTTCCTAAATTTGATTGGTTGTTTACTATGGTTTATTTACCTTGTTTACTTGTATTAGTCTACTGATGTACAGGTTTATGATTGCTTTAGAATCTTACAGTACACAATATTGGACAAAACATTAAGGTTAGTATCCTGGATTTGAGTAGCCCGAGGCATTCTGTGTATTTAGAATTTAGTTATGGTGACGTCACAACCATGCAGGTATTAGTAAAGAGCTTCAAAGCAAATGTTTTAACATCAAAATCATGGTTGAATACAGTCAATAAAGTCCCACAAAAATTCACATATACTTGTAATAAAGGATTTTAGATTTGAATAATGCCATTTAGTATGTTAAAAAATAGTTGTATGGCAAGGGTCATATTGCTCTACTTAATTGTAATTTTCAGTGTGGAATGTTGTATTGTAAAATACCTTTGCTTCTCTGGATTTTTGTAGAAATCCTGCTGCGTACTTGGTACTCAATACATTTCCCCTGCTTTATCCTGCCATTTAACCAACAGTGCATCATTGTTTTAAACAAAGCATGCCTGTCCTTTGTTGAGTTTTCCTGGTACCACTTCCTTTGGTACCCCACTGTTGGATCGCATAGTGCCTTTAAGAAGAGGACACTTTAAGAACAGGACACCCATGCGACAGATGTATGACACAATGATATTGTCACCTACAAAAATGTAAGTGTATGAGGTACAGTTAGGAAACTGTGTTTACATGGGCGAGTGGAATGTGCTGTGTCATGTCAGTGAGAGGGCAGCACCATCAACACAGATCAACCAAGAGTTTTGCAGTGTCATACTTGATGAGCAACATAATACAGTTTAGTGGGAGGGATATCTCACCACCACAGTTGTGCTGTTTACATTGTATGTAATACCAGTATGTTCTGCACTATAAGAAAAGTAAAACCAATAATGGTTTTAAACTGTAAATCATTGAACTGATCATTTACACTGCCCTCAACCATGTCACATTGCAATTAGCAAAAGCACCTCCACGCGTCAGCAGTTTAAATACAGTATACAAATATCAATGGTGCTCAATCACTGAAGACAATACATCAAAACAAGTCCTCGTGGGTAAGCAACTTGTTAAATGATCACAATTATGTTTACTCAAGGCATCAGAATCCTATTTCACTACAGTATACTTGAGAAGCAATTGTCTCGTAAGGGTGTCTAGTTTAACTGCCTTGCGGTGTTACTTGAAATGGCCTTTGAATTAAAATGAAATTACAGTACAGTATTTTACTGTCACGACTACCACTGCATTTAAGCATCTGTTTTCTTACTTATTTTCTGTTGAGATGCAAATCTCAGTTTTTCACTAAACACAGATGCAAAGCTCCCCAATCTCTCGCTCACTCCTTACATTTCACTACATCGGTTCACTCTCGTTAGGACACTGTACTGAGATGTGCCCAAATGTGTTACTTTATAACATCTGTAACTTTTATACATTTTCCCTGGGTTTATTCTTTCTTCCCAAGTGGTAGCCCCATTGAACTATAGTCCCTTCACAGTTTTTAACCTCTCTTCAATGACCCCCTTACAGCCCTTTTCACTCTTACCCAGGTTGTAGCCCTGTCCTTCAGAGTAGGGGGGTTGCCAGTTGCTCCTCGAGGGGAAGGGACCGGGTTGTCGGGACAGTTCCTATGCAGCAAGCTGTCACTCCGCCAGAGCCACAAAGCTATCCAGAGTCGAAGGGTGCCCCTCCCCGACCCCTTTCCCGAGAACAATAAGATCTCAGGGCCTGATCCTTATATTTCCATGCATTGAAACATTGAGTCTGCACTGCAGTAGTCACTCCTGGCAAGGCTAGAATTTCTGCCTTCAAGTGGCCATAGTCTTCGGCTGCAGAGAAGTCCAGGTCATAGTATGCCTCCTGCGTGTCTCCGATTAGAAAAAGCACAACGGTACCAGCCCCACTGTGCTTGGGGCTAGGACTCCCTGGCCACTACCTGTTCAAATGCCAGCAGGTATGTCTCGACATCATCTTCTGGAGGAGACGGCTGGGTCGCATGAGGACACCAGGTGGTCAGATGGCTTCAGTTGCCAGCTCTTGTCTTTCTTGCTATCCCTGGGCAGTCTGGGTTATCAGGTCATCAAGAACAGGTTAGTTCTTACTGTGCAGAGGTGGCTTGTAAAAGAGCTTCCATCACATCTTCCATAATTTCTAGGAACTTGCACTTCCACTCCGAAACACCAAGGGGCGCTCACCTGTCACTTATGACACCACTTGTGGTGATGTGGCCAAGTGTGGGGGATATGAAACAGTTGGTGACTTGATTTGTGGTCCCAAATACTGTTACGTTTATTTTTGTCAAACAATAAACAAACACCGGAAAAACAAATGCAAAACCTGACAGAGATCCTGACTACACAGTTTTTTTCCCCTGTCTAAGGTCAGGACAGATAGGCTGTTTAACTGACAACTTAAAATACAAAGAATACAGATTTAACTTAAGTAACATTGACGTAATCCAGGAATTCAATTACCTCGGTCACACAGGTGCAAGATACTTCACAGATGTTTACACATGGTTTTTCTCTCCTTTTCTATCAACAACAAACAATGCTGCTAGAGCCACTCCTTATTCTCCACCCCCAGTTCAAACAATCAGGGGTTTTTATACAGGTGAATTGATTAGTTAACAAATATATAACACTTACACAATCAAACAATCATTACTTTTAAAAAACCATTTACCCTATTAAGTCCTAAATACCATTAATGACACCTCGTGGACAAGTAACAGCAATTTAAAGCCCATATACAGGGAAGATAGACCTTGCTGTCCTTAGACTTACATACTTGTCCTCAGTAATTGTGCCACATATATATATATATATATAGATATATATATATAATAGGGTATATATATATATATATATATATATAGATATGATATATATATATGTGATTTGCTCACGAGAGCCATACACACATATTGCTCAAAGAGCCAACTTTCCAACATTTTGGTATGTTTAATATACCTTTGTCATGGGAAAGTGTTTTTGAAAACAAACATTGGAGGTATTTATAGGCTATATATACTCATTGCAAAAAACTACATTAATGGAGCAGTTAGGGTTGAACTCATCGTCACAAAAGCAAGGAAATGAGGCATTAAGGTTTTTCACCCTAACTCGCCTTTTCCCACCCCCATTCAACCAGCCAAAAGAAACAGACAACAAAAGCAATCACATATTGCCGTCATCAGGTAAGACATAGAACATGCAACTCTTTCCACATGACACAAGAGGCAGCCATCATCATGATCCTCCGGTGCTGTAGCAATGGATATACATGTACACTTCAACACATACACACCCACTCCAGGCTGTAAAACCATATCAACTTTACAAACTTTTCAGCTTGTAACCAGGAGGTCCACAGTTCAAATTGTTTCTCAGCCACTGACTCACTGTGTGACCTTGAGCAAGTCATTTAATCTCCTTGTGCTCCATCTTTCGGTTGATGTTGTTTTAAGTGAATCTGCAACTGATGCATAGTTCACACACACTAGTCTCTGTAAGTCGCCTTGGATAAAGGCTTCTGCTAAATAAACATAATAATAATAATAATAATAATAATAATAATAATAATAATAATAATAATAATAATAATAATAATAATTTCCTGATGCACATTAATTTGTATTGACATAACTGTGAAATGTCAAGATTGTGAGATTTTTTTGCACTTAATGAGTTATCATTCTTTTCTTTTTTTATGTTTACTTGACTGTTAATAAATTATATAGATTTTTGTCAGAATTTCTAATGTATTTTCATGGCTTAGTCTGTACTTTAATAATCCAAAGCAATTTTAAATCCAGAATACTGCACATGACGTATGTTGGTGTAGAACCTTAAATATTCAATATAGATAAGAAATGTTCTGCTGACTCATTTTCATGGGATGAGGATTAGTGCTAATCAGGGTCACTAAACTTATGCATAGGTGTAGGGAATATATTTAATGTTGTTTCTCTATTAAATTAACTTGATTTAAAACCTAACACACAGTATATTGCACTACTCTTCCTTCACATGAAGTACATTTCCATTAATAAAGATGTGGTGCTCCAGCCTGGTTGATGACCTGCACATGTTCTAACTGTCTGGTATTGATCATTTAAATTATTAAAATTGTACAGCCTTTCTCGTGAATGTCCTGCTGCACTGTATTATTTGTAAAGCAGATGGAGTTCATACTCCTACTTTGAGCTCTTACATACCGAAAACATGTACCTGAATATTGTTACCGATCAAGCCCACACCACAATGCTTGATGTTTACCCAGACAGACAGGGCACCTTTCAAGATAATAATATAACCAACCACCAAGCTGACACTTTTCGTGCTGAAACAGAATCTAGTCATCTTGAGCAGCACAGTCCCTGGATCTCAATCCAGTTGAGATTTAACTAAATTTAAACATCATATTTATGGCTGCAATCCTCTGCCTGCCACATGGAGGAATGAGCAACAATTGTGCAAGATACTTTTAGCAATGTTACAGCTAATGCACTGGAATTCATAATACATCTGTAACCAATTCTTGCAAAATAATATTTAATTATATGATGTTGTAAGGAGGCTGGTTTGTTAATGTACTGTTTTATGCATAGTTAGCATACCTGAGGGTAACGCTTTAAAATAAGTTTCTGCGAATATGAATATTTCATGTGTATTAGGAGAATGTTATGAAGTCATGAAAAGTATGTCATGGACTCAAGATTGTGGCTTTTGAATTCAATAGGAATTTCATTTGAAATCAGGAGGAACTCATGTGTTAGTTACATTGGAATTACAGACACTTATTTTAAAGTGTTACCGTGTTACCAACTTGGGTATGTGAAAGTGGGAAGATGCAGTAGACTAATGTGGAGAAATGTTTTAGGGGTCATCTTGGATTTGCTTGTGGATTGCAAGTGGCATTCTGTTGTATCTGAAAAGACAGTCGACTTTTACTGAAATGTATAAGTCAAAGGTATACACAATGGTGTCACAAAACACTGAACCCATTGTCCAGGTTTTAAACAGAGCTTGTCTAAATGGCAGCCAATTGCTCTTTCACTTTGTGGAAGGACCAATAAAAAGATGGTCATCTCTGAACTTAAGCACTATTTTCCAGTGATTTTTCTTGAAATCCGAACATGCCCTTTTAACAGCGCAAGCTAAAGTTCCATTAAATGATAAGACACCTACCTAAATGTAAATACTTTTTTTTTTTCTTTACAGGAATGGTAAAATCTGCATTTGATATCAGAACCTCGCCTTTTTTCATCAATTCCACCCTGTACTGCAGTGTGCAATGCAAACAGTGGTGTTTCAGTTTAACTGTAGTTTTTTTTTTAGTCTATACATGTGCTTTTAAAGATATTAACAATTATTAACAAGGAATGGCAGTTTATTACAGTACCATTTCACTCTACCACATCATGGGCTGTCATAATGAGGAAACAGGAGTACATGATTGGATTTCAACCATAGCCGCTTAATTAACAGCCATTGCTATTCATAAGGGATAACTAACATGTGTCATTAAGCCCCAAGGATATTCGTTCCTAAAGGAATATTTCAAACAAATTGAGAAAAAAAGTTAACGACAGAATACTGCATTATCATAATGTTTTCATTGGTACTGAGCATCAACCTGCTAATCATAAACCTGAACAACAGCAAAATACTGTCAACAACTAGGTATAATTGAACGCTTGGTGCAGTCAAGTCTAGACTAATGACAGCCTCATTTAAAACTGTAAAGTGATCACCATTGTCAAAACAAGTAATCTGGGCATTTAAAAAAGCCCCTCTCCCCAAAAAAATGTTAAAATAAACCATTTTTTTACAAATATTTTATTATTAGACTGCTGTGCACTGTTATACAATTTGCTGTCCCTGAGATCAACACAATCTAATATGTCATAAAAATGAATACCCTATGAATTGTTATACTACATACTTTTTATGGCAACTTGGACCAACTTGTTGTTCCCTTCATAGGTCGGGAGGTGCACTTCAGTACAACCCCAACAAAGTGTGCTGCATCAAGACTGCAGCAGCAGTACCAGTTCCAACAGATGGGAGCAGACAAGGTAGAACAGAAATAAATTCTTTACGTAGTTACAAAGAAAATCAACCAAAGTATATTTTTAAATACATATCTGTTTATTTAAATATCCTGGATAACAGTAGTGTTTCGTTTTTTTTTTTTTTTTTTTTTTTTTTTTTTTTTGGGGGGGGGGGGGGGATTATAATTTAGGCTAGAATGTTATTTCCTTTATTAAACTCATTGAATTTCTAATCATAAACGCCCTTACACTTGCACAAATGTCCACCCCTAAAACAAAACAAAACAAAAAATCTAGACACAGGTTCATGACCATATAGTTTATGTTCATTTTTCAAAACTTATTCAACAGTAACTCATTTTCAAATGCCTGAAAAATGGCTTTATTTGCCTGTTCTTACATGTACCTCCGTATTTTTGTCGAGGGCTACAGAGAGCCCTCAGTGAACATTTTTAGGGCTGATTATGCCATCAAAAGGAGATGCATTTTGTTCTTGAACGACTACAGTATATGTCCATTCATAAACTGCTTATCGACAGTCGTCTGTATCTGCAGATCATCTTATAATGGTTTTAACTAAAGTTTTATATAATGTTAATCTCTAGTGCTTAAAACTGGACAAAATTATACAGTGGGTGATGCCAATGTTTTTCACAAATATTTGTGAATAATGTCACTGTCATTGTGGTATGTTGGGGCATGTAAACAACAAAGACAGTCCAGGCAGTATTGAATGTGAAAAAACAAAGAAAGATTATTTACAAAAATAAAAGGAAACCGTGAGGGGATTGCAGTGACGGGTTAAATATATTTAAAAACTGGAGCGCTGGTTTGTTCTTTAGCTACCATCTCCTTCCAGCTGATGGCAGACTTGTAGCTTCTTTACTCTGCAAGCGGGAGATATGACTCTGCTACAAGCACGTTCTACTGTAAAACAAGAACAAAAACTAACAAGCAAACAGTCAGCACAAAACAACAATCCCTACTCCCTCTCGCTTCTCAAACTCCTCCTGTGTTTCAAGGATCAACCCTGAGCACAGCAGCACATCCCCTTTTATATGCCAAGCCCCAACCCTGTAGCCAGCGGAACACCAATCCCCATGCTCATAATGAAATTGGTATGATAGTGTGATATCTATTCAGTTCTTTATTGAACCAAACAAGCATAGTTTGGCCGAAGAGCTGCCTCCTGTTTGGTAAAAAAAAAACATTCTGTTCTTATTGGCTCCTAAAATATTCAGTGTGGATGTTCACTGGACAAATGTGTTCGGTACGGTTCACTGAAACTGAAGCATTACCGTCCCACTTAACATTGTAGATTATTTAATCACAATAGCCCAACTGAGATATGACCCTGCTACAAGCACATTCTACTGCAAATGTAGGAGGAGGTCAAATCATGTGTAAGGTCATGCTGTGAGTCAGTATCTCTCCCAATGCTCTGGTCAAAGTGCCCCCTTAACATATTAAAGGGCTTGACAAATCAGCCTTCCACGTAGCATACCAAGATCATCATACAGTGAAAAAGTGAGCACTATTTTAAACTCACTATTTTTACTTAACACAATTAATGAAATCTCCGCTGGATACAATGCCAAGTAGAATAATTACCTAATGATATAATTTATTCATTAAATTATACGGTTGCCCAACTGTTTTGCAGCTTTATCGCTCCCCTGCTCCACGTGTGATGTCGTGAATGTATAATACCAGACAGAATAACATCTACATGTCTTCTACTACATAGCAATCTACTATTCCTTTCTGTTGCACAATGTTATAGACTTATCTGCATGCAAGCCATGCTTTTAGACTTGCGCGACTGCATCATTTCACCTGGAGGGTGAGATTCCACCATTATTTCCTGTCAATAACCAATCAGCTGCTTCTTCTGTTGACTGACATGCTATCAGCCAGTAACATGATGTGACCAGTAAGACACTGCTTAGGTGAAATGACCCAGGAAGTTCAAGCATAGCATAATTCCTGTAAAAAAGCAGAGGAAATTGAAACTTCCGGTAAAGGGTGTCACACTTTAAAATCCAAAGCCATTGTTTGTGTTTACTTGGTTTCTTGTCACAAACTGTCCCACTGACAAAGAATGCTTTTAAAAAGAGTTGTAAACTAAAATACTGGGCAAGTGGTTTATCTTTACCAACGTTGAATAAATCCTGTGGCGCTGGAGGTGTCTTGCAAAGGATACAAACCAAACAGTTTTGAATGCTTTGACACCTCATAAATCCAGCTGACAGAGTTGAAACAGTGGACCAAGTGAGAACACTGGGACATCTCAGAACGAGAATCCTAAAAGTACTTGTAATCAAATTTCTAAGCCCGGCTTAATTTAGCCCCAGTTGATCACCGAAGAAAGAGTTGGATGAATATTTGAAGTCGACAGAGATTGAAATATATTCAATTTATTGAGCTAGCAGTGCCAGAGTTTGCGATCGAATATCCCAGACATAACTGGACAAAGAGTGCACATATTGGTGAAGGAATTGCTGTTTCAGTTGAATACCTAAATAGTTAATGAAGCGACGAAACACAAGGAAAACAGAAACCAGAATCTGAACTTTACCTTTGCAACAAGAAAGCCTTCAAGTGCCTGTTTTGTTGAAGACACAGATCAGATGAAGGAGGATCGAAAGTCTGTTAAGTATTCAATAATTAATGTTTTATCATCTTATGACTTTGAGAATAAGCAGTCCTTAAAGTAAAATTAATGTTTTGTTTTAAGTGGAATGTAAGAAAAGTATTGTAACGATGTCAAGAAAGAGACAAAACAGAGTTTCTCAAGGTACAATACTTGGCTTTATTTTGCACACAAAACAATGACCAAAATAACAAGTTTAAACAATTTCCAGGTCTCATTCCCTTTTCTCCAGATGTCCAGCTCCCAGACCCTTTTAAAGGGGAGCCGGAGGGAGGCAGTGCCCGCTTCAGCCAATCTAGAATGGACACTGCACCAGCCGGAAAAGTCTCTGCCTAGCAGCTGTGGGGAAACTCCTCAGCCCAGAGATCCAGGAAACTCCCTGCCTGGCAGCTGTGGGGTGAAATTCCCCCAGCCCAGGGATCCGGGGAAAGTCCCTGCCTGGCAGCTGTGGCACCCGCCGTTACAGTATTATTGCTTTCAATTCATGCTTTGAGTTAATGAACACTATAGTATTTGTTTGTATGTGATCTATACAAATTGATGTGGGTTTTACAAGGCAATTGTCATTCTGAATTAGAAGCTAGAATCCAAATTTAGCTGTCTTGATAATAGCTAATTCTCGATAGGTTGTCTGGACGCAAAGTGCGTTGCAAGAGTGAGAATTGCCTTCTGAACCAAAGCTGTAGATATGAGACTGATTTAACAATGCTTTGATTATCAAATATTAATGAAAGTAAATATTTGTATTACTAATGATACCCCTGTTAAGACTAACCTTCATCTTAACTATCTGTCAGGAATGTGATTGTAATCTTTAAAGAAATTTCCCATAGATTGTTTTGGATCGCTAATCAACTATTGTGAGTGGGGTGTCGTTGTTTAAACTTTCTTTTCTGTACTGTTTAGTTTATAATTCCTTTCTGTATTACTTTAGTTTAGTTCTTGCACTATTAATTTTTCCTTCATTTAGTTTTATTTCCAATAAAACTGTTCCTTTGTATTTACTAGAAGCATTGTCCAGTCTGATTATTTCACTAGAGGTGGGTCCTACATGATTTTGAATTCAAATAAGGTATTATATGATTACAACTTAAACTAGTCCAAATACAAATATACCTTGCACACTACACTTGTATGCTTTTGATGACATGGTAACTACACTCACTTATTTTTGTTTAAACATATTACTATTATACTTGTATGTACTTGTGATGTAATTTGCTACATCACAATCTACTATTCCTTTCTGTTGCGCAATGTTAAAGACTTATCTGGATGCAAGCCATGCTTTTAGACTTGCGCGACTGCATCATTTCACCTGAAGGGTGAGATTCCACCATTATTTCCTGTCAATAACCAATCAGCTGCTTCTTCTGTTGACTGACATGCTATCAGCCAGTAACATGCTGTGACCAGTAAGACACTGCTTAGGTGAAATGACCCAGGAAGTGCAAGTATAGCATAATTCCTGTAAAAAAGCAGAGGAAACTGAAACTTCCGGTAAAGGGTATCACACTTTAAAATGCAAATACATGTTTGCTATAACATTTTCAAAACTGCAAGTTCAAGACCTCTGTAGCTAATGGAAGTGCAAAATAGAAGATTTATGTAATTATCTACAATTACTTTTAAGTATGACAACTCCTCAGGAAAAAGTTAAGCAGTAGACACGCCCTCCATTTAAGTAAGCAAATAGCTCATTATTATTACTTTAACATCTCATAAACCTTAATCAGGATCTATTATTTACCTAAAAAGTTTTGATGCTTGCTCTATGAATATCTATTTAGTAAAAAAAAAAAAAAAAAATTGATAAAAGCACATAGATTTCTGAGAATCCTGCCCATTCACTTTTATACTTTGCTTTCCATAAGGTCAAACCTGGCCTCATCCAGTTATCCACCTAGAATGCCATCATGGCATCGTGACAGTGGAATTATATTTGTAATTACACGTCCCCTCCTAATATGTTGATTCATATTCTCAAACACAAACATTGTAAATAGAAATCTGCATAGAGTGAACACTATTTATCACTGCTATCTGTGTCTTCTTTTTTTATTTTAAAGTAGCTCTACTCTTCATCTTCAAATGACCTGCCACCCTAATGGATGTTGTCAGAAACTTCACATTTTAACTCATCAGTGAATCTTTATGATCCACTTAGCAATGTTTCATTGCTTTATATCTGCAGACCATTTAATTATTTTCTGTGGATTTCCTTTGGGTTCATATTTTTAGCTGCTGCTCATCCATTAAGACCATTTGGAACCAATTGTTGGAGTACCAACCTTGAAGTAGTCTGAATGATAATGTCTTTGATCAGTTCATTAGCTAAACCATCCATAACTTCAACTACACTAAATCATAGATTATAAGATACTTTCAGTAAGCTCAATGTCATTTTTGAACCCCGCACTCTTTTTTTCTAGTAGTTGAAAAAGAACGTTTGTAAGAGTAGTTACTATAGTAAATAATGATCTATAAGAACAGAGAAAGATAGAGAGCACAGTGCTTTATAATAGTAATTTATGGATTTCATGCATAATTTTCTTCAGTTCATTGGAGCTTTAAATGGATAAGTAATGAACCTTGAAGCTGTGTAATCCACCAAAAAAATGGTTCTGGTTCAAATGTGTTGTCAATATTATAAACAGCAGGAAAAAATGTGTCAAAACTCACATGTAAAGGCAAAAAAGGGCAAATTCTTGTTAACGGAGCTTGAGCTGATTGTGTCATTTGTAGTCTTATCAGAACCATTTGTTTAACTTAGGACAACATATAAAAAACAAGATCATGTACACCAGAGGTTTTCAACCGGAGGTACGCGTACCCTTGGAAGTACTTCTAAGGATCAAAGAGGTACGCGGTAGACTAACAAATGCACAAATAAAAATGAAAGAGAAAAAAATTATCTTTATTTTTTTATGGTATTATATATTCACTAAACCACGGTGTATACTTATTTAATCTTTGTTTAGCAGCTCAAAATGATTTAATGAAAAAACAAAACAAAACACAGAATCCACATTTTCCACCTGTACGAATGCACAATTTCGAATGCGTGGATTTCCACTCTGATATAGGTGAAGCAGGCATTTGCCGATTGTGCCTGGAGAGCAGTCTGTGCTGGTCATGATCTTTGCTGTTTTCATCTTGTCGTATCAGTGAAGCACAGTGGTTCTGTGTTTTTTAGAAGTATAAATGCTTTGGTAAACATAAACAGTCATCACAATACTTGTACTTGGATGTTTTTTGTTTATTACCGTGGCTGCATTTTATTAACAGCAATAGAGGCTGGTTGAATATGTGTTCTGTGTTTGATATATTTCTTACTTGTAATAGAAAAATAAAGGAAAACACAAAAGTCAGATAGTGCAAAGTGACATAAAGTTATACAGAGTCCCTTTGGATCATTTTTAGTTAGCAATTAAAGTTTTATCTTAAGGTTAATGTTTTTGATACTGTAAACATTTCAAACAGCACACATAATTATGCTGAGGTGGAAAGTAAATATAACGTGATAATACAAAATAGTCTGCACTATAAATGTTTATTTATAATGACTTTTCCCTGTAGAAAGTGAATATGAGTCTTTCCAAAGATTCCTAAATACTATGTTTTAATTCTTTGCATCCAAAGACATGTAATTAAGTTTTAAGAATTAAGCCTGCTGTTTGGTTTTCTGTCTCAGCAATTTGTCAGTCCAAGACTGTTGTGTAAAATTATATGTTAAATAAACAGGAGGAAAAAACAGATTATTCTGCCTTTTATTGCAACTGTAGTACCATTCAGTGAGCAATAATTGTAAAGGGTACTTTAGCTGAAACCTCCTGACAGATTAAAGTTTGGAATTCCTTGATGTACACTGTTAAGAAAATCTGTAATATTGCAGGACAATGTAGCATTGTAATCTTACATATTGTTTGTAGTAAATGTAAATTGTCAAAAAACATATTTAATATACCGTACTGGCAAATGTATTGATATTTACCAATAAAAATGTGTGTGGTGTGCATTAAATGATCATTACTCTTGCAGCCAGAAGCAATATTGCTAACCACATTAACACTTAATAAAATTACAGTTTTTTAATCATATTGAAATTAAAGGGTACAAAATACAAATACATCAGAAAGCATTATTTGTCTATGTGTAAAATACTAATATTGTGCAATATTAAAAGTTAAAAGTGTGATTGAACAAGAGAAAAGCAGTTGCTTTCACTCATTCCTCTCAAAATGTTAAGTAAAGGTTATTTATTTAGATTCAGCAAGAACCAAAAAACTGTTTTTGTTTTACCAGTTCAGCCTTAACCACTATATATATATATATATATATATATATATATATATATATATATATATATATATATATATATATATATATATATATATATATATATATATATATATATATATATATATATATATATATATATATATATATATATGTGTGTGTGTGTGTGTGTGTGTGTGTGTGTGTGTGTGTAGGAATACTGTATACACATACATACATTTCACATAGGCTCTGACTGGGTTATTCCAAACATGCATTCATAGCCGCTATACGCTCTCCTGGGGATGTGCATATTAAAATGATTTCAATGAATTAATGCCTCTCTGTCTCTGCCTTAATACACTTTTGTCTGAACTGGCTACCCATATGAGAAGCAGTGAATGTATGCCTACTTCCTTTCAATAACAAAGCAGTACCCCAGAGCAGATCTTAGCATGTGGTGCCACTGAGAATTTACTAAAAAATCATTTTATTTTTTTTTGAGACATTTTTAATAACCGTTCTATACAACCTTCTGACACATGTCCCTCATGAAAAAATATACCAGCGTGACACCAGAGCACAAGTCAATCTTTGAAGCCTGACTGTCCCTGTCAATGACAAATATAATGCAACTGAACTGTTCAACCTGTTTTTACAAGCAAAACATTGTATAAGTTGTAGTATTTAAGTGGATCATTACAGTATATTATGTGTTTGCTTTAAATGTTTCATGGTAAGCATGTTGTAAACATTGTAGCAAAAAAATAAAAAACATATACAAGATGACTCAGTTTAATTATAATACCATAATAATACATTTACCATTGGTTTACATTTAACTTTTTTCTCATAAGAATCCAAAAAGTTATAATCCAACGTGTGCCCAAAAGCAAATGGTAGCCTCTTTTTTAAACCTTCTCCCCTTTGTATCATTGGATAAAAAACACATATGTGATATGAACTAAGTCATTTTTCACAACCTGGGCATTTGTATGTATGGTTTTTAAAACATAATAATAATAACAATAATTCAACACAGGTTCTTGTCAGCAGCTTTCCTGGGCACGTGAAAATGGGACATACTGAATTTTGAGAGGGACATAAAGGGTGCTTGAAAAAGTTAAGGGGGACATGGTATGCTCTGAAGTGCTGTCACTCTTTTTATACTGATGGATAGTCACGTATTGACCATTCTGAAGCAGGTGGAAAACTAGTGGAAGTTACCCAACATTTTGGTCTTTCGAAAATAGACACAGATTCTAAATCATTATGTACTCCACCAAAATGAAAGCTTCAGAATAACTAATGAACCAAACCAGCGGATAGATTCCCACCTTGTTTTCTGCAGCTTTAGAAAATAATCTGTGGAAAAAATAGTTTCAGAATATACAGTTGAAATAATGATGTATAGCACTGTCCTCCAGCAGATCTCCTTTGAAAATAACCCCCATTGCCTGTTTATTAGGTAAGGGATAAAAAGAAACATTCTTTTAAATTATGTTAAGAATAACTTAATATAGCAGTTGACATGGTGAACTTAAACTTAAACTGTTCAAAACAGATTTCATTTTCCTCAGTAAATGATGGATTTTGTATATTTGTTATCACAAAGGTAGTTTGTTAATAATTTTGGAATGTCTCTCCAATATATCTGTGCAAATGTCAACAGATTTGATAAGAATATTATTGCTGCTACCCTTTAAATATACTGTAGATAAGGGATCATAAAATAGTTTCTATGTCATTTAAGACTAATTATTTTTAGGAAACCAGGGGCTCTATCTTCTATACTGGTTTATGGTAGTAAAAACATCTGTGCTTTTTAAATCATTTGTAAACTTTTTTATATTGTTTTCTATATTTGCAATAATCTGAGGGCTTTTCAAATGTTCTATGTGTATAACTGTAGCTTACATTGATGGGTACTTTGAAAGATTTCAAGTTATTTGTAACATGGTTAAACCATGGATGTTCCTATTTTTAATAAAGTCATCTGTGAGTAGAAAGTCTTTCATTTAATTTGCTTATGATTGCTGCAAGTGATACATCTTAATAAAGAATGAACGGATATGTTTAAATAAGAAACAATAACATGGATGACTGAATAACACAACCCATCCCAAGTACATAATGATCACACTAATCAAGATTCCAGCTTTTCCTCTGTGAAAAAACAAAACTGATTGACATGTCATTTGGTTGCTAGAAGCTGATTTGATGCAGACATGGTGTCTGAATTTCAAACTAGGGTGACTATATTTCTTAATTTTTTAAAAACATTTTCCCAATTATATTACATCTGATTTAGAATGTCTAATTACCATTCCTTACCACAGCCATTCCTAACAAAAAGTGAATGAAGAATTGTAGGTCAGTGGGCGTCCTCCTATTCCAAGACCAAGCCAATTTCCTCTTTACACCCAGGAGCACAAGAGCTACCCAAGCCTTGGAAGAACAAAGGCCATCCCTGTACGTCTGAGTTAACTGAGCCAGTAGCGTAGCACAATAAAGAGAAAAAGTCCTAAACTATCTTGCCTTCTGCCAACGCGACTCTCCCTGCGGAATCCTTTGTGAAGACCAACATCTTCACATAACCAAGACGAATACATGCACTTCCTTGTCTATTCAACACCCTGCACACCATGTAGCCCTGCTATTACCAGGTCAGCCTCTTGGGGGTCCCTATTTTATTTATTTATTTTTTTGACAGTACTGTAGGTTTATTTTGTTGCCGACAAAGAATGGGGGTTATTTTCAAAATAAATCCACTGGAGGATCACATTTTTCTGCACCCCCGTTTTTCCCAAAGCTGCGGTAAACATGACGGGTTATTTGGTTCATTAGTTATTCTGACAGTTTCTTTTGGTGGAATACGTAATGAATCCGTGTCTATTTTCTAAAGACAAAAATAATAGATAATGTAAACTTCCAACAGTTAACTTTCTGCCTGGTTCAGCATGGTCAATACAACTATCCATCATTCAACGTGGATCCTATTTTAGAAGCAGCTGCGTGTGTGTGTGTGTGTGTGTGTGTGTGTGTGTGTGTATTACGATCCCAAGCTGAAATACATTCCCATTGCAACGGGTGTTTAAGTGAAAATGGCGTTCGGCTGACTACTCTCTCTTTCTGATCTCTTTCACTCTGATTAAACTTAGTAAACGGCCCCATCGGGGTTTACACAGTTTTGACATCCGATAATCACAAAATTAGTGTTTTTTAGAAAAAAAAATAAAAAAAAAACTAAATAAAATAAAAATAATAATAAAAAAAAATAATTAATGAGACAATGCTGAAGTTGACTTCTTATTAGGCCAGCTTCTTATTCACTAATATGCACAAATATAACACTAATTAAATAAGTAACTGGGGTATTTCAGGGGATAAATTGCCTCAGGCTGCTCATTTCAAAGTTAATATAAACACAAGGGAACTCCTTTACGTCCTCCATATGTACAGTATTTATTCAGGCCCCAAACAGAATTTGGTACAAAAATAGCGTGCAAATATGGCACACAGCAATATTGACATCGGGTTTAGTGCAACATTTCCAAGTAGTTATCCAGACATGGAAACCTTTTGCATGATCCATGTGTTTTTTTTTCCCTGTCTCACATGGAATTTGTTTTCCTTTGTTATCTTGTTTAATAAACTATTTTTAAGTATTGTGGTTTCCTCATTTAATATAGCATACTCAAACAGCCCTGAACAAGAGGAAACTATAAGGTCTATAAATAAATTCTGGTGAAAACTATAAGGTCTATAAATATACTATGGAACTAAAATGTTATTTAGGGGTAGAGCTTGATGTTCAGCTATGATACAGTGTATACACAATGCTTTGCACTTCAGATATACATTGGGCTTACCTTTGAAAAGTAGAAATAAAAACTTCTACAAGGAAAAACTGCTTTCTGTACAGTGCAGAATAAACTAGTAAACTTGGACAAGTGACTTTACAACAGAATGGTTTGTTAAACTAAATTAGTCGATGCAGGTGTTCAAGATAGGGAGCTGTGCTTTCCTGACTTTTTAAATATATGTACTAATTAGCCTGACAAAAAAATTAGGGAGGTAAAATACCGTCATACCTATTCCGACCAAGAGTGGTCAAATTGGCCGCTACATATAAAACATAGTATAACAATTATGTTGCAGTATTATTTGAATTTATCAGTCTGGACTTGCTACCATGTATTGAAATTTCAGTCAGTCTGCAATCCTCAAGTGAGCGGCCTTCTGACATTTCTATTGTTTCACTGAGCCTCCTGATAGCCCATCAATCAGCCCTGACAGGAAATATGCTGTCTATTTGTGTGAATCTATCACCTGTGTGAGCCACCACTTTTCTCCTCAATGTTTTAGATGCACTCTGGTTACTATATAAGTCACTCATTTTTCTAAGAAGTTCATTGTTACCCAATACACATTGAAAATGGATTGCGGAAGCAAAGCAGTGTTTGCAATTACTGCAAAGTTTGCCAAACAAGGATTCTGATGCAGCAGAGAGAGAGACAATGGTGAATCTGGCTCTGAAGCAGACTGGATTTGCGATGATGAATCTTCCAGCAGCGACAGTGAGGAGGATGCCACCAAAGTCTCAGGACCGATTGCACAAAGAGGGCACAGGAGATCCCATGAGAGAAGAAGCAATCCTGCATCAGACCCTGCATCTGATCCCACCAGTACTTCACCTGAGGCAGCCTCTTCTCCTACGGTAGCACCAGCACCACCTGGCACTCAAGAGGCTGGTAATGATGGCACTGTTTGGAACACTATAAATCCTAGTGTTGAAGCTGCAGGTAGAAGGGGTGAACATAATATTTTGAGGGATGTCCAGAGCCCACGGCATATTCAAGATGCAACATTGATGAGAGCGCATTGAATGCTTTTCGCCTATTGATTGACAAGCATAGGCTTCACCACATACAACGTTGCACTGAAGCAGAAGCCCATGACAACTGGAAGATGATTCCTGGTCAATGCCCTTGGAGGAATTAGAAGCTTTCATTGCACTAGTATATCCCTATGGAGCATTTGGTGCTAGAAGCCTGTCACTGTACAGTTTGTGTCCAGTAAGTGGGGAGTTGCTTTTTTTTCCAGAGATAATGCCACAGAATCACTTTTGTGAAATGTTGTAATTTCTGCATTGAAATCTGAAGCAAACCAGAAGTACCCGACTACAAAATGATAAATTTGCCCTGGTAGCTGAAATTTGGGCCAGCTTCACTGACAACAGCATTCTTTGTTACAAACTGGGACAGAACATTACAGTGGACGAGCAGCTTTTCCCAACAAAAGCAAGGTGTTACTGGACCCAGTACATGGCTAATAACCAGACAAATTCAGGACCAAGTTTTGGCTGGCCACGGACATTAACTCCAAGTATTTGGTAAATGGTTACCCCTACTTGGGAAGGGATGAGACTCTCTCAGCTAGACAAAGGTGAAAAACGTGATATTTTTACTACTTGGACCCTATTTAGGCAAAGGGAAGAATAGTTTCAGAACAAATTAGCCTGATTGGAACAATGAAAAAGCAAATGAGAGAACTACCACCATCTGCAAAAGACCTGCAAACACTACAGTACTCAACTAAAATCCTCAACACTCTAACTGCACACTGACTGTTTATAAATGCAAGCCGAGAAAGAATGTGATTATTCTCAGCTCCCTTGATCCAATAGTTGCGATTGGGACAGGTTAAAACAAACAAACAAAAAAAAAACAACTTGAGTTCTACAATTCAACAACGTATGGAGTTCACATTTTAGATCAGATGGCAAGGAAATACTATGTAAAAGTTGGTTGTCGCAGGTGGCCTGTTCCAGTTTTTTTTTACACATTTACAGCAAAAGACTGATAACCAAGTACCAGCAGCTGCAGCTGAAGGTGGAGATGAACCCAGTGCCAGACAACAATGCCAGATTGCAAAATGTAATGGCAACAAGACTGTTGATAGCTGTGCCAAATGCTCAAAGACAGTCTGCGGTTAGTGCAATGCATATGTTGAATAGCGCAGGATCTGTGTGATTTGTGCAGCACTTAGACTTTGTAAACAATTATAAATGAAGCCCATCCTGTTCAAATGTTTATTTATTCATGTCATTTCGATTATATATGTCTGTGTGTAAACGCATAGCTTAGGTTGCGCATATGTGCTTTGTTATGTAGGCAATAAAAACCCATTTATTTAAAAAAAAAAAAATCATAATTATTAAAATCATTTCAGTTGTACAGCTTTGTATGTACATGATATATCTGTATATATACACATTTATTGTGCTTTATGTAATATGTCTGTATATAAACACATTTTTGTTCAAATGTCCATTTATTTACAATGTTTCGGTTGTGTAGATGCTTTATATGACATTCCTGAATAAAACTACAACTTATATTCAATAGTTTGTCCTTTCATTGTGATATTTATGTTGTTTATAATACGCCGGTCAAATACAAATCTTTAGTGCTTTCGTCACTGACACTCACTTCCTTAGTGATGGTTGCTACCTGGTTACAAACAACATGGCGTTTTTAATGTTTTTGGCGCTTACTTTTTCTTAAAGGGAAGAACAACTAATTAAAAAAGGAGAAAAATCTCAACTAAGGGAAATCAATATTATATGATGGTACTCTTGGTTTCTTGAAAGCCAAAGTTAATGCCAGTATGAATGTTAAAACTTATCATGTTGAGGTAAGTTAAATTGATTCTCATATAGCGTTTGATAGCTATTTTTAAACAACAACAACAACAACAACAACAATAATAATAATAATAATAATAAAAATAATAATAATATTTCCTTCTTTGAATTGTTAATTTGTGTACAGATATGGCTGACAGATGACAAGGGTGTTGGGACTACATTTTTTTGTTTTTTCTTTCTGAATGGCAGTTGCACTCATGCTGCAGAACACTGCACTGTGCTGTTCACTAGCTATAATTTGATTTATATTAAAATACATCCTCTTGTTATACAGTTTTTACAGATGTTTTAAAACACATTAATTACTTTTACTATAGCCTCACCTGTTTGTTTGGAACCACCTAGCAACAATCGCCGCGCATGTGACGTCACACTAAAGAAGCGTATTGACCGCTCGTGGCTGTTCTAGGCATGCGTATAAACGTGGTCTTTCTAGTATTAAATTGACTTTTTCCTGTTCAGGTCTGTGTGTGCTATATTAAATGGGGAAAACATTAAACTTAAAAATGGGTTATTAGACAAGATAACAAAGGAAAGCAAATTCCGTGTTAGACACAGAAGAATACATATGGATCACGCACAAGGTTTCCACTTCTGTGCTGGATACTTACTTTTAAATATTGCACTAAACCCAAAGTCAATATTGCTATGTGTGCCCTGTTTGACCGCTGTTCTTGTACCAAATTATATTTTGGGCCTGGATAAATGCTTATGGGTGCATATTAGCAAATAAGAAGCTGGGATGTGAATAAGGTATGCAAATGAGCAGCTGGTCGAATAAGCCAACTTCAACATTGTGTTAATGTGGTAATAAATACATTGCAGACATTTAAGAGGCTGTGTGTGTGATCTAGTGATTAAAGAAAAGAATTTCCAAAGTATAATTTGACACATTCTGTTCTACCCTCGAAAATAATTCAAACTATTCTCACTTTGACCCGAAAGGGTGGTCAGATCTTGTTCTGGTATTTGTTTTTATTCGGGCTGGCTTTGGGTAAAGTAACTTGTCTGCAAAAATGGAATAATATTTCATTTTCTAAAAATGTCAATGAATGATCCTCAAGGCATAGAGTCGACCTGATCCTAATGGGGTCGTATTTCGGCTTGGGAACATAACATAAAATGAAAAAAAAAAAAGGTTTACACGATTAAAAAATAATTTATTTCAGAAGGTATTAGACTACAGTCTTCATCTGTGTAGAGAAAAAAAAAAGCCTCCTGAAATAAATGATACACAATTCATTTAAATCTTTTGTGTACATCCAAAACAAAAGTTTTCATTAATTTTCATTTTTGTACACTGCAATTATACCTCTTTTCAAACCTTTAACTCCCACAATGTTTTCGATCATGTTTGCTTGTTTTATATTGTGCTGATTAAATAAGTGATTGGAATGGAAATAAGAATTTTCCCTCGTATTTGCATTTGCATTTTGACTCATTTTTCAGCTGGTTTGGTACAATCTTCGATTGTGTTTACATGGCATTTGTTAATAAAATTGAACCCGAAGTATTATTTTGGCGAATAAAACCACTTAAGTGCTCAGTACTTATTGATTTAGAACTGAAGAAAATGATGCATGAAATGTGATCCCCAAGTAGATAAAATGGAAGATCACATTAAAAATAAGGCAGAATTCTGCAGATTTTGCCATTTCCACTGAAAATGAAATACCTTTCGAAAATCGGGCCGAGTATGTTTTAATCCACAAAATATGTAAATTTGACTTAAAAAATACAGGCATTGTTCTGCAGTGCTCTGTTGTTACAGATTCTGACCCTTGCAGGTGAGAGGAAGATAAAAGCGCAATAACTCCTTGCTTCTTTGTACAAATGCTCTCTGGAGAATTGCAGGGATGCTTTTCAGCCTTTTGCACTGAAAACCAATGTTGGTTTGCTCTGAGGAAATGGGTATAATAAAGATGTATGGCTTTATATATGAAGGATATAATGCAAATATTTTCAAAGGAATGTTTCAAGGGCATATAGTGTGTTTATTTGCAATTCTTTGTGAGTCTGTTAAAGTTGTTTTATTTTACATTTATGTGTTTGTGTTTACACTTACACCTGTTGCTAAATCGAAATTTTAGATTTAAACCTGAACCATAACAAAATCTAAACCAGATATGAAATTACAGAAATGTCCTAAATAATGTAACACACAGTCATGCTTTTTTGGGTACATTTCAAACTTTTATGAATAATAAAAATAAAATAAAATCATTAAGTTGACAATCAAATAAAACATATGCTAATGTTGTACATGACAACATTTACAATAAACTTAAGTGAAAGTGATTGATGATCTGCTGTTAAAACTATTATTGCTTAAATACTGGGAATCTGCAAAAGCACTTCTTGTGAAAAGGCCCTTAGGCACATTTACTTCATCCCAGAAGGTTCATTAAACGAGAACTGATTTAATGAATGTTCTGAATATTACAAATGAATGGTGAGATTTTTGTTTATTTGTACTATATTTAGTGTAATGTTTTATTTAGTATTTGTGCTGTATGTAAATGTCAAGTACATTCTGATAAGAAAGTAAATATGAGGTAAGGGAACCTTAAAGGAAGTAGTGGGGTTGTGAAAATATAACATTACACGTCCCCACGTGTTGCTATAACTGTTAAAATAATGTACCTGTCATTTGTCTTTTCACTGTTAACCTCTTGACAATTCTAATTTTAAAGTCTGTGTCGTGGGGGTCTGTAACGACCAAGCAACACTGACTTTCACACAACAAAGACTTGAGGAAAAGACAAGTACACGCCAGTTTGTACAAAAAAGGTGAAAGGGAAACTATTTGCAGGTAACTCCACTGTGCATATGAATAGCCACCATACTTAAAACAGAAGCATAACAGAGGTTCTTGTTCAGTATTTTAGATCAGCGTGCAGAAACCAACAGCTTAAGGCACCAAATCCCTCTCCCTTTTATACCATCCCCACCTACAGGTAACCATTTAAAGGGGTACAGTCCCAGCAGAAAGTTCTATGCTCCATAAATCAATTACACATACATCCAAAAGAGAACATCAATACAATAACTCCCACAATGTATACATATATTCACTACACAATAGATATAAATCACAGGTCACTTTAGACACATTTACAATATACAGTAAAAGTAATATACAGTAATAGTTCACCTTCACAGTCTGTTTCAAATCTCTTTTCAAAATGGCCACTTTAGTACACTGGGGTTTGAAATCTGTCCTCTAAAACATAATATGAAGAGCGATTGAAAAAAAAAAATAACATAACAACAAGCAGTGCTCTGGCTTTTCTTTTCCATACCACGTCATAGATTATTGCTGTGTTACAGTTTGACAATGTGAGCATCAGTGCATTGGGATAGAGCGGCCATTTTGAAAAGAGCTTTCAAACAGACTTTAAAGTTATAAGTATAAAAAGTTGTCAGGATATTAACAATGAAAAGAAAAATTACAGGTACATTATTTAAACAGTTGTAGCAGCAAATGGGGATGTGTAACGTGGTATTTTTCAGAACCCTACTACTTACTCCATAGATAAAATATATAAAATGACATCTGACTTATACTTTAAAAATATTTTTTATTAATCCAAAATGTGATGAAAAATGCTTTGTTGAAAATAGTAAAATTACTTACCGGTACCTGCTTGTAATTTACAAGTCGTTCTTCAATGGTTTTGATTGTGAGCTAATTTTGCCCTGCTCAATTTTCTGAGCTTTTGCTTCAAAATACTATTTACAAAAGGCTTTTTAACTTAGACAACTTGCTTAGTGCATCTCATCATCTTAGTGCTTTCAATCCAAAAGAGGAGCAAAGGAGTCCATATAGTTCCATTATTTTACATCTAGTTCTGGTTGGTGTAGAGTGAAAAGCAAGCTATAAAACAGATCAGTGTATATCGGTGTGGACTACACAATGATTTTCTATTCTGTTGATAATTTACAAACTGCTTTTAAAGGCGTTTCCAAAATTAGTTCTATAAGATGATAGATGGAGGCTGGGATGTGTTATTAAAAATTAGAAAACGATTCAGTATCATCAGCCAATCAGCTTCCAGATATACAGTAGATGCCTGCTTGAACGTCACTGTATCAGCTGTGAGTCACATTTAAAATCAATCCGCAGTACTGGCTTTTTCATTTTGACTCGCTGTATTGAAAGCTCGGTTGCATAAATAACAGCCTTTTTGTTAGCCATTACCTCTGCTAAACAGGCTAGTAAGCTAGAGACTCTGTCAGTGCACAGCTCCTGTATGTTTGGGATAATGGAAACAGGATGTCGTTACACACGATGTCAAGGAAATTCATGGTTAAATTAATTTTATTATAAGAATTTTCCAGATATTTAATTCAGACTCTTGTCTGTGTGCCATGCTATGGGGACTGGGTTGTTAACACCAATTCTAGAACATTCTTAACCAGAACTACTTCAAAACTTGTTGATAAGGCACAGGCTACAAACTGTGTTAACTCTTTGAAGCTTGCCTTCCAAAATGCTATCTGATTGTCTGGCCTCCTAAGGTGTCAGGAAACTTACCAAGGGAAGTTATAGTTACTATGCAGATGTACCATTATTGTGTTAAAAGTTAGTTAAAATGCAAAGAGTATCAATTTTTAATTACATAACTTGTAGACACAAGTTTAATAGTTATTATAAGTAAGTTTTCCAATAAACCTGAAGGGTTTATTGTGTTTTAAATTAATATTATAAACTAATAAGGTATTTTTGAATATTATGATGTGTTTTATATGCTTGTAATCATAATGTTGTATAGAGAATGAAAGTGAAATGCATATGCTTCTCTAATGAATGTAACTAAATTATATTGTTAAATTATAAGTTATATTGAATAGGAAGTTTAAATGATCAATGTAAAATCCTTTGATAATGAAATAGGTGGATACATTGCATTTCTAACACACCCTTTTTGTATGACATGCAACTGTCTATCAAATACTGTGAACCAAAGGAAGGACCAACAAGGATTTGTTTACACTACAAGGGAATGCCTATACATCATGCTATTTAAACTCAAAACAAGGATTTTTATTCTCTGGGCTCTCTCTGGATTCGCTCTTGCTCTCAACTCATCAAACTCTGAAGTTCTTCAATGAAGATGCAATTATGTAATCTTCAAAGCTGTCCCAGAGAAAATGTGCTCCATCCGGAACGACGAAACTTTTGCCTACAGACTTCAAGGAGATACCGTACTGCGCTGCTGCACATCTAACTTCCATAGAGAGGACAACTGTGTTAAGACTTTGTTTTAAACATTGCACCAACAGAATAAGTATCTAACTTATATTGTGTGTTTACAAGTAACTGAACTGAAGCCATGCTATTGAAATCATCACAATACGTAATGTGCGTCTATTCAACTAGATGCTGAACATTGTACATGCGATCTGAGCCACGTGGAAGCTGACGCATGTATATGTAATGCGTGACTCAACCAAACAATGCACGATGAACTATTAAAACTGTTTCATAATATTAATTGTTAATCTTTTCATCATGAATCTAGGGATAATTAAGCCAGAATCGTTAGTTCTTATTGAGGTATCGTGTTCATTATGGTTAATAATAATACATTATGAGCTACACTGTTTTTTTTTTTAATGGTAATTGACAAGAACACAGTTGTGACATAAATCCTAGATATACAACGTAAATATGCATGACAATGAACCCCATTTTCCTTCCTAAGGTGGTTGTGGCTTTCCACTTGAATCAGTCATTGGAACTAGAGGCTTTCTATTTCCCTTCTTTATCTTTGGAGGAGGATCAAAGATTGAATTTCCTCTGCCCGGTTCAGGCATTGAGATGTTATGTGGATAGAACGAGAGCACTGCATCCGTCTGACCAGCTCTTCATTTATCATAGGGAAAGGACCCTGGGTCAAGCCCTCTCAAAGCAGCGAATGTCCCACTGGACAGTTTCAACTGCATATACTAATGCCGGCCTAACCCCACCAGAGCAGTGGCTACGTCATGGCCCTCTTTAGAGGTGCCTTGTTGACTGATATCTGTACTGCAGCTAGCTGGGCTACTCCTCTTACATTCACCAGGTTCTACCAACTCAGTGTGGTAGATCTCTCCATGCCTTTAGGCACAAGGGTCCTTGAGGTTGTACGCTCACACCACAAAGATTAGTTTGTTGGTAACGAGACGTCCCTCATCTGCAAAGTATAGGTTGTTGGCCGTCTTCGAATTGAAAGGGAACAATAGGTTATGGGTGTAACCCTGGTCCCTGAAAGAGAAGACAACCAACAAACCTTGCGAGGTGGTAGGCGGGACTGAGAACGTCACTCCCCAGAGGGGCCTATCGGCAGCTCTGACATAAAATACTCAGTAAATACCTGACCCTGTGGCAGGCATATCACAAAAGTATTGGTTGTTGGTCGTCTTCTCGTTCAGGAAACCGTGGTTTCATCCACAACCTATTGTTATTGCCTTTTAGTCATCGATGATAATAATAACAATAATAATAATAATAATAATAATAATAATAATATTATAATAATAATTATTATAATATAATATTTATTACTTAAAAATGATATCTGTCTTAATGACAAAAATTGTATGTGTGTTTTATTCCCCCCCCCCCCCCCCCAATGGAAATTTGACAAATCTGCACCCTGTGAACGTGGTCTTGAAATCTAAATGCTATCTTAATGTTGCATACAGTGCATTTTTAAACATACGCTGGCGGTGCACCACAGTTAAGTTTATTAGAATAAACTATGATGGGCTACTGTTTTATTTTCTCTACTGGCTAGTGGAGAAAATGCGTTTACAACCATATTGGGGTAAATTGGAGATAGGAAAAGTGTTGTTGGAATACAGTAAAACATGTTTTACTACTGCTGGGAGCTCAAGGGGACCTCAAGCCATCTGCCTTTCTGCCTTTTTTTCTGTCACCGGCCACCACTGATATATATATATATATATATATATATATATATATATATATATATATATATATATATATATATATATATATATATATATATATATATAAACATGGCTTGGAAAAATAACAACCTATGATTGGTTAAACAGCATCACATGACCTGTTTCTGTTTGGAAGACCAAAGAGAATGTTAAAGGCTGTATTCTTCATTATCATAGGAATAAATGCTATGGAGCAAAATGAGCATATTTGCACGATAGCAAGTGAAGTGCATATTGGCACACAAAAAAGAAAGCACAGCAAAATCTGTCAAAGTCAGCCTATATATCTTAACAGCAACCAACATTGAAAACAGGTCAGGTGGCAACCCCAATGGTAATGTTTTCCCAAATGCCTACAAAAATACAAAGCAATAACATATTCATTTCTTTGACTAGCTAATTTTGGCAGCTGCATTGCATAATTGTTCCAAATAACATTTACAAATGAAAATCAATGCCCAACTGTGAACGAATGGTTTGCAGTGTGCCGGTGTACAGGTGATGCAAGTGCTCCAAACAACAACAGATACAAAGTTCAAGTTTTATTTCTTTCTGTCTTTTGAGACTGGTTAAATAATAATACTGGCTCAACACAATGATGTGTATCGCCAACATTTAAATCACGGGTTTCAGTCCCAAAATAATAACAAGAATAACACACAACACAGAGACAGTCACTTCTCCTGATAATGTGTGCTCTTAGTGCAGGTGCGGTGCAAAGCAAGTATAGTAACAGTGGTGCAGTGTAGTCCGGGTTTACTGCTGGCTGGTTTGTCTAACAATGACAAACACAGACAGATAGCAAACAAACAAAACACTTAACACTCACGATACGTTTCTTATGTCTCAATTTAGTTTTTAATAACCACAACAAATGAACAGATTACATCGTCACATCCCCTAATATACCTTCAGTCACGCCCCCTGCGATAGCTAGTTCAATTGCGTCTTCTCCAGTCCACGACTGACACTTTGCGTAACATATTAGGGTGATGACGTCTGGCATTGTAACCCCGCCCCCTTCCTGGATAGCTGGCTTCCAACTTACCCTGGAATGAACTGCCGAACCATCCTTTCCAGGGGAACATGGTTCCTTCTACACAGCACTCTCACATGTCAGGAGGGAAACTGTTGAGTAGAATTCATTCGCTCTTTGTCACAGCAACATAATGAAAAAGACATGCATATTCATTTCCAATTTTATAGATTTTTTAAAAATAGGTTTTTATAGATTTTGACTTCAGTGACGGTTAAACATGTGTGACACATATCTGATTATTTCATTTTGGCCTGTTGAATGTTTTTCAGGGAACACAAAAAAGATACAATATCAAAATACATATCTGAAAGGACTGTGTTTTAAAATAAGTAAGCCATTTAGATATACTATAATTAAATATAATGACTACCCATGCACAGAACTGCATACAACATAAAAGGCTATGCAATTTAGCAACAGATTAAAAAAAAAAAAAAAAAATTTCCAGAATGAAAACAGTATCCAAAATCAGTATTCGAAATGACAGAATATAGCGCTCGATAAGGCCCTAATGTCACAGTTCACTTGCAAATGAAGATGCACAAAAACAACTAAAGATCACAGATTAAAAAACTGTTACATTATCATAGCTTGCTTTGTTTTTGCTACATTTTCGTCAGGTGAAACTAGAAGAAGCGTTGTGTAACTGCACAATAAAAACCAACTGATTTGGCATGCAGAGAGAAATAAAAAAAAAAAAACACGGATTGTAACGGATATTCAAATAAATTGAAGAGATTCTGGGCCAATCTAGATTTGCCCGACTGGATGCAGGCAAGTACGGAAAAGAAGGTAACGTCAGGATTCGCCCAGAAGCCCTGGTGGTGTAAAAATATGTGTATGGCTTCTTAAAGCCTCAGTAACTCACACATATCTCACACATATACAGTACCAAAGTGATAATTACATGGTACATCAAGGGTATGAGGAGAGAAAAGTTGTATAAATCAAAAGATAAATTACTAGATAGTTAAGCTATTTAGACTAGTGAGCACAACAATTGTCTCCTAGTACTGTATAGTTATAAGATTTCCTTTTATTTAAAAAAAGTTACAGTATGTACTGTTTCCACTCTGAGTTTGATTTCAACAATAGGCTATATAATATTCTGTAAACAGGAGATTTTGTTACATTTGCTTACTGAAACTATTACCACAAAACATCAGGATTCCTTACAAAATAGAGTGACAGAGAGATTCCACTTGTCATATAATGGTTTATATAGAAGGCACTTATTTTACTATGCACCACTTTTTTAGACAGTATTTACTGTGATACAGTGAGTTGTGTATTTTGGTGATTGAACTGTTTAGCTGGAGTGGTTATTTGAAGCACCTTGCTATTTAGCTTCTGTATTACTATAGTAATTTGTTAAGTTGACTGTTTTTTTTTTTTTTAAAATGACGTTACCAAGGAATAAGGGGTTATTTGAATATATTGTAGTTGTTTTAGTTTAATTATCTGGTCGCTATACTGCATATTTAACATTGAATGGTGTCCCCCTTCTACTAAATCTTAAATAAAAATGTTTCTAGTTTAGAAGATACGTCAACAAGATTTCCTGTCAGGCACATGGATCAATAATAAAAATGTGGTGCCAAGTGCTGCCTTTTATATCTACCTTCAAGAAAGGATACCTATCAGTGACATACTCACTGTGAATAAAGTATGAGTCACGACACTGGATCTCAGTGTAAGCGAGCATCCAATTATTTTTCTTTTCAGACACCCTTTTCTGTTTCCTGATGGCACATCAGTATTGCAGCTCTGTGATCTATTGGGTGTAGGTTGGATCAAGATAGATATGACCGTTCTCTTTAAATGGGGCACTGTTTGCAGCATGGAAAGAAGATGTATTACTGGCCTGGAATTATATATATATATATATATATATATATATATATATATATATATATATATATATATATATATATATATATATATATATTTCTACAACATATGGTAAGCACAGTCCATTATAAATGATTACCATCAACAATATAGTACGGCTAGAGCAAGTACATAATTCCTTAGAACCTTAAGATGGGGAAACAGTGTAGCAGACAGGGCAGCATGACCGCAATCCCTGCTGTTGGCTGACCCATGTCAGCGGTAATCTAAATCAAAGTGGCAGCCACAGAAAAGTTGGACAGAGCCCTTTTAACATTGGTGGCCACATAGTTAGAGCAGGAGATCTAAAAATAAAGATAGTCCATCAGTGCCAGCCTATACAAGTGGTGTTTCAGAGTAGTTTGCAAGAATTTGATGCATGAATAATGATTTTTTTTTTTTTTTTTTTTTGCAAAGTCTTTCTAGTGTGATTTGTTTTGTGTAGTCTGGATTATTCCACCTCCATAATGTGTTTCTTTCTTTAGCACCAGATGACAAATGGCAGAGGGGTCATTTTTCTATATTGTCTATCAACTTTTATGTATTTGTTTGTACAGTAGTCTCTGTATATAGGAACACCTCCGAAGAGAACATTTCGCCTAAAGGAACACCCTTGTGGTGAAACAGATATTTCCCATTGTAAATGCTCCAGCTACAGGAACAGGAACTTCGCTTAAAAGAACACCTTATTGGCACCGATAGGGATTCGTTCACAAGGAATACAGTACTGTTTTGTAACCTGATAACTCATCATCATCAACATTTAATTTAAATGGTTTACTACATTTTTCTAGAACCACTGTCATATCATTCCTCGTTTTATAATCTGATTTCCACGAGTGCACCTCATTGCTACAATATTGCATGTAAACAAATGGCGAAATGGGCGCTGTTTCTCTTGCTACAAAAAAGATGGAGATTGTTCAAGCTCTTTATAAAAAATGTGAATCAGACACAAGCCGCTCAGCAATTTGGTGTTTCCCGTTCTAGTGAGTTCACCATCCCAATAAATAATGTGCATGTCTTGTATATTGCTGCTGTATTTTTTTATGTGTTATAGTTTATTAACACATGCCTACTGGTTTTCTTTTACTTATTAAGTTAATTTCATATGTTGATGCATGTGTGTCATGAAAAGTAATGCATATGCATTTATTTATTTATTGATTCTCATTGGTGACTGGTGGTCAACTCTATCTTAGAGAACACTTCGGCTATAAGAACACTTTGCTTGCTTCCCGAGGGGTGTTCTCTTAGCCGGAGACTACGATACTGGTAAAAAATTCAATCAGCTTTATTCAACTTTGAACACAAATACAATTCACAAACCTTGAGCTGCCAATTATCAAGATTTTCTATTTAATTATATGGCAAAGGACAAACAATAAAGAAAACAAAATAAATAAACATTATTTCGCCCCAGAATACAAATTCAAGACCAAAAAGACAACATACAATGCTCCCTAGAGTAACAATAACTGCTACTCTAAAAGATAAACTGAACTTATTGTAACTCTTACTTTGCAAGTGACAACAACTGCAGTTAGTCAATGTAGCGTAACTGTCTGTTCATTGCTCTTAAGTTCATTGCACTTCAACTCAGGAAACTAGGGTGACTTCTGATTCAACAATGCCCTAAGACTATATCTTTACTCCCGGAACCAGGTTTGTTTCAAAGCACCCTTGAGACAGTGTAAAATGACTGAATAAGTTTTGAATCCAAGGTATGTTTAAAAGCTAAAAGTGCACTGTAAAAGCACCATAAATAAATCTCCATGTGACCTAATTACATAAAGATCCTAGGTACAGTATGCAGATGATCTAAAACAGACGTGCTTTTAGATCATTCAATAAAATGTTTTTCTTCCTGTATATCCTCCCCTGTCCCCATACTGGATTTGGATTTTCATTTAAACACTGATAGTTTTTTTTTTTTTTTTTGGAACAAGGACATGGTCAGGTCCCAGCATCAAAACAATTGTGCATGGTTTATATTAAATCACCAACTACAATATAAATGGGCACAAGTACTGCAGAGGATATATTAACTGTGGTTTATTTTCTTAGTGTGTGTGTGTGTGTGTGTGTGTGTGTGTGTATATCTAATATATAATATATAATATATATATATATATATATATATATATATATATATTAGGGTTTCTGTGATGTCATAAATTACGAGATCAAAGGTCAAGTAATTTATAAACTGTCACAGAAACCTGAGATGGAATTATTTTCCTGTAACTCACTGAAGAGGCCCATCTATTTTTTGTTATTTTTAAATAATAGTGGATACGTGATGCTAATATTAAAGAAGTCGTGATTCAGAAGTAGTTTTTTTTTTTTTTTTTTTTAAACGTAGTGTTTCGGTACTGTACATATGTTCTGTGTTGTTATCCATTCCTCCAGTTTCTCTGATATGAATGTACCAGCTTTACATCTTTTTTTTTGTTTCAACATATTCTCATTTTGTTGACCATTAATTAACATTTCTGTACTGTGGGTGCTGTCAAGTGATTGAAAAAGAGACATTTTGTGTTTGAACTGAAAGTGATGGTCTCGAGGAGTCGAATGGGTCAAAGTTCAAGGATTTTTTTTTTTTTTTTTAGAGGAATTATCACTTTTTGACGTCACTACTGTGGTGTTATGCTTTTTTTAGAATGGCTTAGGATGCAAATATAGCCCAGTAGGTAAATAAAGTATAGCCTTCATAAATTATTTTATATATATAATATATATTATATATATATATATATAATATTATATATATATATATATATATTAATATATATATATAAATCATGGCTGTACTACCGACAGCTTCCAGCTGTAGCAGGCTCAATTACACAGTAGATGCCCATTTGAACATCTGACCAGCAACTGAATTAAATTTAAAATCAATCTGAACAAGTGTTGGCTTTTTCTTTTTTGACTGGCTGTATTATTCAGTGTAGTTCACATTTATTGGACAGTAAATACTAAACAAAGACACAATTGGTCCAAATTAATTGTGTTATCCACCAGAGCCAGCCAATCAATTATTTGCATCGACAAAAGCAACCAATCCTGTATATTTAATCCAATCCTATATATTTTATTCTGTTTGGCCATTGTGTGTTAGATTTTTACAAAATTTTACATGGCTTGCAAGAACATGGTGAATATACATTGAAAATAAATCTTCTGGTCTAGGACACTGTGTTACATCTGGTCTAGGCTGGTTGTTTGAAATTATTCTTTTGTAAAAGCAAAAACTGAGTGCAAACGTCAGCTTCCTGCAGGAGGAACTGACAGTTAAATTAAACAATTAATTAAAAATGAGAACTGTTCCTTATCAATACCAGCTTGTACCAACCAGTTCAGACATCTCTAGGATGCATATGTATCTACGAATTTGACATTAAGGCGTTATTCTAATTGCTTTTAAACCAGGTTTTGAGGTTTTGTTGACAGATCTACAAAGCTGCCCATAAGTGCAGTATTGATATCTTCTGGTTTCCATTAATCATTACTCTTTCGTCTTTCTTTGTATATACAGAGTGCGAGACTTGGTTTTATCCATAATAATAATGCACCCACATAAATTTAAATACGTTGTGAAATTCAACTTGCATGTATTTGAGGTTCTAGAACCTGACATAAATACTGAATTCTGTATCTTTTTTCAGTTTTTACCACCAGGTAAATAATTTGCTTCTGTGCCTTCAAGTCTTTTTTTTTTTTTAATGGGGCCATCTAGTACATGTAATCAAACAGTAGTTGCAGAACATGGCAAAAAAAATAAATAAATAAATAAATAAAACATACAAATTATGATAATCTGCAAACTAACCTCAGTTTCTATATTTTACTCATGTTCAGACCAGTTCTAAAGAGGTGCACTAAAAAGTGCTGCCACTATACAACACGTGCAACAATGTAATGTTTGGATAATTCAGTTTTTACAAAGTGGTGACTAGGGATACAACGGTTAATGATTTTTCCAAACCCAAACCGACCAATGCCGACAAAAGATAAAAAGGACCTGGAATTTTTTTTTACAATGGGGATATTAAGAAAATAAAATGAGTTTATTGTTGATTAATACATTATTTAATTATATCTACATTGTGTCTAATTGTATAAAACATTGGTATGAGTGATGCAATCACACAGTATTGAGCTTATCTGTCAACATGTTGCAGACATACATGTTTAAGGTTACATGTTGGGACAGCTATGAAATAGTAATATAAGCGTTACAGTTTTGATTGTGATGAGTGTGTTTTTTTATTTAGAATACAAAATATGTTCATGTTATATTTTTGGATAGCTGCTCTCCAGAACACACAACATGTTTTAGTCATTTAGCTTTTTATTCTCTCTTTTTCATCTCTGGCATTTGCTTTGATGTAGCTATACTGTGAACTGAAACTGAATGCATTCTAGGTTCAGTCAATCTCTGCAGTATTTTCTAAATAAACAAGAAATACTGAAGTCAGGTGACATTTGGAACAGTGAAAACTGTTGTTTCCAAAGCACCATTGATCCTATTTTAAATGGGTATATCATAACAGTCAATGGACCAAATAATGAAAATTGTTTATGAATTTCATTAAAATGAAGTGCTACCAACTGGTAATTACTTCTGCTTAAATACTACATTACTGTGACACACAGGGCTTGGTTTTATTTCCTTTTTCTGATTCTTAAGATTTGACAAAATTTGTCCCCTAATAAAATAAAAGACTATAGGGTCGATATGAAATGGCTCACACATCAACTCTGGTCTTGGTCACTAAAATCCTGATTGACTAAATCCCAGTGGGTAGGAGAGGGGGAAAACAGAGTATCAGCAACCTATATCAGTGGTAAGGAACAAAAAGCTTAAATCGTAAAGCTAATTGAAATGCTTCAAAAATACTGCATTTGCATTTCCAAAGCACTGTATAGCTTCCATCAGAAAGTGATGTTATTTATTTTTTCAAAATTATTATGGTGTGCCACATATGTATATTCCAGTTATCACTCCTGAAGGTTTATCTCTACCATAGATGGTTTCTGAACTCCCATTTTAAGGAAAATTAATTGCCTATATAACCTAGACCAGGAAGTCATTTTAGTTAGGTACTCTTCTTTTTTTTATTTCTCTTTGAAAAATCACTAGCATCTGTTTATTGTACAGTACTTAGTGTGGCTACGTGGCGATATTGTGACCTATGTACTAAAAGTTTTGCGTGCGCAACTATCAAGTTGCGCGTGCACAAAATTGCAACATATGTGCGAAAGGGAAATACCCAGTGCACCTCAAAAAATGCGCATTTGCAAAATCGTAAGGGTAACTTTATGCCGCTGCAGCAAAATTCTCCAGGGAATATGCAGATAGTTCATTAGCATCTCATTGACCTATGAAATGCTCCTAATTACATATGCAGACCAGATACACCTGTGCATAATGATATGCACTAACATGAGCAAAGAAAGGAAGGGGGGAGAAATCAACAAAAAAACAGAAGGGAGACCGCATCAAAACAAGAACAACAACTCAGGTAAGACAACCATTAAATGTATTTATCTAAATGCTAGAAGTATCAGAAACAAAATTCTAGAACTTGAAGCTACTGCACTAACAGGTAACTACGATGTGATAGGTGTTACAGAAACGAGGTTATCTGAGAGTGATGGGGACGAATATAATATTTGTGGGTATACACTGTATAGGAAAGACAGGCAGGACAGACGAGGAGGAGGGGTAGCGCTATACATAAGAAACAGTCTTGAAGCCCAGGTGTTAAACCTGGACAAAGAAAATAAAACCGAATCAATATGGGTCAGAATAACAGACAAAAATTCAAAAGGTATAATAATAGGAGCATGCTATAGACCGCCAGATTCAGACGGTGAGCACAATAATCTGTTATACAATGACATTAGAAATGTGTGTAGCAAAGGAGAAGCCATACTAATGGGGGATTTCAACTTCCCCCAAATAAAATGGGAAAACCCGGTGGGTAGCGCGAAGGATGAAATAGAAATGGTGGAAATGACAAATGACTGCTTCCTAACACAATTTGTGAAGGCACCCACTAGAGGGGAGGCATGCCTTGATTTAGTCTTTTCAAATAACGAAGATAGAATAACTAAAACAGAGGTCAGAGAACCACTGGCAAACTCAGACCACAACATGGTCTCATTTGAAGTGTTTTTTAAATCCTCAAAAGTAAAGACTAAAGCTAAGGTTTACAATTTTAGAAAAGCAAACTATGAAGGTATGAAACAGAGACTAACAGAAGTAGATTGGAGTAAAATAGAGAAAACACCCACAGAAGAAGGATGGTTGTTCTTCAAAAATGTAGTACTAGAGGCGCAAAACAATTATATCCCTAAAGTAGACAAATCTAAATGTAAAACTAAATTGCCAAAATGGTTTAATAGATCAATTAAAAAAAATATTCAGCGAAAAAAGGCACTTTACAGAGCATTAAAAAAGGACCAAAAAGAAAGTACACAGAAAGAGTACACAGAACTGCAAATGCAAGTCAAAAAGGAAGTTAGAAAGGCCAAGAGAGAAATAGAAATGAACATTGCTAAGGGAGCTAAAACCAATTCCAAAATGTTTTTCCAATATTACAACAGCAAGAGAACATTCAAAGAGGAGATTAAATGTTTAAGAGATACAAATGGCAAAATCGTAGAGGAAGAAAAAAAAAAATAGCAAATATATTAAATGATTACTTTTCACAAGTTTTTACAAAGGAAGATACTGACAACATGCCCCACATGTCATCCAGTTCCTATCCAGTTTTAAATAACTTTAGCATAACTGAGGCAGAAGTGTTAAAGGGACTAGGAGCTCTTAAAATAAACAAATCCCCTGGGCCGGATGAGATCCTCCCAGTAGTACTCAAAGAAATGAAAGAAGTAATTTACAAACCGCTAACCAAGATCATGCAGCAGTCTCTTGACACAGGGGTGGTACCGACAGACTGGAAAATTGCAAACGTAATACCGATCCACAAAAAGGGAAACAAAACTGAACCAGGTAACTACAGACCAGTAAGCCTGACTTCTATTATATGCAAACTTATGGAAACTATAATAAGAGCCAAAATGGAAAATTACCTATATGGTAACAGGGTCCTGGGAGACAGTCAACATGGTTTTAGGAAAGGGAGATCGTGCCTAACTAACTTGCTTGATTTTTTTGAGGATGCAACATCGATAATGGATAATTGCAAAGCATATGACATGGTTTATTTAGATTTCCAGAAAGCTTTTGACAAAGTCCCGCACAAAAGATTAATTCTCAAACTGAACGCAGTTGGGATTCAAGGAAACACATGTACATGGATTAGGGAGTGGTTAACATGTAGAAAACAGAAAGTACTGATTAGAGGAAAAACCTCAGAATGGAGTGTGGTAACCAGCGGTGTACCACAGGGATCAGTATTAGGTCCTCTGCTATTCCTAATCTACATTAATGATTTAGATTCTGGTATAGTAAGCAAACTTGTTAAATTTGCAGACGACACAAAAGTAGGAGGAGTGGCAAACACTGTTGCAGCAGCAAAGGTCATTCAAAATGATCTAGACAAGATTCAGAACTGGGCAGACACATGGCAAATGACATTTAATAGAGAAAAGTGTAAGGTACTGCACGCAGGAAATAAAAATGTACATTATAAATATCATATGGGAGATATTGAAATTGGAGAAGGAATCTATGAAAAAGACCTAGGAGTTTTTGTTGACTCAGAAATGTCTTCATCTAGGCAATGTGGGGAAGCTATAAAAAAGGCTAACAAGATACTCGGATACATTGTGAAAAGTGTTGAATTTAAATCAAGGGAAGTAATGTTAAAACTGTACAATGCACTTGTAAGACCTCATCTTGAATATTGTGTGCAGTTCTGGTCACCTCGCTATAAAAAAGATATTGCTGCTCTAGAAAGAGTGCAAAGAAGAGCGACCAGAATTATTCCGGGCTTAAAAGGCATGTCATATGCAGACAGGCTAAAAGAATTGAATCTGTTCAGTCTTGAACAAAGAAGACTACGTGGCGACCTAATTCAAGCATTCAAAATTCTAAAAGGTATTGACAGTGTCGACCCAAGGGACTTTTTCAGCCTGAAAAAAGAAACAAGGACCAGGGGTCACAAATGGAGTTTAGAAAAAGGGGCATTCAGAACAGAAAATAGGAGACACTTTTTTACACAGAGAATTGTGAGGGTCTGGAATCAACTCCCCAGTAATGTTGTTGAAGCTGACACCCTGGGATCCTTCAAGAAGCTGCTTGATGAGATTTTGGGATCAATAAGCTACTAACAACCAAACGAGCAAGATGGGCCGAATGGCCTCCTCTCGTTTGTAAACTTTCTTATGTTCTTATGTTCTTAACCAGTCGCTCCGTTACTTGCACATGCTTAATTTTGCGTCACTTTGGACTTGGCGTAAATGATAGACAGGGCTATAAAAAGGTGTGCTTGTGTGTGTGTGTAAGGTATTTCGGTCATGGGCAAACATGCCGTATGTCATGACCTTTAATGAGATCTCTTGTTTATACCAAGAACGCATCCATCAATAATATACTGTTTATACATATTTAACTTTATTTTAAACACATGCCTTTGGGGAAAACAAATGTGACATCACTGACTCAGTGCCTGCATTTGTGTGGTTTAATTTGCTTATGAAGGGCTATATTAAAAATAAATTGTATATTTTCTTGTAATGTGGTCAGTGTTTTGGCTGACATTCGTTGCTCTCGCCAATTACAAATGTTTCTTGACAGTGACAAAGAAAATATCAGCCTAGTAGTCACTGCCGACTGCTTCTGTTTTGTATTTGTATTTGTTTCATTTTTCAATAATTGTTTAATAGGATGTTAGTAGTTAAACCACAAACACACAATATGATAGAGAAGCAGATAAAGGAGAAGATCATACTTCTATAATCTCTGGAACTATACAAAAAAGTGCTAGTATTACTCGCGTTCCATAGAGCTCAGTGGTTCTTGCTAATTCTGCATTTTTGTCATTTGCTAATCTTAAAAAGAGTGCATTTCCAGACAAAATGGATCTATTTCCAAAAACAAGTCTGTAGTGGCTACATCTTCCTTTACAGGGAGAGGAAAGTGAATGGTTTTGTTTAAGGAATGTACAGCTAGAATTTTTTTTGCATGTTTTATCCTTGTCTGATATTCATGATGTACAGTAATTGAGATGGTTTAACAATGTTAATGAAAATGTATGTAAATTCAACAGGGGTGTTTAAAATATTAAAGGTGCCCCTATCAAAAATAGTTGTTTTAAATGATCAGCAGTATGCATAGAATGCATTTGCGTTGCAGTGTGTCGAAATAAAAAAAAAAAAAGATTTTGTTGAAGTGAAGTTTCTGTCGCCATGAGAATGATCTGTTGACTGTCATGATCCCTTTGGCTGTGTGAAAGGGTTATGACGGTATTACACTGGCATAAATTGCGCAATTGGTGGGTATTTAAAAAAAATTTGAATGGGTATTTAAAAAAAAAAAAAAAATTAAGGTCTCCGAAACAGCTCAGTAGAGGCATTTGTATGTGAAAGCGGTATTGGACACGGTGCCAGGATTTCAAGCAACAGCCACACAATTCCTCCTTCAGTCAAATCCAGGCCCCATTGAAGGGAAGCTGGATATCAGTCATATCTATTGTAAACACTCATCTTTCCTCACCTGGTTAGTAAATGAGAAAGACATGTTGTTATTTTGAGCTTGATTCTCAAAACATGAAAAATTATAGTCTGGGAATACAAACATTTTGCGCAGGCCTTTGAAGTAAAGGGCATTCATTTTGTGCCAGCTGATACAAATATTGCCTTTCAATGCACTTGCCTTTCATTGTTCAGTGTCTAAACATTTGAATAGAGATGTTATATTTTATCAGTAGGACACCGCTTTTGCTATAGTGTATTGTGTTATTCCTGTTTCTTATTCCAACCCACACATTTCATTTTTACTTTGGCTCAAATGCTTATTATGTTCTGTGACTATTCTACTTATACTTATACTCTCTAGTTTTATTTCTTGCACAGATTGTGTCGTTCATATTGTTGTGTCACAAATGACCAAAGTTTTAATTGTTTTATTCATTGGTGGTTTTATTTGTACACTGTTTTAGTTGCACTATTTATTGTATTTTTATACTGTGTGTTATTTTTATTATACCCAAAGGGAGACCCCAATAAGGGGTTACATTTACATGTTTTGTGTACCCAAAGGGAGACCCCAATATGGAGTTTTATTTATGTGTTTTTATCCTTTTAATTATTTTATCACAGGCATGGTTACAAGCGATTGGAACCTCAATTGTAGTCAGGTACAAGCCATCATCGCCACTTGATTAGATCCCCTGTATAACTGGAACCAAAAGAAAAAGAGAGAGAGAACAGGGGGGACACACTGGAATCGGACCAGGGCCATTTTGGATAAAGAAGGGAAGCAGCACTGTAGCCTAAGCAACAAATACATTGAAGAGAAGCAGAAGGAAGCAAAATGGCATAACTAAATGCAGTTTCACGACTCCAGTATAACAGGTATACTGTCGGACTGGAAGATATCTTTATTGTATTACAGGATTGGTATGGGGTCTGGATGGAAAGAATTGGCAAGGAGCCAGTTGGACTTTCATGGATAAAGTAAATTGCCTGTATTATAGTGAAGACCACTTTAGATAAGATTGCCTTGTGTCCTTTCAGGAACGAGAATCTTTGCGGCCATTGAAGGTCAGGTGACACAATAATGGTATTGTGGACATAATTAATCTACCTTCTAAACAGTGTGGAACATTTTGGAATCTTCCGGTAGGACTGAATTTTACTTTTTACTTACCTGAATATTACCGTGTGGATGTTCAATTATAGTATCCCTGGGAAAACCATTGTTATTTTAGAGGGTACAAGTGTTCTTGTTATTGACATTTCTTTGTAAAAAAAAAACTGTGTTCTGTTGATTTTTTTTTTGTTGTTTGCCATAATAAAGAACAACCATTTTACTTACCTGCCTGTGTGATTCCTGTGCAGTCCTTGGGTGGCCTGGTGGTCAGTCTGAGATCCAAACAACCTGTGGGGTATAGAACAAAAAACATGTACTTACCTGTAAAGACATGCAAACATAACCCCTCACAGTTGCACAGTCCTTTTCAGTGACCTGTTTCCATATGTTCCTTTGCCTGGCCGATTTGATATGCCAAGTCCGATAACAAATTCACTGAAGTGGCAGCATTTTCTTTTTTTCTTTAAATATGCTTTGCTGTGCCCAGCCACAGCAAGGTTTGACTGTGAAAATGTTTCCAAAGAAAAGTGACATGTTGCATTCATGTTAACGGATGTTTACTCCTAAACCAATTCATTTAATTCAGCAATATGAGTCATACAAAGACCCACAAAGCCAAACTTTTCAGAGCCATTTGTTTTTATCCTGTCCCATTACAAGGTTTCAAATGAAATGTAGCTTTCTTTTAACAGAATACCTTTCAAATGGAATGGTGGGCATCTTGCAATCACTGTGTTTGCTGAACCCAAAAATTGCACTGTTAATTCATATATAGATTGTTTTGTTGGATTACTTTCAATACAGTAAAAAATCTGCACCCCTTAAAGAGTAATATAGCTTCGGAATATGTAATGTTATACACTCCAACGTGTTGCTACTGTTTAAATAATGTACTTATAATTTTTCTTTTCATTACATCCTGACAACCTTTTACACTTAATTTCAAACTCTGTTTCAAAGCTATTTTCAAAATGGCCGCTCAAGCTCATGGGGGGGGGGGTTGAGATCTGTCCTCTAAATACTGCAGGAAGAGATGAAAAAAACCCAGAACACATGCTCTGGTTTTTATTTTCCATACCACAACATGGATTGTTATTACTTTGTTACCTGTTGGGCAATAATCCTTACACTGTCTGGGCATTATAACGGCCATTTTGAAAATAGCTTTGAAACTTTAAAGGTATACATGTAAAAAGTTTTCCAGATATTAACAATGGAAAAAAAAAAAGATAGGCGCATTTTTTTAAACAAATGTAGCAACACGTGGGGACGTGTAATGCTATATTTTACAGAACCATGCTACTTACTCTTTATAAATGTAAACTCTCCCTCAAACGTCTTTTCAAGATGTCTACTTAATGCTCGGGTTTGAGATCTATGGAAGGCCATACGAGTTAAAAACGTGTTATTTGGTACACATTTCAAATATTTAACACACATACTGATTTGGACCAATCAGAATACTTAAAATACTACATGTTCTAAATAAATGTAAAATAATTATGCATTTTCTACTTAGGGGCTGGTCATTTGACAGTAGTACCTACATTGGAGTTGGTCAGTGTAATTACAACAGTAGCCAATCACCTTTGAGATAACAACTGTTTAATTTCAGACATGAAATGCGCTTACTATATCAAAAATAAGGAAAATTGCAAATCAGAAGAAGGTCCCTTTTTTGTTCTAAATAACTAGAATGGGTGGTTTGATAGGTAGGCAATGTATTTATTAGGCTACCCCATTAACATTTTTTTTTTTTTTTTAATATTCCAATTTTTAATAATTCCAACTGGTCTCATTTTTACATGAAGGGATCAAAACAAAATAAACATGGTCTATGGGTAGCATTGTACACAGTTTTTTTTTTTTTTTTTTTTTTTTTGTTGTTTTTTTATAGTTTTATGTGAGATTTATAATTGAGTGTTTGAAGTTGTAGATGAACATACGAAATACAGTACGCCCCTTTCTTAAACTAAGAGCTTATTTCTCTGCATACAGGATCATCTTCAGTTACATAGAATATGAATACATATATTCTTTCATGTCAAAGTGAGGCTAATTTGAATTGCCAATTTGAGTTTGAATTATTCTCGGGGTAGCCCCAAATGCGTCAAACTAGGCCACTTTGGGGAGAAAAAAAAAAAAAATGTTAATCCTGTATGAAGAGAAATTAAACTAAAGCTATCTTACTGTATTATATTTTTTATGTTCATCCACAACTTTAAACACTCAATTATAAAACTAACATAAAACTACAAACCCCATAGACCACGTTTAATTATTTTTCACCCCTTCATGTAGACTAGTTGGAATTAATCTCCAGAGTAACCACAATTGTGCCATACTATTTGGGGGAGAAAAGAGACAGAGAGAGATTGAAACCACACCATCATCACTGCCCAAGCTTCATTGGGACGTGTCTCTTCAGGAATACGGGTAGGAAAAACAATTGCTTCCTGTCGGTGATCAGAGAAGCCACACCTAAGTAGCCCGCTACTTACTCGGAACCCAGCTACTTACTCGGAACCCCGCTACTTACTCTCTAAGTTTTTTTTTTTTTTTTTTTTTTTTTTTTTTTAATACATAAATGTATTATTAACACACATGTAAAATACATGTTGCCTGTAAAATAAGATGTCAAATTAATACCTTCAACACTATATAGTAAAGGGCTCCAAATAAACCATAATAAAGTAGTTCCTCACACACACACACACACACACAGACACACATGTTATTTTGTTTTGGAAGAGCAAATGGACAATCACCACACTTGCAGCAGAACCTTAGGCAGTAAAGTACCAGTTACCCCCTTACCTAAATTGATAAAATAGATGTGATCGAAAAATGACAAACTCAGGTAGGTGCAGTGCTGCAAAATAACCTGTAGATCTTGGGCAGGTGTTGTGACTCTTGGTCACCCAGTTCATGGTCTGTCATTGACAGAGTGTGTTTGGTTAAACCGTCTCGCCAGGTTTGAAATTGCTTGCTGTGAGCACCCAAAACAGCGAGCCACAGTGCGCTGCCCTAGTCCAGCCTCCAACATGTCAATTGCACGAAGGCACTGCTCTCTTGACAGAAATAGCATATTGTTTTTATTTTCTGTGATTTTCATTATTGCTTTTATTCAAGCTTGAAAATCAACAGATGAAATCACTCCATAAAAATACTGTGACTTATCAGGGCCCCTATATGACTGCTGCCACAATGCTCTTTCCTATCAGCTACTTTCTGACTTTTTCTTTACGCCCAAATAAGACCAATTTGAAATTGGTTGTGTACCCTTTTAGGGCCAGCTCTAATGTTTGCTATTTCATGAATCTAATTTTATTATCACAGACTTCATTTACAAATGAGCTCCACCTTCAATTTGCCTGTGCTTATAATTAAGACTTGACACACCTTAAAGTGCATGACTAATGACGGTGCGCATTTTAGCAGTGCTAACGCGGCCTTAACTTACCAAAAGTGTCATGATACATACAGGGCAATTCTAAGGCTGGTGTAAACTTGGCGCTATGGCCCCCAGAGGGCCTCATTCACTAAATGGCAGTAAGCAACACCACGCACAAAAATGAACAAATGGTAGCTCTATTCACAAATAAAGCAATCTAAATGATTAATTTGCAGCTTGTCACAATATGCGGAATCATGCATACAGAATTCAACACGTGGAATTATGCATGAGGTGTTGATGTTTGGCATAACATCACTTTTGTAACATTAGATACCATTTGATTGCATGTATTTATGGCTGCACCTCAACTTGCACTCTGTGTACATTCATTTACTGGACATTTACAGTTTTTTTTTTTTTTGTATATTTTAAATCTATTTTAAGCATAGCCTACTTAAATATCACAAGCACATAGTGACTATATAAATATATTAACATAGCCGAAAGTATTGCATATTCACTTTCCTTGTAATCTTCATATATCCCAGGTTGTCTGTGGATGTACGAGTACATTGTAACATTGGAACTCAAGTCGTTATTGAAACCAAAATAGATTTTTTAAAAACAACCTTGAATGACATATTCAACAGCATCTTCATGTTTTGTTCCTGAAATGACAAAACCAAAGCTTTTATATTTTTCTTTATAAAAGACACTTTGGAGAGATACTGTCATCAGAGTGTGTCGCTGTTAGGCACAGCTTCACAATTCAGGATATTTTAATTAAAAAAACTTTGTAATATTTCATTGACCAGCCGTTGTCGGTATATTCGCTGCACAAAGGCTGTATGCTGTTTTTAAACAATCCTGTGATTGTGACCTGCTTGTTCGGTAGTTGTTTAGCCTGAATTTCAAGTTTGAGTTTCTTGTTTTTGTGTACTGCACTCTCAAGATGCTTGTCAATAGTGCTTAGATGATCCAAAGACACAAGTTGAGCAAAACAGAATCCCACCATCTGCATGCAATGTCCCCTTTTCATAGCTCTGAACGCGATCTTCTGTTGAAATTAATTTATCTTTATATGATTTGTCAGCATCTGAATTATTTATGTTAATCATACCCAACAAGCTGATAAATCAACAATATCTAAACAACCATTCTAAATTTCCCGCCTCTGAAGAATTCACCAATTATGAACAGGCTGACCAGACGTCCTGATAAAATTGGGATCGTCCTGATATTAGAGGCTTTGTCCCGTTCCTGATCGAGGTACTGTCAGGATGTAATTTGTCCCAATTTTTTGAGTAAAAGTAAAATTTTACCAGTGGTAAAATGTGATTTTTTTAAAAATTTTCTCAGAAGCAAATTTCATGTATGTGGCTGCTGTACTGTCTCGTGGTACAACAGCATACTCTACTGGTTTAGCGTGTGTTGTTTGAGTGAGTTGTTTGCATTGCATCTATGCAGCTATCCAATCACATTAACCTACAGTCATATGATGCGTCATGCATATATGCGTCATGTGTTTTTCTTGGTGCGTATTCCTGTGCGTCCAGTTTTACTGGCAAAGTGTCATGATGGCTGGTGTTGTACAGATGCACTGATAGGCTGATTAAAACATTGCCATCATCTGAACAGTAAACAAGAAAGTTAACCACTTTGGAGCATTTGTTTTTTTTAAATTACATTTCTCTAAGTTTTTGTTTTTGCCTAAGTGCAATGCACACAGGAAGGCGAAGGAATACAGAAGAAAGATACGTAGTTTGCATCGCTTGCGTTGTGCAGTAGTTCACAAAGTTTCTTTCCTCCCCTCACCAACTCAGTGTCCCGATTTTTCACTGTTGCTATCTGGTCACCCTAATCATGTGTTTGACCCTGTTGCCTTAGTAACCAAATGCATGCCACTGATGCCGGACCATGTACAGTTACTGTTGCACTGTTTCTACTCAGAGTTTGAGGTTACTTAAGTAACGCGCTACTGTAATAATATTACTGTTGATTATAATGAGATAATACAACGTGCTACAGTTTTAATGGAGTACAGACGATCCTCGACTTAAGACTCTTTGACTTACGACGCATGGCACTTACGACTCTTTTGCATTATTACCCTGCTTCGACTTTATGACATCAATACGGCATTTACGACGTGGCAAGACCTGAGCCATGTGCCATGTGTGCATGCTTGGTGTCCAAACTGCAATACCTGTCGTGGTCGCCCTGACTTAGTCTAGCGGGGTTTTTTTTATGCATGTAACTGTTTTTATTATTATTATTATTTATTATTATTATTATTATTATTATTATTATTATTATTATTATTATTTGCCGTTAACAATGTCTGATAAGAGGAATTGACTCAAAACAAACCTAATCTGTGAACTCTGTCACATGATGAGGGGCTTAAATCAGGTGATTGTATTTCCTGCTAGGAGTACCACATACACACACTGAATGTCATTGGAAAGCCCCAAGTCTGTACTTTTAAACAAGCCAGGTAGGTGTCTCAGTAATATACGTGTAACCACCGGGCTGAGTGTAAAGAGTTAAATAAATATTTGCATGAGTACAATGTAACGGGTCATTTTTGTAAAACTGTATTATCTGGCTGAAGAGTCAGGAACATAACCCCAATTTATAACATTGTTCCTATGGGAAAACGTGCTTCGACTTACAATGCGACTTTCAGGAATCAGTTGTGTCATAGGTGCTAGGACTGCCTGTAATAATATTACAGTTACTTTCCGCAAAAAATAAACATGTTTTTTCTCGCTACATTATTATGTTGTATATTTAAATTATGTGGTGTTTAGACAGGGAATAGGATAAGTAGAAGTCAGAAGCAAGCAGCAGTAAATTCAACAAGACTTCTTTACTTAAGTGCACCATATCAGAATCACTATACAAGTGTACATAGCATGTAATGTCTATACAGCAGTGCCATCTAGCATCATTTTAAAAGTAATTGGCAATTATTGACAGACCACAACAAATTAGTCCTCTTTTCTTTTTTAAAAAATAAGTCAATTTCATTTTCTAAACTCGAAGCAAATAATATAAGCAATCAATGTAAGATATGATTTATCGTTTGAATAACTGACAAAAACTATTTTAGAAAGTAGCTCTCAAAATGGCTTTCATACAAGCTTTACCTGTACCTCTCTGACAAAGAAAGAAAATCCTGTCATTTACAAGGAATACAATGTCAAACTTTAAAAAGCACCTCGAGATATTTTCTTTTTCTTTTATTCGGGTCCGCGACATAGCTCGTATATGACGTTAACGCACTTACGTATGACACGTCAGTCTGGACCCGAATACTCGTCACGAAGTATTTCCATGACGTATTGACTCTATAGTTGTAAATTTCTCTTACAGAAAACGTTGAATACGTGAGAGTTTACGTCTCTCTGACCAAGGAAGAAAATCCTGTCATTTACAAGGAATACAATGTCAAACTTTAAAAAGCACCTCGAGACAGTTCATAAAAGTACAAATATCACTGCCAAGGAAGCACCTACAGCCATATCTTTGACGAAAGACCGGTGACGAAGATGAGAAAAGGGCTCCTGCAAAGTAACAAAATATTTGCTTTACCCCTCGCTCGTTCAATCCCATGATAACAACTGTAAAAAAAAAAAACTAATTTCTTTGTATGTTATCGTAGATGTTCTGCTTCTCTCAACTGTAGATTCTCCAGCTTTCCGAAAGCTAATAAGTGAAATTTCTTATGCTGCAGTCCCTGACAGGAAAACATTTACTCAGTACTTGGATAAAGTTTCCACCACTGTGGATATGTGAACTGCCAACAACAAAACAAAAGTTTTCTCGGAATAACTGCACATTGGATTGATCCTGCAACATTACAGTGCAGACGAGTGGCCATTCACGGTTTAAAGGGTGCCACGCGTACGATGCTGTTGCAGCTGAAATTGAGCAAGCCCATGCTACCACCTAAATGGAAAAGTGACCACAACTGTGATGGTCAATGATTCTAATTTACTAAAAGCATTTAATATTTTTAAACGTCCTCCCGACAATGACACCACCTCAGAGAAAGATGAGGATATACCTGAGCTTGATGTTACGTTTACTGATGTACAAGAGGTGCTTTTTTTGGAAGAACACAGTGACCAGGAGTATGCCCTCCCGCCACATTAGAGATGTGCAGCGCACACTCTCAATCACATTTCCAGCAGGGATATTGACAAATGGCTGTCTTCTAATGCTGATTCCAGAGTTGATCAAAGGAGTGCCTTTGCAAAGTGTACACCCTTGTGGAATAAAATCAGTTGGTCATCATTTACTGCTGAGTGCGTGGAAGCAGTTACAAAAAAGAAACTTCTAGTGCCAACACCCACCCAATGGAATTCATTTTATGATGCCGTGTCCTTGTGACAGAGAGCGAATGAATCCGAATCAACACTCTCCCTCTCGACCGGTGAGGGCACTGTACAACAGGAGCTGCGGGCTTCCTACTGAATGGTTGGGCAGTTCATCCCAGGGACAGTCGGGAGCAGGCCATTCAGGAAGAGGGCGGCGTTATGGTACCTGGAGTCATCGCCCTAGTACGGTGAGCGAAGTTTCAGACATGAATTGGAGGAGATGTGATTGAACTAGCTATCGGAGGGGGCGGGGCTTAGGGTACTTTAGGGGGACGTGACGCCATAATCGTCTCCTTTGTTGTGGTTAATGGGAGGAGACAAGGACGGAACCTTGAATGAAGTGTGGGTTCATTGAGAAGTGTTGTGTTTGTTTTGCCAGACGGCTGATAAGAAGCTGGAGCTGCAGCGAGAAGCCCGGACCTGAACGCGCACGAGCACCAGCACTCAGAGCACCGCACCTGCACCAGAGCACCCAGTTTGGAGACGTGTTTTTGTGTTTATTATTTCGGGACTGCAACCCCTTTGTTTTGTAGCTGGTAATACCCATTGCTGGGTAGAGCCAGCTTTATTATTGAGTCCAGTTTTCTCTGGCAATACCCATTGCTGGGTAGAGCCAGCTTTATTATTTGAAACCCGGTTTAAAGGGCATTAAAAGAAACCTGACCGGTAAACTTTGTGTTTGTCCTTTGTTGGAGCACCTCAAATCACCTATACACCAGAGCACTACAAACCACTTTGTAACAGTCCTGCATAATTGAGATCACTCCTATGGACTTGAACAATTCATGCAATAAACTCGAAATCAAGTGTTTCAACAACAAGAGTTTACTTTCTTAAAGGAGTACTGTGCTGTTCTAAAGCCTCTAACTCTTGTGCTAGAAAGGTTGCAAGGAAAGGAAAACAGTTTCTATGGAATACTCCAGCCCAGTCTAAAAGTACTTATGGCAAAAACCAGTGCCTTGAAGAGCAGCTTATCTAAGATGATGGCAGGGATGACAGATGTGATTGTAAAAACAATCAAAACATGCTTTGCAGCCATTTTGGATTCCAAGGATGCTTTTCTTGCTGCTGTGACACTGCCAAGATTTAAACTATGCTTGGTCAGTACACAAGAAACGAAGGATCACATTAAAAAAAATGTTACTAGGAGAGTGCTGCTTATACCAGTCCATGGTAGCCAATTCCCCAAGTCCACAAACAAAACCCCAAAAGGAACAGGATTTCTTTGAATTTGAGGAGGCCGACGACAAAGATCATATCTAAGATGAAGATTTTTCATGGTGGACAGTCAAATACAGGATTCTGTGAATTTTGTGATAGTTAATTTTCCGAGGCCTTACATATAAAGCTAGTATGATCTGTGCTCAATCTGTATGGTGTCCATATCAGAACATCTTCCTACATCAGGCAAAAAGGAGTCATTATGTACTCCCTCCTGTGTAACTTCCTCCTCTCTCCTCTGAATCTTCCTCCTCCATCCTCTGAATCTACTTCCTCCCTCCTCTGAAACTCCCTCCTCTGTAACTCTCTCCTCCCTCCTCTGAAACTATGTAGAGGTCAGACAATAAAGAACCATTTCCATCTTCTGAGTTTTCATTGGTTAGCTTAAATGACAGTCATGTTTCCTGGGAGACCAGCTATGTAATTAAATGGGATGTAGCTAACTAAACACATTCAAAGTTTAAGAGCTGAGAAAAGTAATAATAATAATAATAATAATAATAATAATAATAATAATAATAATAATAATAATAATAGATATTATATAGGTATTATTAATAGTAAAAGTACTCATTTACTAACGTTAACATTTAAAGTTACGTTCGTTTCGTTCTGGTTTTTTCGTACAATTTTTTATGTACATGAACAAATATTTTATACGAGGAATTTTCATATGCTAAGAACGTTACAATAAAGCAATGTTTTTCATATATATATATATATATATATATATATATATATATATATATATATATATATATATATAGAGAGAGAGAGAGAGAGAGAGAGAGAGAGAGAGAGAGAGAGAGAGAGCAGAATATCCAAGAAGAATCAGGATCCAACAGGATGCACAATCACTAGAAATACTTCATGAAGAAGAAAAGTAATTGATAAACTGAAAACTCACTATTTTAATCATTTTCTACTTCCGCCTTCTACAAATAGCATATTCGTCAGTGATGAGATCCCCTACCTTCAGATAGTACAGTAATGTGGCTCCATCCGATGCAAGCTAGGAACCACATTCTTCTTGAATTAAGATATTAACCCTTTTTTTGGTGGCGAACAATGATGACACCTTTGATGTGGACCAAAAGCAGTGAATCTTTAAAACAGTTTACAGCGGTATTTTAATGTAGCACTTCAGCCCCACGTGAAATGAAAGTGTTATCCATGTGAATGGCTTACAAGCCGTGCCAGAATTGAAGTTTAGCAACTAAGCCACTGGGAGTTTACACCCCAAGAAATAGTGTGTGTGTTTGTGTGTATATGTACAGTGCCTTGCAAAAGTATTCAGACCCCTGGTCAATTCTCTCATATTACTGAAATACAAATGGTACATTGAAATTTCATTCTGTTCAATATTTTGTTTTAAAACACTTAAACTCAAAATCAATTATTGTAAGGTGACATTGGTTTGGGAAATATTTTTAAGAAAAATAAAAAAACTGAAATATCTTGCTTGCATAAGTATTTAACCCCCACATATTAATATTTGGTAGAGCCACCTTTTGCTGCAATAACAGCTTTAAGTCTTTTGGGGTAAGTATGTACCAGATTTGCACACAGTGGCAAAGTGATTTTGGCCCATTCTTCTTGGCAGATTTGCTCCAGGTTGTTCAGGTTGGTTGGACGACGCTTGTGGACCGCAATTTTCAAATAGTGCCACAGATTCTCAATGGGATTGAGATCAGGACTTTGACTTTGCTACTTTAAGACATTCACCTTTCTGTTCTTGAGCCACTCCAATGTTGCTTTGACCTTGTGTGTGGGATCATTATCCTGCTGAAAGGTGAATTTCCTCCCAAGCTTCAGCTTTTTAGCGGACTGAAGCAGATTCTCTTGCAGTATTTTCCTGTATTTTGCTCCATCCATTCTTCCTTCAATGGTAAAAAGATGCCCAGTCCCTGCTGATGAGAGGCATCCCCACAGCATGGTGCTGCCACAACCATACTTCACTGTAGGGATGGTGTGTCTTGAGGCATGGGCAGTGTTAGGTTTGCGCCACACATAGTGCTTTGAGTTTTAGCCAAAAAGCTCTATCGGTCTCATCTGACCACAAAACCTTTTCCCACATCGCAGCTGGGTCACTCTCATGCTTAGTGGCAAACTCCAGACGTGCTTTCAGATGGTACATTTTGAGTAACGGCTTCTTTCTTGCCACCCTCCCATACAGGCCAGTGTTATGCAGAGCTCTTGAAATGGTTGACTGGTGCACTATTACTCCACTCCCAGCCACTGAACTCTGTAGCTCCTTCAAAGTGATTGTTGGCCTCTCTGTGGCTTCTCTCAGAAGTCTTCTTCTTGTTTGAGCGCTGATTTTTGAGGGACGGCCTTTTCTTGGCAGTGCCTGGGTGGTGTGATGCAGCTTCCACTTCCTGATTATTGATCCAACTGTGCTCACTGGGATATCCAAACACTTGGATATTATTTTGTACCTTTCCCCTAATCTATGCATTTGTATTACTTTCTCTCTAACTTCTGTAGAATGCACTTTGGTCTTCAGTTTCCTTCAGATTCACAGCCTTACCAATGATCCTTCAACAATAGGGTTTTTATCCAGAAAATTTAGCAGCGAATTTAATGGTTCACAGGAGGCCAACGGTAAGGTAATTGTGTCCTCGTTAGGGCAATTTCTTTCATCAGTGCAAACTGGGAGCTTCCACAGCACAGGGGTTGAATACTTATGCAAGCAAGCTATTTCAGATTTTTATTTTTCTTAAAAATATTTCCCAACATAAAACCAATGTCTCTTTACAATAATTGATTCTGAGTTTCAGTGTTTAAAAATAAAATATCAAACAGAACGAATTTTCAATGTACCATTTTTAATTCGGTTATATGAGAGAATTGGTCAGGGGTCTGAATACTTTTGCAAGGCACTGTATATATATATATATATATATATATATATATATATATATATATATATATATATATATATATATATATATATATATATATATAAGAAACTGTCTCGATTAAATGTTGGTCACAAGCATTAATTTTGTCCAGTTGAACAAACCTTATTTTTCTTGTTCGTTTGCTGCAATCGGCCAACTTAGAGACACACTTGGTCGCACACTCTGTCAATTTCTGATTAAAATATATTTTATTGAACATTTTTCTGAACAAACAAAACAAACAAAAAATCACAATGCGTTTCGACACAGATTATGTGGGAGGGAGGAGGGAGCATGGAACATGACGGAGGGAGGAGGAAGTTTTAGAGGACAGAGGAGGGAGTTTCAGAGGAGGGTGGATGGAGATTCAGAGGCGAGAGGAGGGAGTTATGGAGGATGGAGATTCAGAGGGGGAAGACATAATGACTCCTTTTTGTCTGATGTACAAAGATGTCCTAATATGGACACCGTACAATCTGTATCTAGTTATTGCCTCCTTCTCACACAGCCCTAGTAGCATCTGCCTGGTCCGAAATACTCTCTCTGACTCTTGTTCTCACTTTCCACTGCAGCTCTTTTGCTGGTTCTGTGTCACCGCCTGCAGTTTCAATAAGAGGTAGCTTTAACACACACTGAGGCACCTGGTAAAGTTAGCGCCCTTAAGTGAATATGGTTTGCATATCAAATACCTCCCTTGCAGTATTTTGTAATGTAATTTGCATACATTTGCACACATTAATATTATTCATTATATTTAAATGACTTGAATGCGGTACTTTTCCTGCTAGGTTGCCTGACAGTGGTTAGTGAATACAGCAGGTGTACAAAGCAAGCAGTAAAGGGGCTTACCGCATGCAAAACATGTTACCGCTGTTTAGTGTTGTGCATATTTACATTGTATATCTAGGGTTTATGTCACAACTGTGTCCTCGCTAATTGCCATTAAAGAAAATACCCTTTATACCTCATAATGTAATTATTAACCATAATAAACACAATACCTCAATAAGAACTAGTGATTCTGGCTCAATTATCCCCAGTTTCATGATGAAAAAAGATTAACAATTAATATTATGTATGTTTAAATATTTCAAATCAATCACATATGTGTATTTGTTATAAGACAAGAAGAAGTCTAACAATCCAAATTATTATTACATGTATTCATATTCTCAAAGTAAGAAGAATAAAGGTTAGGCGTCATAGTTAAAAACATATGTATAAAGAGGAAACAAAATAAAACATTCAAGGAAAAGTAATGCATTGTTAAATGTTTATAATGAATCCTTGATGTGCTCTCCGGTCATAGAGTTCTGTATTAGTGAAGCAGTCTTAATAGTTCATCATGCATTGTTTGGTTGAGTCACACATTGCATATACATGCACCAGCTTCCACGTGGCTAAGTACGCATATACAATGTTCAGCATCTAGTTGAATAGATGCACATTACGTATTGTGACAATTTCAAAAGCATGGCTTCAGTTCAGTTACTTGTAAACACACAATATAAGTTTGATACTTATTCTGTTGGTGTGATGTTTAAAACAAAGTCTTCTTAACATGGTCATCCTCTCTGTAGAAGTTAACTGTGCAACAACGCAGTGCAGTGCAGTATCTCTGTGAAGTCTGTAGGCAAAAGCTTTCGTCATTCTGGAGGGAGCCTATCTTCTCCGGGACAGCATTGAAGAGCACATCATTGCATCTTCGTTGAATGTTTTCAGAGTTTGATGACTTGAGAGAGATTAGATCTTTTGAAGAAAGATAGAATCCAGAGAGAGCCCAGAGAATCCAGAGTGAAAGAAAATCCTTGTTTTGAGTTTAAATAACACGATGTATAGGTGTTCCCTTGTAGCGTAAACAAATCCTTGTCAGTCTTTCCATTGGTTCACCATATTTGTTAGACAGCTGTGTGTCACACAAAAAGGGTGTGTTAGAAATGGAATGTATCCTCCTATTTCATTATCAAAGGATTTTACATTTATCATTTAAACCTCCTATTCATTATAACTTTAGTTGCATTCATTGGAGAAGCAAACAAATGTATATTTCATTCTCTACAAAATTACAATTATCATAATAATTAACATCATAATACAATCAAAGGGTAATATTTAAAAAAAATATAATTATTAATGTATAATTTTCATTTAAAACACAATAAACCTTTCATATTTAAACTTACTTAAAATAACTATTAAACTTTTGTCCACAAGTTATGTAATTACAAATGATTCTTAAGGCATTTTAACTAACTCTTAATACAATAATGGTACAACTGCATCATCATTATAGCTTTCTAAGTAGTATTTATGACACCTTAGGAGACCAGACAATCAGATAGCATTTTGGAAGGCGAGCTTCAAAGAGTTAACACAGTTTTTGGCCTGTGCCTTTTGTCTAATCAGCTTTGAAGTAACAACCCAATCTCCACAGCATGTCAATACAGAAAACAGAATTAAATATCTTAGAAATAATTATATTAAAATGATTTTAACCATGAATTTCCTTAACATTAGTGAATGAGGCCCAATGTGTCTTTGCTCACTTGACAAGCTCTAGTAGTATAATAAAAGTATGTGCTTTTCACTCTCTCGCCAGCAGCAACACATATGAGGTCTGGAATCTATTAGGTGAACAAAAACAAAACTATTAAAAAGACAAATAAAAACCAGTTAGCTCTGCATCTAAAACAAAACACAAAACATAACAAAACCAGGTGGACAGACAGAAACAAACCACAGGAACACTTGCTTTTCTAGTGCCTGTATTACCAGGGCTAGAGAGACCAATCACTTCTAAATAACCACTGGAATACTGTAATACTATGAGAAACATGTTTGGTAAAAATTAAAGCCAGTTATATATGCAGCCTGATTTACTATATTCTACTGTTATACATGAAAGGCATATTTCATTTTCAGAGATATTTTCACAGATACAGCAGTGAAAATACATGCTGATTATACATTTTATTCTCCTCATCATAAAAGCCCTCATTTCCCATAAAACTTAAACTGACAGCTTCTTTGCTCTACAGCAAAAAGGTTAGATAAAGCATCTGATAAGATCATTTTATAATGTTTCACTTTTCACCTAGAGCTGGGTGATCTGTTTAAGTGGATGAGGATATTTTACAAGTCCCCACATCTCAAAATCTTTTAGTATGAGGGAAATAATCCTATCCCTGAACAAAACAACAGAAAAGCTTAGTGTTTAATACTAGGGTCTGGGAGCCATAGAGTCCCATTTGAAGTTCCTTCACAGGCACGACAATCTATTGTTCAACCATTCACAGTATTTATATTTAATTCAGTACTGTACAGCATGCTTTCTGTATAAAACAAGCTCTTTAAGAGCTTAATATTGATGGAATAACCCATAAGTGCAGATTATAACTGAATTCATAACTCAATCTTGACTGAAATTGTAACATTATGAGACCAATTATTAGTGCACCTTAATTAGTCAAGATTAACAGCTGTTCCAACTCTTTAACCGTTGATGACATTGGGGGGAGTTTTCATGTGTGGTTATTTATATGTGACGTGTCGATGCGTCTGGGAGAACAGCTCAAGAGGATCAGGTTTGTGGCCGAAAATAACTGCCACAGAGAGGGATAGGCTAAATCGCATTAACTCGTGAGTAAAACACGGAAAATCCATGCCCATTTTCACACGGAAACCCACATTTCACATGAAAATATCCACAGCTCCCAATCCAGACAGCCTTGGGAGCATACGTGGATGGTGTCTGGCACAAATCTCTATAATCCTACATTTCTGCCGGTTTTCAGCCACCGTGATCTGCAATAGCTGGGTTGGAAAGTTTCAATATATATATATATATATATATATATATATATATATATATATATATATTTATATATATATATTATATATAATTTATCTAATTTCGGTGGATCCTATGGGTTCATTATTTTCTTGTTTTCTTTAATTAATAAGTCATTTGATAAATTAGTAATATTTGACTCTGGTATGTCCCTGAAAGCTCATATTTAAAACGTTCCTTTTACTGTTATCACAAGATAGAGATTAAAGTTGCCTACAGGTTAATTATTTTCTTTTTTATTTAATTAAAAAGCCATTTGATAAATTAGTTGAAATATTATTCACTACTAACGATATGCCACCCCATCAATTTGGCTCAAGCACAATGTTGTGAGAAATATTAGAACATACTGTGCATGGAAAGTCCCCCAGAGACACCTATAAAACCTGAGGATTTGGGGCTCTCCAGGACCAGGGTTGGATACCCCTGGTCTAAATTCAAAGTTCTAATCTTCCTATGTCAGCTTATGACACCAATAAACACTTGTGCCATTGGTATGTATAGTCTAGTATCCTTGATGAGAAACAATCCATTCATATTAGTGTTAACAACAACAACAAACGTGTTTTATAAGGCATATTTTATTTTATATCGCTTCACAATGCTGTTGACAGTTAGCTTTTATCCAGGTACAGACAAATGGTCTTTTAATATAAAGGAATGCATTATACTGTACCATCTACATTTTTAGAATGTTACATTTCTCACTTGTTTAATATCTTAATATGTGTATAACTCACTAATGTTGTTTTGCAAAGTTAATTATTTGCTAATAAATACATTGATAGGCTCCAAAATGCTGAATTTTAGCAGACAAAAGACATTTTTTGTGCAAAAAAATCAGAAATGACTATTAAATGATGTAGATGATAAAAAAGTAACACTTTAATCAACCAATACTGATATCTGTACACCTAAGTACATATTTTTTTTTAAATGTGAGAGGCTCAAGAACATTTTCAAACATATGAGAAAAATAAGCCAAGCTTGCTGATGCTCTGCGCCTGAAAGGCAACAATTTTCATTTTATTGTAGAGAATGCCATCTTCTAATATTCTGAATTAATTAAAAATAATAATAATAAAAAAGGCAATTAAAATATAAACTGTGTTTCTTGGCAAGCACATCTGCTATCATCTCATGAGTCTAGTTTCTTGGCATGTATAAATGCTGCCTACTGTCTCATGCAGATAAGTACTGCCAATAAATGATGGATTGAATTTTTAATTTTTGTGGATATTTTGAAATGATCTGGAAATGTAACAGTTGTCAAAAAGAAGTGGTATCTCAACTTGACTGTCATGGTTAATTAGTTATAAATTGTGTTTAAAAATAAATCGTTTTTGAACTACAGTACACAATAATGGTGTCACAGAATATATTTTAAAAACATTCTCTTAAATTTAATTAAATCTTTTGAGTCTTTCTATTAATTAAAATGTGATTGGCATAGGATATCATGTCTGAGATTAAAAAAAAATAAAAATACAAATAAAACATTTTGGTGTAATATTTGACTCTGGTCTGTCAATGAAAGTTCATATTTAAAATGTTCCTTTTTAAAGTCTTGTTTTACCGTGTACTTGCAGGTATCCAAAATAATCACTTCTCCAAGCTGCAGATGGTTAAGAATGGAGAAACCATTATTATTATTATCTGCAAACTCTTTAACACCTTGCCCTCCCACCCCAACCCCAACACCAACACCCACTGTCTCCCCTACTAACCTACTCTACTCTTCTTTCTCTTCCCTCTCAGACTGACCTCTCCTCCCTCCTCCAGGGCCACCATGTGCACCCTGGACCCCCTTCCCACTCACCTCTTTCAAGTTGCTGTTCCTGCTCTACTCCCCTTCATCTCCTCCCTTTTCAACACCTCTCTCCTCTCTGGCCTCTTTCCCTCTGCCTTCATATAAGCCTCTATCACCCCCTCCTCAAAAAACCTACCCTAGAACCCTTCTCCCTCCAGAACTACCATCAAGTCTCCATCTTACCCTTGATAGCTTTTTTTGATTACATGATTTCAAATAAAATATCTAAATTATGTTCATATAGTTTTTGGGGTTTTTTTATTGTTATTTTTTCTTACTCCTAAAATTCTCGTTGATGCAAAACGTTTGGCATTGGCTAAGATACCAGTTGATTATAGTGGATCAGGAAAAAAAAGTTACAAGAAATAGATGTCTACAATTATTTATGTCAGCAATTCTTTTGCAAAACTCCAAAAATTCTAATTCAAATGTATTCATACCCTGACAAGGAAAATGAAATTAATAGCTAGTAGAGTCACCTTTAGCAATAATAACCTATTTTAAACAATTAGGATATTTGTCAATGAGCTTTTGGCTTTTCATGATTTTTGACCTTTCTTGAGAAAGTTTATAAACGAGAGGAAGCCATTTGGCCCATCTTCCTCGTTTGGTTGTTAGGAGCTTATTAATCCCAGAATCTCATCAAGCTTGTACTTGGCTTGATTCATGCGTCCTTCACAAAGACAAATCTGCCCGATTCCAGCCTTGCTGAAGCACCCCCAGATGAGTCAAATTTTCAGCTTTGCCCAACACCTGGTCGTCTAATGGTTAGACGGAGACCTGGAGAGGCCTACAAGCCGCAGTGTCTCGCACCCACTGTGAAATGTGGTGGAGGATCGGTGATGATCTGGGGGTGCTTCAGCAAGGCTGGAATCGGGCAGCTTTGGCATGAATCAAGCTAAGTACAAGGTTGTCCTGGAAGAAATCTTGCTTCCTTCTGCTCTGACAATGCTCCCCAACTCTGAGGATTGGTTTTTCCAGCAGGACAATGCTCCATGCCACATAACCAGGTCAATCAAGGTGTGGAGGTTGCCTCGCTCCATTTTGAGGTTTCTCCTCTAATCACTCCTTTCTGTTTTCTACATGATAACCACTCCCTAATCCATGTGCATGCATTACCTTGAATCCCTACCATGTTCAGTTTGAGAATGAATCGTTTATGCAGGACATTGTCACAAGCTTTCTGGAAACCAAAATAAACCATGTCATATTCTTGATATATGATATCCCTTTCCAAAAACCATGCTGACTGTCTCCCAGGATATTGTTACCATATAGAGTAATTTGGGATCTTATTATAGTTTCTGTAAGTTTACATTTATTAGAATTCAGGCTTATTGGATCATATTTATCTGGTTCAGTTTTGTCTCCCTTTCTGTAGATCGGTATTATGTTTGCAATTTTCCAGTTTGTCAGTACAACTCCTGTCTCAAGAGGCTGTTGCTTGATTTCTGGTTAAACGTAAACGTTTTGCCAGTTTGTAAATAACTTCCTTCATTTCTTTGAGTACTATTGGGAGGATATCATCTGGCCAAGGGGGGTTGTTTATTTTAACAGCTCATAGTCCCTTTAACACTTATGCCTCTTTTATGCTAAAGTTATTTACAACTGGATAGGAACAGGTCAACATGTGGGGCATGTTATCTGTATCCTCCTTTGTAAAAACTTGTAAAAACTAATCATTTAATATATTTTGCCATTTGTATCTCTTAGACATTTTACTTCCTCCTTGAATGTTTTGCTGTTATAATACTGGAAAAACTTTTTCAAACTGGTTTTAGGCCCCTTAGCAAAGCTCATTTCAATTTCTCTTTTAGCCTTTCTAACTTGCTTTTTGACTTGTGCTTGCAGTTCCAAGTTCTCTTTCTGTGTACTTTGTTCTTGGTCCATTTTAAATGCTATGTAAAGTGCCTTTTTTATTTTTATAATTTTTTTTTTTGTAATTGATCTATTAAACCATTTTGGCCATTTTGTTTTAGATTTTGATTTGTCTTCTTTTGGGATGAAATTGTTCTGCGCCTCTAGTACTACATTTTTTAAAAATAGCCATCCCTTTTCTGTGGAGTTTTCTCTATTTTACTCTAACCTACTTTTGAGTCTCTGTTTCATTCCTTCATAGTTTGCCTTTTTAAAATTGTAAAACTTAAGTTTAGTTGTTACTTTTGGGGTTATAAATAATACTTCAAATGAGACATGTTGTGATCTGAGTTTGCCAATGGTTCGCTAACCTGTTTTAGTTACTCTGTCTTTGTTATTTTAAAAGACTAAATCGAGGTATGCCCCCCTCTAGTCGGTGCATTGACAAATTGCTTTAGGAAGCAGTCGTTTGTCATTTGGCACCATTTCAAATTTGTCTGTCGTGCTCCCCATCGGGAGTATTGTCATTGTATAACAAATTATTTTGCTCAGTGTCTGAGTACAAAAAGTGGGCATTCCAGGTTTCCCAGGATGCTTAGAACCCATCAATGTGATCTGGCAACAAATTCAATCATCTAAAAAGGAGAGGGAGGTGCTCCATGTGATGTTCCTGGATTTGGCTAATGCATATGGTTCAGTGCCATACGAACTTCTTTGAGCAGCATTTGATTTTTTCAGTGTACCAATAACAATGACAAATTTAGTGAAAGCCTACTTTGGAGATTTGCAATTTAGTTTTTCAACTTCAGAATTCAGCACTACATGGCAATGCCTAGAAGTTGAAATAATGGCAGAATGCACCATTTTGACAATAGTAGAGAAGCTGGAAGCTTTAATCAGTTCATATGTCAGGAAATGGTTGGGAGTTCCACACTGTTTCAGCAGAGTGGGACTTTATGGTAAAGGAATACTGCAGCTACCAGTCTCCACTCTAACAGAGGAGTTTAACTTTTTGCAGTCCATTTATTCAGTGCTTGTCAGGATTGTCAAGTCCAACTTATTTTCACACGTGCTGTTTATTTTGTTTAAAATATTTTTTTTTTTTCAGAGTAAAACAGGTTTAAAAGGCATTGGATCACAAAAGGACACTCAGTACTGTATCTACAGCCAATCTCCACCCCTTGTTCCCTGTATTTTTCACATACCTCTTTATGGACTTGCATACTGATAAATCCTCTCATGATCACTCGTTTTATCACCAAACTCCTCAATAATGCGATCCAAGTCATTATTTTATTACTATAACATCTCAAAAAGCTCTGCAAATGTCCTTGATATTCTTTGAGCGCTGGATGAAAAAGCAGTTAACTCCTTTGTTATGTCCGTGTTATCTCTGTAATTCATGGGGCTATGAGATACGGCTATGAGATTTTTTTTTTTACGGCTCCTATCAGTCTCACTCGGCCATTGTCTGACATACGACCGCAAAGGGTTAAGTGCGCCAAGGTCCGACTGAAAAAGACATTAGTAGAGTCACGCAACAAATGTGTAAGGGAGGCAGTACCTGTGTTGAAAACTGGAAGAAAGTAGGCGGAAAGGAAAGCTGTGGAAGATGAAAAGGCTGCCCTTCGAATCGGTGATATCATGGGGCAAATTTAGCATGGAAGAGGGGGTCTTGGTCTCAGTTCATCTCATCCTACATGGTACAATGCTGCCCCAGCTCAACGGAGGATGCTGGTAGTCAACGAGGTGCAAAAGAAGGAGGACAGGATGAGGTGTATAAAGGCCATTTCCCAGGCCAAGCAGGGAGAATGGATGAGATGGGAGAGTGTGGAACAATGCAAGATTGGCTGGCAAGACCTATGGATAATGGTCCTTTGATGTTTTGATGTTGTCCACTGGGACATCACTAGTTTATGTCTTCCTTGCATCAAAATGATTATTCAGTGGTCAAGAGTTACACCTCCTCGAGTATTCTTTTCCTGAGTTAGATTGGTTACATTTGGAGAATGCAAAATGGTTCCAGTTCATTCTCTTTTTCAACTCATACCAAAGATTCTCAATCAGATTTAGATCATGACTTTAACTAGGCCATACCAGGACCTTGATTTTGTTCTTCTTTAACCATTCTGAAGTAGATTTTGATGTGTGCTTTGCATAGTTGTCAGGTTGGAATGTCCAGTTGCGCTTTAAACCAAGTTTTGTAGCGGAGGGTTTCAGTTAATTGGCCATTATCTTTTGGTATGCTATGGAATCCATTTTACAAGAGGGTCATATACAGTTGTAGTCAAAAGTTTACATGTGTGTGTATAATGGAAAGAGCGAGGTCAGAAGCACAGACAGACACGATTTGTCGGCCAGGGGTCCAAGGGGCATGTGGCAGTAGTTGATTTCAGCAATATGCATTTACATTGGACACACACAGAGAAATAGGAACACAGTTTATTTTTGTTTCACTACGCAGTGTGAAAACCTGCATCGTACAGTATTCTAAAAAAAACAATAATTATTACGTTGGTGTGAAAGGCCCTTTAACTAAGTTTTGTACTCTAAGAAAACATTTAAGCTTGCCAGCAGTAAAACGTCTTTATATTATTGTTTTCTGTGTACTAGTTAAAAGCTATTGTGCATGTTGATCTAGATAAACCAACATTATTTGATGTCCTTTCTGTGACATTTTCATGAATTGTTGGCTTTTTAACACCTGTGAAATGTACTAAAATGTACTAAAAATCACAGTGACAAAACAATTAACAATTAATTTTGGTGAATTTACTATTTCTTGGAGTCAATTTTATCTTGAACTGACTTGTTTAAATCTTGAAAACACATAGTAAGTTAATGCTTAGCAGATCCTCAGTCAGAAAGTGTGACAATAGCATTTTTTTAAATAATATAGGATTGATGAACAGAAGGGGCTAAATCTACGAAGTACTTACAGGAATAACAAACAAGCAAGAGTATTTATGCACTACATTACTGAGGTAGAAAGAAGGCAGATGCAAGAAAAAATAAAAGACGCAAAGTTCCTGTCAATGATGTCAGATAGTTCAACTGATAGTGCTGTCATAGAAGAAGAGCTAGTATATGGATGATTCAGCCAGAAAGGGCTGCTGACTGTGCAGTTTGTGCGAATGCAGTCTGTGGAGAGGGCAGATATCCCAGCACATCTCAGAAGCTATATCTTCACTCATGAGGCAGATTGTTTCAGACCCTGTTGAGACTGCTCATGTTGCTTGTTTTTTTTTTTTTGTCGTCCTCACCCCCCGGAACGATGTTGGCCGGAAAAATGTCTGTGTGGCCGGTGGATTTTTCCATCAACAAGCCCTGACATAATTTCTTGTGTTATGACTTCTTAAGTTATTCTCATAGAAACTAGAAGAGAATCACACTTTTTTCAAAGTGTGAAAAAGTTATGACTTTGTCGTACATACAATGTTGTGTGTGAAGAGTTATAATATATATATATATATATATATATATATATATAATATATATATATTATTATATATATATATATTATAATGTCCCCCTAGTGCATACCCACTGATATAGATGGAAGCTTGATTCCTAAGATCTGCTACTTGCCAGTTGTATTTACAAAATGCCTCCAGTTTACAAACGCAATGACAATTCTGAACTAATTTAAAACATGGCTAAAAATCAAGGGATTAAAAAGATTGCCCGCTTTTCACTAAAAAAGCTAACGATTCTCAGGGCCTGGACATTCCTCGGATTACTGCCTTGGCCACCATTGAAGCAGCATCCGTAACAACTCCTGCCTCCAGTCCAGTGGAACTACTTCCTGAAATTCTACCTGAACTAAACTCCCTTATCTCCAGGTTTGACAAAAAATGTAATGTGTACAATGGCCGTCTGAATGCTATTGTGACCTCTGTTGTTACTCAAGAAAACTCACTGTCTGAGATCGCTCAGAAAATCAGTGCTAGGAGCACATATTGAAACCATGGAGGACAGGATTGCAAATTTAGAATCTACTTTACCAGCAAACAAACTGCTACCAAACACTTTCAAGGACAGGATGGTACAGTTAGAGGAGAAGCGAATGATATTGAAAATCAGGGCCGACGTAAAAACATTGGAATAATGGGCCTGGCTGAAGGATAAGAGGGCTTGGATCTGCTGTTTAAATATCTGCAAAGCATGCTGCCTTCCTGGCTCGACCAGCCCTCAGATCGGTAGTTCAAAATAGAGAGAGTGCACAGATCCTTAAGGCAAAGACTTGGAGCCAACCAGAGCCCAAGAAGCTTTGTAGTGCGCTTTCTGAAATATCTCGACAAGGAGGCCATTCTGAGTGCTTTCAGAATTAAAGGAGAGGTTTAAGGGCCCAAGGCTGTTGTTTCTTTCAACATCTGTCCATGGAGGTTCTACACAAGAGGAGAGAATTAGCTGCAGCGAGAAAGAGGTTCACCAACTTCTGAGTATTCAGAGGCTTTGCCTATCCAGCTAAATTCTGAATCCTGCACAAGGGGAGGATTAAAGTTTATGAGACATCAGATTGGCCACCAAGTTCCTGGAGAAGGAATTCGAAAGCCATTTGTGGATCCCCTGGTATGAAATTGAAATTCACTAAGAATTGTGTTTTCTTTTATAGTGTGGAGATAAGATATAAAGAGCGCTATACCTTCCTTGGTTGTTTTGACATGTTTTGTTGATAAGAATATCACTTGACGCTTTAAACATATACTTGCAGTAGAAGGCACAATAAGAACTCTCCATTTTTTTCACCCCTCGGTGGTTGGATTGTGCTTTTTTGGGTGAAGCGGGGGTGGGCTTGCGCTGCATGGGTGACGCGGGGGTGGGGTTGTGCTGTACTGGGTCATGCAGTAATGGGTTCGCTGTAATAGATGCGCTGTTGAGTCCAGATACAGTTCTAAAGTATATGCTATCCTTTTTGCGATTACATTGAGAGTGGGAGTGGGAGTGGGAGGGGGAATGGGGGAGGGGGCAACCTTCAGCTCCTGATATTTAAATACACCTTGACTTCTGTGCACTGTGCTTTCTTTTTATTTGTGTTTACCATTATATATCACATGGAAAGTGCTTTTGTGTAATGCACTGCTTTTTATTTATTTAGTTACCTATTTATTTATTTTCTTGTTATTTATTTATTTATTTATTTATATTATAATAATACTATAATATATAATAATTATAATATAATAATAATTATAATAATATATATATAATCTATAAGATATTCTATACATATACGAAATATAAACACAATGAAAATATAGTAAAACATAATTATTTTAAGTTATATTAAGTTTTGTTTAATAAAATTCAATATATTATATATATATATCTATATCATAATATAATATATAATATAATTATATATAATGTAAAATAGATTCGTACATGCATGTACGAGTAAAAGAGGTCACGCCTTCATTGTATAATTACTTTCTTTTGTGCAGACTTAATGATCTTTTTATTCTGCAGTAAGAGTGATAATAATATACTCAGAAGCCCTATTTTAAACATTCTCTTTTATTGGATGATATTAATCACTGGACAGATATTAAAGCCATAAGGAGTTCAATGGCCCTGGATCTAGAAAGGAAAAGGTCTTTGAGATGAAAATAAGAACACTCTCTACTGCACTGGGGAACAAAATTCAAATTCAATTAAGAAGCAGAATTCCAAACTTGTTTAAAGGGCAAAATGTCACTTTATAAAACATTATGTTCAAAAAGAACTAAAAAAAATAATGAGTGTGCCATGAATCTATTTATAGACTGTTACTCGAGTGGCATACAACATTTTTCGGAGAATACAAGGATATCTATCTTGTTAACACATTTGCTGTGTTTTATGAGTAAACTTTTTGAGACAAGCTTTTACAATACATTTTCTTCTGTAAGACTGAAAGCTTTGCTATTGATTTGGAAGATGGCTTTTGGGCACTAGTGTACTTTGAATTAAATTCAGAAGCACTTTGACAGCTAGCTCACATCAAGGGCATGTTTCCAACTTCATTTGAGCCAAGGCAAAGGCTGTCTGCCAAAAAGTGTTTCAGCACCTTGTAAGCATTTCTAAATTACAGCCATGGATGAATAGAAACATCTATAATTTATTCACAACACACTGTGTAAACTGGATTTATTATCAATAAGTGTTCGTATCTCTTTTAAAAACTAGGCAAGTTATATGTATGTTAAATATATTAATGTCAAATACTGATTATGCATTTCCATTGTAATGTGTGTGACTACCAGAACAGAGAAATCCACCAAAACAAATGAAGTTATTTGTTTTCCATTTTCTGCTTGGAAGAAAAAGCATTTGTATTTCCAATAGTTTTTTTTTTTCTTCAGACTATACTGCAAAATGTATCGTGGTAGTTTAGTCATAGTCCACATTAGACCTAGCTAGTTAAGTAAATTGATTTCAACATGCATCACCCTGACTTACTGTGGCAGTAGGGCAAGATGAAAGCCCTGCTAGTGTACGTGTGGGTGTGGGAAATATTGGGTTGGCAGGGGGTGGGGGGTTACATTTCTCCCTGTCAAAAAACACGTGGGAAAGTAGGTGTTCACGGGTGTTGAGGAAAAAGGATAGAAATGATTAGAGTTGATGTTGGCGAGAGGTGGAGGTATGTGTTTTCATGTTCCATGCTGTCCTGTCTGTTTGTTTATGTTTTTGTCAGTTTTGTAGAACCTTTTATTTTGTTAAATATGTTTAGTCTACAGTTTTGTCTGTGTTACTTTTGTTTATTTGATTGTTAAATATGCGCATTAGCACTTAACCTGCAGCTTTTCTTGTCTGAGTCTGTCTTCCTGTTGATAACAGCTTGGCCATGATGCTCCCCTCAGACTTCCACTTCCACACATGCCCACATACATCTTGGGACACATCGTCCTGGGGGGAGTGTAACGATCTTGGAGGACTGGAATGGTCGACTTAAATGACACATAAGATATGACATAATATATATATATATATATATATATATATATATATATATATATATATATATATATATATATATATTAGTGTCTATAGGAAGTATTCACCCCCCTTGGACGTTTTCACAGTTTGTTGTGTTACAACCTGAAATCTTGATGCATTTAAATGGGATTTTTTTTCCTTTGATTTACACAACCTACTCAACACTTTGAAGAGGCAAGAGAATTTTTATTGTTAAACAACACTTAATGAAAAATAAAAAAAAAAACCTGAAATGTCTTGGTTAGATAAGTATTCACCCCCCTGAGTCAATACTTGGTAGAACCACCTTTGGCAGCAATTACAGCTGTGAGTCTTTTGGGGTAAGTCTCTACCAGGTTTGCCCATTCTTCTTGGCAAAATTGTTCAAGCTTTGTCAAGTTGGATGAGGATTGTTGGTGGACAGCAATCTTCAAGACTTGCCACAGATTCTCAATTGGATTCAAGTCCGGGCTTTGAGTGGGCTACTCTAGGACATTCACTTTCTTGTTTTTAAGCTACTCATTGTCGCTTTGGCTGTGTGCTTTTGGTCATTGTCCTGCTCAAAGGTAAATCTCCATCCCAGTCTTAGGTCTTTTGCAGACTGAAGCAGGTTGTCCTCAAGGATTTGCGTGTATTTAGGTCCATCCATTTTGCACTCTACCCTGATAAGCTTCCCAGTCCCTGCCAATGAAAAGCATCCCCATAGCATGATGGTGCCACCACCATGCTTCACAGTAGGGATGGTGTTACCTGGGTGATGAGATGAGTTGGATTTGCGCCAGACATAACGCTTTGCATTTAGGCCAAATAGTTCAATTTTTGTTTCATCAGACCACAGAATCTTTTGCCACATGTTTTCAGAGTTTCCCACATGCCTTTTTGCCATCTCCAAGCGTGATTTTACATGGCCTTTTTTCAGAAATGGCTTCCTTCTTGGCACTCTTCCATAGAGGCCAGATTTGTGTAGTACCTCAGCTATTGTTGACACATGGACAGTTTCTCCCATCTCAGCTGTGGAACGCTGTGTTTCAAAGTTGTCATTGGCCTCTTGGTGGCTTCTCTGACCAATGCCCTTCTTACCCGGCTGCTCGGTTTGGGAGGACGGCCTTCTCTAAGAAGATTCTTGGTGGTGTTGTATACCTTCCACTTCCTAATGATCATGTTGACTGTGCTCCAAAGGATAATCAGTGCTTTTAAATATTTTTATACCCTTCCCCTAATCTGTGCCTTTCCACAATTTTATCCCAGAGTTGTTTTGAAAGCTCCTTGGTCTTCATGGTAGTATCTTTGCTTTGAATGCACTACCCAACTATGGGACCTTACAGAGGCAGATGTATTTAATCTGAAATCATGTGATCCACGTTTATTACACACAGATAGACTCCATTTAACTTATTGTGTGAATTCTGATGGCAATTGTTTGCACCTGAGCTTATTTGTGTCATAGCAAAGGGGGTGAATACTTATCTAATAAAGACTTCATGTTTTTATTTTTTCACCCCACCCCCACCCCCATTTTTTCACACATTGAAAGTGTTGAGTAGGTTGTTTAAATCAAAGGAAAAAAAAAAAAAACATTTAAATGCATCAAGATTTCTGGTTGTAACACAACAACCTGAAAACATCCAAGGGGGGTGAATACTTCCAATAGGCACTATATGTGTGTGTGTGTGTGTGTGTGTGTGCGTGTGTGCATGTGCGTGTGTGAACATAATTTAGATATTTTATTTAACATCATGTAAGTAAATATACAAAATGATATTGCAAAAGTCTACCGTAGCCATAATAGCAGTACAGCATTTCATATTAGATTTTGAATTGTCAAATTTTGGTCAGTTTTTTATGAAGTATATGGAAAACTATAAATAGCTATGCAATTTAATATGTTAATATGACATTATTTAGCAGGTTTCATGCAACTTTATGAAGCAAAATTAGTTCATTCTATAGGGTGATGCTGTCTATGCAAATAATAAATCGATCCATAAAAGAAAAAAAAAAACTCTGTATAATCTAAATGGTTTAATTGTTAAAATGTTTTGCAGTTGGGAATAAGGCATAACCTATAGTAGTTCTGAAAAATAATAAAATTAGACAAACAGTTTGTCAGTGACTTGTGGAAATAAACTTAAAATATAGTATCTGAAATCAGCCTTCAAACTGTAAAGACTACACTAATGAATATTATGTAGATAGCAACCAGTTTCACATAATATCCCCAGTATGTTCATATTATTTTTAGATGTAGATTTAGACAATATCTACAACAGAAAGAAATTCTTTGAGAGGAGGCCAACACTTGTGAGATATTTTGTAATACATGTTTTCTTTTTGTCCTCAAGCTACAACTGTTAATAATTCTCAGCTTAGAACCAATTCTAAAACAAGCATCTGCTCCGCAAATTTGAAAGAAACCTCATACAGCGAGCCTGTTGGTTAACCTCAAAAGAAAAAAAGAAAGAATGGTGTTTAAAAGCATACAATACCTCTCCTTGGGAAAACACTGATCAATTCAATCTGTTTAATTGTGCTGTGGGAAGTCTCCATGTCACAAAGCCAGATTCTCAAAGACATTACTAGCACTTTTTTTTCTGGAAAGAGAAAAACACCAACTGCAATTTTAAAATCAATGAAAAACGATTTACAATAAAAGCCCCTAAATGAACTGCTTGAGTTGTTTGTTTTTTGTTTTGCATTGAGTCAGAAAAAAAAAAAAAAAAAAAACATGTGCTAATAACAATATGGATTAAAGTCTATAATATTTTGTCTGTTTTTAACTACATTTACTGGTATTTATCTTGTATTGATCACTCATAGAATAAATGGCTCCTGGGCATAGAAAGAACAATGTGATTCCTTGAGGATTTTTCTGGAACGGGGGAACATTTACAAAGCCATTTACTCCAAATTGCTATAGCTATTTTATTTCTGACATTTCACCTCAGCAGGGTCTTCTGAGTTGTAAGGCTAGAAATGAGCCAAGAAAGGGATAAATTATTGATGGAACACATTTTAGCAAACATGTTGTCTTAATAGGGAAATAGATTATGTCTGCATAGCAACAAAACAACTATGTTATGAATGCAGGTTTATAAGAATCAAGAACCAAATGGTGGTTTGACATTTAAGGTGAATGGTCAGTGAGAGTACGTCAAACTAAAGAGGGTGCACTTTGGTTGTATGTTGTATGTATGTAGTAACACAGCAGCCTGCATGAAAATACAATATTCTACTATTATTCTAATATTCTGTTACCAGCGATGCTCTGGGGGGAAAAAAGGGATGAAATGAGCGTCCAAGAAAGGTTCTGGGGACATTGGGACCAGTGTTCCAAAAGTTGGACGGTCCCATCCAAAACGGGACGTCTGGTCACCTTATCTATGTATCAAATTAACTATTTTGTTAGCTACAACCAATTTAATTCAAGGGCTCACAGACATTCTTAAGTTGTTTATTTTATGTTTTTATATATAAAGAAGTGATGATATTCTAATGACACAAATTTGTGAATTTCCCATAGTAGATTAAGTTCTGTATAGAACCATTATTATACACCAAACAACAGAGTCTTCTGTATACATTAAGTATTTTGACCACTGTTGTTAAGTTTAGTACAGAGCTTGAGACTAAGAATACAAACATAACCGTATTCTAAATAGGGAATGTACTCTTTATTCTTTTATGCTTACTGTTTAAATTAAATGACCAGGTAATAAATTATAGTTTCTTTATTTTTTATTTTTTTTCCAGAAAGCAAGCAAGAGGTTAAATTAATTTATTATACTCTGTGGCAGGAAAATATTACCTTTAAATACAGAAATAAACATGATTCTTACTTCACAGTTGAAACTGCTGTAGGCAAAGATATATAAACAGAGTTACCCACAAAATCTAATATTGTAAATACAACCACACACAGCACCAAATAATTGTATTTCTGACCCGGGGCCAGGCGCAGTTGGTTCCAGCCGACACATAAGGTTCCCCCGGCCAAGTTGATGGTGACTCCCACTTTGGCCAGGAGATCTAGGCCCAGGGCCAGCGCAAGAGTTCACCGCCACAGGTTTTCAAGGGCACGAGTCTTGCCCCTCCACTGTTTCTCCACTGTATTCCCTGGATCTCCTCTTAGCCTTCAGGTCCCAGCAGGGGGTCAGCAAGTGTGTGTTGTCCATCCCTCTCTGACACCAGTGTAGTGAGCACAGGAATCACTGGAGACACACACCAAGGCTCTCAGGTACAATGTGGTTTATTAGGAAGCTAATAAGCAGATAGCACAATCCACACACTCACTCACAAAAAACAGACCTTCCCCATCCCAGAGCACTAGCCCGCCTCTCAAGGGGACATTCATACAGCAACCAAACAACACAGGAAGGGTTCAACAATTACAGGGTATATCAAGTAAATAATAAAGGCACTTATAATAATCAATACAAAATAAACAACAATAATAGACAGTTTTCCCCACAATATTTCCCACTCCCAGCATCCTTTTCCTGCTAATTAGCAGGTTGATGGGAGCCCAGCTCCGGGCATGGCACTCAATGTGCCAGCAGGTGTTGATGGCGAGTCAGCCCAGCAGTGCCCGTTACAATATTAAATCTGTCCTTTTGTAAATTCAGCAGGTTTCTGACAGATTTATTTGGACCCAAAAATACTCTCCGCTCAACTGCAGTTTTCAAGATTTTGCTTCATTTTATTTTGATGCTGCACACAGCATATTTTAGGAGTAGCAGGAAATGGCTGACAAAGCCATCTGATTTACCTTTTTGCAGATTTACTCTTATTCTCCAGCTGCACATAAAGGTGTTACACACTTCTTAGCTGCCTCAGCTTCACATAAAGTCATTTGTTGAGATTCCCTGTGTTTCTGGTACTCTTTGAAACAAGTAATGCATCAATATTAGAAACATTTTGACCATGCAGTTCCTAGCTCATGCTTTTTAACAAGATTGTATACATGCTTTATAATTCAGCTGTCAATTTGCTCAACCTATATTTTTCTGCACCTGTCATATCTTTTTGCAGTTGTAATTTATTATACTGATTGTAACTGATAATCTATATTATTTATGCAAAGCACAATCCCCAAAAAACAAGCACAATTCCTGTTTTTCCACATAGATTTTCCACATTGTTTTTCCAAGGTAAATCTGGTAATTAATGAATCGTCTATCCTGTGAATTCTCTTGTGTAATAAAGACAGCATGCATTATATTTGTTAGTACAAAAACACATTTTGAACTTACTGTATTATGATTTAGGTTCACCAAATAATCTTATGATATAAAAAGCACTTGTTGAGTAGAATAGGTATTTTGCAATATTTAGGAGACATTCCTACAAATCTATTTACTTTGTGCATTGGGTAACAGAAATACTCTGTCAAAACAAGCACACATGTGTGATTTGAATACGGTGTACCCTGCAAGCCTAGAAAAGTACTGTGTATTTACTTCTGTGCATCTGTGTGTAAGGTAATGAATAAATAACAAAGTACAGAAGTATCCAGTTCAAAACAACACATACTTGAAAAGAATTACTAAGAATTGCCCTACAGAAACAATTCTCCAACACAGGCAATGATGACTGGAACAATACAGAAGCCATCCAGATCAATACATCATCTACTGCATTTGTCAAGACTTATTTTAAGTAATTAATATTTGCCACTTAAGAAAATGTATTCTTTATTGGAATAAATTGTAATTTTCTTGATCGTGGGAGAGTGGACTTGTCTAACAGCACTATAAAGCAGCTGTGAGCTGGTCAATGAAGCAGTTACGGTAATTAAGTTCAACCTGTTTCAAACTACTAAGAACATGAATCATTACCTGAATATGTTTACATAAATTAGCAAAGAACACAAATGTTTTAACTACTCTCTATTGCAAAGTGGATAGTCAATAAAATCTTTAATGAAAAACAATAATCAATTTTCTTAAGTGGCAAATACTAATATACCTACAAATGATAGCACTATAAAATACACTACTAGTATATATATATATATATATATATATCATATATCATATATATATCTATATATCGATAATATATATGCCATAGCTATATATATAATATTATTATATACACTCCCACGGTTCCGATTATAGAAAAAAAATATTATACCGTTGGCATATATATATATATATATATATATATATATATATATATATATATATATATATATATATATATATATATATATTAGTATGGCACACCATTTTATAGTGTAGTATATAAATGATGGACATTGACAAAAAGTTTTTGGTTTCTTTTTAATCGCTCGATTATTCATCCTTGACCATGACATGCTTGAGTGACTGACTGAAGCAAATGAACTTAATCACCTAATTAGTCAGAAAGTTGATTGGACACTGGATATGGAGTGATTTCAGCTGCTGAATTGCAAGCTTGAATTAAAGCAATAAGAAAATCACAGAAAAAAAAAACAAAAAACAACAATATGCCACATATGTCAAGAGAGCAGCGCCTTCGTGTAATTGGCATGTTGGAGGCAGGATAGGGCAGCATACTGTGGCTCGCTGTCTTGGGTGCTCACAGCCAGCACTTTCAAACTTGGCAAGACGGTATAAACAGACACACTGTGTCAATGACAGGCCACAAACTGGGAGACCAAGAGTCACAACACCTGCCCAAGATCGAAAGATCATTTTGCAGCATCTTAGTGGTGTCAGTTGTTAATCATCACAACATAAAGTCACTGCATCTGCTCTAAAATAGAGTTTGTCGTTTCTGTATCACATCTAGTGAATTTTATCCAAATATAATTGATAAGTTTCTTTTGATCCTCAAATATAAGTTTCTTTTGATGCTCCGTATATATATATATATATATATATATATATATATATATATATATATATATATATATATATATATATGGGGGCTAGCAGAGCTGTACTGCTACCTCCCGCGTCCACAGGTGGCGGATAGTAGAATGACCTCTAGATATAGAGGTTAGCTGTGATATAAGCAGGCTTGCCTGTCGAATAAGAAGTCACGGACCAACAGCGGCAAGGTTACCAGGGTGCCGTGCGAGTAGTAGGTGGCGCTAGGACTCGTAAAAAAACAAACAAACAAAAAAAAAACTGTATGTACCCATTGACGACCTTGTGACATGGCGGGTACAGGTCGCCATTCAATAAATCTGTTGCCCCCAACTATGGGTTAAATAGTGAGGGTCTTTCTATTGTAACTTGGGCGGATGACTGCTTTCAGCGGCAACGGCTGGTTATAAAAAAAAAGAAGGCTAGTAATTGGTTCAACTGATGAATGTCTTCTTCACTGCGAGATGGAAAGACTAGGGAACCTACCATCTTATTTTCCCAAACAGCATTATAGACAAAGACATCGAAGATTTGTACATAATGTGACCAACCCTCGGATCGAGGAGGGTTGAAGACAAGAAAAATATATCCAACAGGATACTCAATCACTAGAAATACTTAATGAAGAAGAAAAGTAATTGATAAACTGAAAACTATTTTAATCATTTTGTACTTCTACCTTCTACAAATAGCATATTCGTCAGTGATGAGATCCCCTTACCTTCAGATAGGACAGCAATGTGTACCTGCATGGCTCCATCCTATGCAAGCTAGGAACCACATTCTTCTTGAATTAAGATACTGACCCTTTTTTTTGGTGGCGAACAATGATGATACATTTGATGTGGACCAAATGTGGGGAATCTTTAAAACAATTTACAGCGGTATATTAATGTAGCGCTTCGGCCCCACGTGAAATGAAAGTGTTATCTGTGAGAATGGCTTACAAGCCTTGCCAGAATTGAAGTTTAACAACAAAGCCACTAAGAGTTTACACCCCAAGAAATAGTGTGTATGTGTGTGTATGTGTGTGTGTGTGTGTGTGTGTGTGTGGGTGTGTGTGTGTGTGTGTGTGTGTGTGTGTGTGTGTGTGTGTGTGTATATATATATATATATATATATATATATATATATATATATATATATATATATACACACAGTGTCTTGCAAAAGTATTCAGACCCCTGACCAATTCACTCATATTACTGAATTACAAATGGTACACTGAAATTTCGTTCTGTTTGATATTTTATTTTTTTTATTTTTAAACACTGAAACTCAGAATCAATTACACCGTGTAACAATTTTTTTTTAAAATTTTTTGTTCCTGGGTAGTAAGTGTTATTTCCTAATTGCTTATGCCTCAAAAGTATAGAAAATTATTCCCCACAAACTTTGCTTTTGTGACCAGGACAGTGATATTTCAAAATATCACTATTTCCAATGGGAAAACAGGCAAATGTGTGTCTTTTCGTTCACATAAAGTCAGAAAAAAACAACATATGAATCCAAATTAACATGTATTTATACTAAAGTAATACAAAAATGACTACAAAAGATTTAGAAGTGAGTAGTTTTTTGAGATTTAAGATTATACTGTATTTACAGTACATTTTTGTATTACTTTCCTGTGTGGGGAATAATAGCCATTTTCTATACTTTTGAGGCATAAGCAATTAGGAAATAAAACTTACTACCAAGGAACAAAAATTGTGTTACATAGCGTTATTGTAAAGTGACATTGGTTTTATGTTGGGAAATGTTTTTAAGAAAAATAAAAAACTGAAATATCTTGCTTGCATAAGTATTCAACCCTTGTGCTGTGGAAGCTACCAGTTTGCACCGATGAAAGAAATTGCCCTAACGAGGACACAATTACCTTACCATTGGCCTCCACCTGTGAATCATTAAAGCTGCCGCATTTTCTGGATAAAAAACCCCACTGTTGAAAGATCATTGGTAAGAATGTGAATCTGAAGGAAAATGAAGACCAAAGAGCATTCTACAGAAGTTAGAGATAAAGTAATACAAAAGCATAGATTAGGGACAGGGTACAAAATAATATCCAAGTGTTTGGGTATCTCAGTGAGCACAGTTGGATCGATAATCAGGAAGTGGAAGCTGCATCACACCACCCAGGCACTGCCAAGAAAAGGCCGTCCCTCAAAACTCAGCGCTCAAACAAGAAGGAGACTTGTGAGAGAAGCCACAGAGAGGCCAACAATCACTTTGAAGGAGCTACAGAGTTCAATGGCTGGGAGTGGAGTAATGGTGCACCAGTCAACCATATCAAGAGATCTGCATAACACTGGCCTGTATGGGAGGGTGGCAAGAAAGAAGCCGTTACTCAAAAAGTACCATCTGAATGCATGTCTGGAATTTGCCAGAAAGCATGAGAGTGACCCAGCTGCAATGTGGGAAAAGGTTTTGTGGTCAGATGAGACCAAGATAGAGCTTTTTGGCCAAAACTCAAAGCTCTATGTGTGGCGCAAACCTAACACTGCCCATGCCTCAAGACACATCATCCCTACAGTGAAGTATGGTGGTGGCAGCATCATGCTGTGGGGATGCTTCTCATCAGCAGGGACTGGGCATCTTGTTACAATTGAAGGAAGAATGGATGGAGCAAAATACAGGAAAATACTGCAAGAGAATCTGCTTCAGTCCGCTAAAAAACTGAAGCTTGGGAGGAAATTCACCTTTCAGCAGGACAATGATCCCAAGCACAAGACCAAAGCAACACTGGAATGGCTCAAGAACAAAAAGGTGAATGTCCTACAGTGATCCAGTCAAAGTCCTCATCTCAATCCCATTGAGAATCTGTGGCACTATTTGAAAATTGCGGTCCACAAGCATCGTCCAACCAACCTGAACAACCTGGAGCAAATCTGCCAAGAAGAATGGGCCAAAATCACTCAGACACTGTGTGTAAAGCTGGTACATACTTACCCCAAAAGACTTAAAGCTGTTATTGCAGCGAAAGGTGGCTCTACCAAATATTAATGTGTGGGGGTTGAATACTTATGCATGCAAGATATTTCAGTTTTTTATTTTTCTTAAAAATATTTCCCAACATAAAACCAATGTTACCTTACAATAATTGATTTTGAGTTTAAGTGTTTTAAAATAAAATATCGAACAGAACGAAATTTCAATGTACCATTTGTAATTCAGTAATATGAGAGAATTGGTCAGGGGTCTGAATACTTTTGCAAGGCAATGTCTATATATATATATATATATATATATATATATATATATATATATATAATATATATATATATATATATATATATATGTCCTGTGCACATTCTTTTAATCTGGCATAGATCAGCAACACTGCACACATGCAACAGAACACAAGAAATATTAAAATAGATTCATGAAGCCACTTCTTTCTTCATTTTACAAAAAGTCAAAAGGTAGAGTACAGTAAAAGCATTGCACATCACATATATACATAATATACAAAGTAAAATACAATTTGTAGGGCTGATTAAACACAGCACTAGATCCAAGAAGAATCACAACTGCTAGGTATCCCAGGGGGGAATCTGGAAGCTAATTATACTAGCCCCAGCAGCACTACCAGCTCCCAATTAGCTACAAGGAGCAGACACCTATTAAACGCTATGCTTTTACCTAAATGTAACCCCAATCCAAATCAGCACAACCTCTAAATACAGGGGCTAGTAACTAATCTATTCCCTTACTGGTAGCAGCCCCAACTCACACCCCACAAAACCTAGTCCTACAAACGATCCTGCTCAGTAAAATATGAAATATTCTAACCACAAAAAGGATAATATTTTTTTGAAAGAAAATAAATGATTTCAAACACAAAAAAGCTAATATTTCTTTAAATATCAATAAAAACAAACAAAATATTTAAAACCCAACAATTACAAAAACTAACTAAAATCAAGTACATCCCTAACCTGAGTAATAAAACGTTTCTTTCTTTCTGTTTTAAAAGTTACATATTAGATGCCCACACCAACCCTTATACATGACATTTAAAGCTTGGCATGTTCCCCTTTACATCTGCTATTATTCCCTTCACATTAGTTTACCCCGAGGATCTGTAAATGCACCATTCATTTAGACTAGGGGTCTCCAATCCTGGTTCTGGAGGACCGGTGTCCTGCCTGGTTTTTCTTCTAACTATACCCTAACTTAATTAATTTGACCAATCAAGCTTCTAATAAGCACTTACTTTGTCAAATTAAGTAATTTAGGGTACGGTTGGAACAAACCAGGATCACCGGCCCTCCAGGACCAGGATTGGAGACCCCTGATTTTGACTGAATACAAGCTTGTCAGCGAGATCCTGCAGCAGATCCAACTTTCACAGTGGGGCGGGGTGTCTCTTAACATTGTCCTTAATAAAACAGAAGCACAACCTGAGTCAGGTATCTGGCTTGCTCCACTACATGACAGTCTACAACAATGCAGGGGGAAATTGAAAGATGGGACTTCCTCTAATCCTGCATCCATCATTGTGACAGGCACTTACACAGGGAGGTCCAAACAAACAAATATAGTGCTCCAATTGTAAATATAATACAAAAAATAAAGTGCAAAATAAATAAATCAACATATTGTAACAGTGTGTTCAGGCAAGACGCTGAGAGATTGAGAACTCTCCGAGCTGTGGCGGCAACAGGTAGGGTTGTGACCTCTGGACTGTTTTCGTTCGTGCATGCGTGCATGTATGTGTGTTGTATCATTTATTGGTTGTTCTCTGTCTGTGTTTTTATAGGTTATCCAAATTGTATCCAAATGTTTATTATTTTTATGTCGGCTTGTCTCCAACCAGGTCTGCTGGGGCTGTATTTAGGTAGTGCGGTGATCTGGTTGTCTGGTCTGTTGTCGGTTCCAGAGAACAGTATTGTAACTGGATCTGGTACCCAGAATGCAACATTCTTTTTTATGTCATCATAACATCATCATACTATACTTTTCTAGATTTTGGAAATGCCCGTTCCAAGTATGGAAGTGCTAGTCTGGTACAATTAACATCATTCCATGGGTCAAAATGCATCAAATTCAATTGACAATTGATAGAACTGTCAATTTACTGAGGCAGAAATACACTTAATAATTTCCAGTAATCCTGTTGCAAATCTTGTGTTAAGAAATGCATATCACACTACAACAAAACAAATAATGTAAGAGTCAATGAAACTCGGTATAAACATTTTCTTTTTAAATGCCAGCCACAGACAGAGCAGAGATCCACGGCAGTGCTTCCGCCATGGTTGTCAAAAGTATATTCTCAGGAATTTCAAAACACATATAATAATGTCAAAACAGCTTAATCAGTTTATACTTGTGACAGGTACACCCGCCTCTGTTTTTATATGTATTATTTTGTATTTCTGGCATGTTATTAGTATTTAAAATGCATGTATTGGTATGCACAAGTGTTTAAGGTCGTCAGGGAAGGGTTAAGTTCTTAACGTGCAGACTGTGCCTGGCCCTGATTGAATGATTATCAAGCAGTCGAGTCCTGGCACAGCTGCATAAAAGAGGCAGAAACCTGTCAGTCTAGGTTGAGTGTTTAGAGTGAAGAACATGAGAGAGACAGTAAAATCTATAAAAAGTATACAACTGTTACCCATGCTGGCTTTAAATCAGCACAACACTTGTTTGTTCAGTGTCTGTTTTAGCCATTGTGCCGTGTTTATTTTCTATTCAGTGTTTCCAGATGTGTGAAATCTGCGGATAAATGAGGTGTCATTGCGTGTGACTAGAATGCATGAGTACAATACAGAAACTAGTAATGTAAACCAAATTAGAGTTTAATGGAGATGCGTACACTATATTACAGATGGAAGAATGTTCTAAAATGAGTTTGCTTTGACAGTGTTACTCCTAGCAAAATCTTTTCAAAATATGATGCACCTCCAACCCCATTTCCATAGCTTTTTCTGTTACTAAATTAAATACATAAATAATAATAAAAAATAAATACAAATAAAAATACTACAAAGCTACAAGATCATAAGACATTTTATGATGGGAATAAGCTATTCAGCCCATCAGAGCTCACAATTTTCCTATAAACTAAGTCGTGTGTCTAGCAGAACTATCACAAATAATGACAGCTAATTGTTTGCTAGTTTTCTGGGATTTCAAACAAAAAATACAATTCTATTTTCTATATTATTATTATTATTTATTATTATTATTATTATTATTATTATATATTATTATTAATTATTATTATTATTATTATTGTACTTTAAAACTAAATAAACAAGACTGCTGGGTAAGTTTGTACTTTTCTTACATTTCAACATAATGTGTTTTTTTTTTTTTTTGTTGTTTGTTTTGTTTTTTGTAAACAGCTTTTTTAAACAATTCACTGCTGCAAGTCCATCATAGTGTTTTCTTTCAGTGAGGCAAAATCTGTTTGCCAGGTTTCACTAAGTAGCTGTCTCAGAAGAATTCAATTTACAGAATCTGCATCCTTCTGCTGATCATAACAAGAAATGAATCCTCCCATTTGTAGCTCTGTTGTCTTCTCGTCGACTCTACAGGTTTCAGACTGACGCATGCATCATTATATGTGTGTGTGTATACCGCACGCGCTAAATCTACATTGGCAATAATGTACTCTATTTCAGAGATAAAACTCATCAGGGAGCCACTGATGAATGGGGTGCAGATAAATGAAGTTCTGCTATATTATGTTTGATAGATGATTCTGTATTTTATATAATGTTGCACCGGTCCCGACTACATATTTTATTTTGTTACAATTTTGGCAAAATATACCTTAAACAGGGTTGCTAGTTTTACATTATTCGGTTATTTAATATGTAATTAAATGGCGTATGAGTGGAGTATTACATTGTAGTACGAGTAGATTACCTGGGGGAGCTGATATTCAGGCAAGCATGTCAGAGAAGTGGGTTATCAGCTGTGGGTTCTGTAACACTCTATTGATCCTATGCAAGAGTAATGTGTCCAAGCCAGGTGCTGACCATGTAATCTTTATGGAGGTCATTTTCAGGGCATAAAATCTGTAGCCAAGGTAGAGAGAGTAGTGACAAAGCTGTCAGTTTAGTAGGTTAATCATGGTACAAAAAAGAGTCCACTTTTGTGTAGGAAGTATTAACAAATAAATACATTTACAATACCCAATCAAGAGTAACTAGCTGTGTAATGTAATGGTTTTAATTAATTAGCAGTCTTAATTATTAATGACTTGCAACTAAGCTCAAATCCAGAAAGTGAACAATAATAACACAACACGGTTATACAGTCTATATAGTTTATCAAAGTGAGTTCAGTAATATGGAACAAAGTAAGAGAGTTAATCAGTATCAAAATAATCAGTACAATAAGTTTAGCAATGGATAATATTCAGGCAATACTTCAGCTTCTATGTGACATGTCAATTATAAGAAAAATCAAGCATTCACCAGCATTTATATTTGTGTTTCTATAATAATAGCAAGGTTCTTAAATCAATCATTAATTAGCATGAATAAAACATGTAAAAAGGATAAATCTTTGAATATATACAGTAAATACGGACTGGCGAGGAGGGCTATAGTAGAAAATTATTGACCCGAGGGAAGACTATTGTTACCAATAGTGGGCTATAATGCTCGAAGCTGCAAGCGGAGAATAGTTTCGGGGGTTGCTAATGGAGGAGTCGATAAAATATTGGAAATAGGAGCATTTAACAGAGAAGACAGCAGAGGAGGAAGAGGAGAGGAGGGAGTGGTAGAGGTCTAGGGCAGCAGAGACTTATATTCCATTTCTTTTCAGCGGAGCGCAGTTTGGTTCTTGCTAAGCGGAGCACAGAGGAGAGCCAGGGTTGGGGAGGGGAGGGGCGGACAGGCTGGGAGGTGAGGGAACAGAGGGAGTTGAGGGAGGTGGTGAGGGAAGAGAAGAGAGGTAGCAGAGTCTACAGAGTCGATAGGAGGGAGTAAGAGAGAACTGTGGAGGCAAGGACAGAGGGGGAGAGAGAGCGGAGGTTACGGTGGGAGGTGACAGTGGGGGTAGGTGTAGTAGGGAGAGAGAGACAGGAGCATTTAATTTTCTACTGTGGCTACAGTATATATTTAATATATGAACCAGTCAAGAAAATAAGTGAGGCAAGATTGGATAGTAAATATGATTATGTTGTTTAAATATAGCTAATACAGCATAAGTAAATATATCAATCAATCAATCAATCAATTAATCTTTACTTTATATAGTGCCTTTCATAGTGGACCACCATCATAAAGCGTTTTACAAGATGCAGTAACAACAAAAAAATCCATAATACTTTAAATACAGAAAAATGCATCAATAAATAACATAAATTGTTTGTGGAGTTCATATCGTATAGTTAGCAAAGTTTTTCTCCGTCTTGTTTGCCGAATGCTGCATAATCAGTTTACATCCCACCCATCAAATTTGTTTTTGTCGAGTTAAATTTGTTTGAATTTCAGAAAGTCAGAAAACAGTGACAGTTGTGTTTTAATCACCATTTTAGTATTTGGAGCATCTTTCTTTTGTAATATGTTTTGTAATTAATTTTCTGTTAAATTCACAGAATCGGTGCTCAGCCATTTCTCTTGTTGTGAAGTGTGCAGAGGAGAAAGGTGTTCCTTTGAAAGAGGGCAGGCCTGACAGTGATGTGAACCAATCACATGATAGACAGAGACTATTGTCAAGTGGTGTAAGGATGTTAGGGCAATATTTCAATCTATTTTTTTTTTCTATAATGAGGTTTTAACCAATTTCTTACTAGGATTTCCAACCACTGATTGTGTGTGTGTATGTGTGTGTGTGTGTGTGTGTGTGTGTGTGCGTGTGTATATATATATATATATATATATATATATATATATATATATATATATATATATATATATATACACACACACACACACACACACACATATACACACGTACACACACAGTAGCATTTTTCTACTCTGATGCATTATATGCATCAATAATTTACTCAAAGCCTCCACTAGCGTTTTCTACTATTATAACAACATTGACTTGCATAAAGAAGGAAAAAAAACATTGAGAGAAATAGTTTGCGTCACTTGATTTACAAGATGTGGTGTCCGAAGCATATCAACAAGTATAGAGAAACATCATCTCTCATTGACAAACCCATGGCTGGAAGACCCAAAAAGCTGTCTATCAAGGATGAGCAATACATGAAGACAATATCCTTAAAGAACAGAAAGAAGACAAGTGTTGAATTGACAACAGAACTGGCGGAAGGCATAGGTGTCCATCAACAGTCCAAAGCACCTTTGACCATTGCGCTATAGTCCAGTTTCTGCATTCTTGTGCATATTTTAGCCTTTTAGTGATGTTCCCCTTTCTTAACAGAGGTATTCTTACTGTAACACAGCCTTTAAGACCTGATTTCAAGAGTGACCTTCGTACTGTTGATTTGATGGACAATGACACCTGTGCCTTCTATGTATATACAGTGCTTATAGAAAGTCTACAACCCCTTTCAAAATTTTTACCTTTTGTTGCCTTATAGCCTGGAATTAAAATGCATTAAAATTGGTTTTGTTTTGTTTTTTAATACATCCTGCCCCACAACTTCCAAGTGAAAAAAATCTTCAAGAAATTTGTAGCAAATTAATTAAAAATAAAAACTGAAATAGCGAGGTTGGATATGTGTCCACCCCCCTTGTAATAGCAATCCTAAATTAGCTCAGGTGTAACCAGTTGCCTTCAAAATCACATACCAAGTTAAGTGGCCTCCACCTTTGTTAAACTGTAGTGATTCATATGATTTCAGGATAAATTCAGCAGTTCCTGTAGGTTCCCTCTGCTGGGTAGTGCATTTCAAAGCAAAGACTCAAACATGAGCACCAAGGCACTTTCAAAAGAACTCTGGGACAAAGTTGTTGAAAGGCACAGATCAGTGAATGGGTATAAAAAAATATCAAAAGCCTTGACTATCCCGTGGAGCACGGTCAAGACGATTATTAAGAAGTGGAAGGTGTATGGCACCAGCAAAACCCTGCCTAGATCAGGCCGACCCTCCAAGTTGGATGACCTAGCAAGAAGGAGACTGATCAGAGAGGCTACCAAGAGGCCAATGGGAACTTTACAAGAGCTACAGGCTTGTATGGCCAAGACTGGTCAAAGTATGCATGTGACAACAATATCCCAAGCACTCCACAAATCTGGCCTGTATGGTAGGATGGCAAGAAGGAAGCCATTACTCAAGAAAGCCCACCTTAAATTCCATTTGAAGTATGCAAAAAACACTCAGAAGATTCTGTAGCCATATGGCAAATGGTTTTGTGGTCTCACGAAACTAAAATTGAACTTTTGGCCTAAATGCAAAGTGTTATGTTTGGCAAAACTCAACACAGTGCATCACCCAAAGAATACCATCCCTACTATGAAGCATGATGGTGGCAGCATCATGTTATGTTGATGTTTCTCATTGACAGGGAAAATGAATGAAGCAAAGTGCAGAGTCCTTGAGGAAAACCTGTTGCTCTCTGCAAGAAAGCTGAAACTGGGACAGAAGTTCACCTTTCAGCATGAAAACAACCCAAAGCACACAATCAAAGCTACACTGGAGTGGCTAAGGAACAAAAAGGTAAATGTCCTTGAGTGGCCCAGTCAGATCTCCGACCTAAATCCAATCGAATATTAGTGGCATGACTTGAAGATTGCTGTCCATCAACGCTCCCTAAGGAACTTGAACTTGAACAGTTTTGTAAAGAAGAATGGTCAAATATTGATGCCAAAGGTGCTCCCACCAAGTATTAACTCAGGGGAGTGGAGACTTATCCAATTATGATCTTTCAGTCTTCTATTTTTAATATATATATTTTTTCTCAATAAAACATTTTTCCCCCTAAACACTGTGGAGTATGATGTGTAGATAAGTGGAAAAAAATCCTCATTTAAATTCATAAAACTGTGAGGCACTGACACAACAAAATGTGAAAAAAGTTCAAGGGGGTGTAGACTTTCTATAGGCACTGTATCAGACAATGGATCTTAATTTACATCAACAGAGTTTTGACAATTTATGACATAAAACACTCATTGATACCACTCTATCACCCCGCCTCCAGTGGAGCAGCAAAGAGGTGTGTACAGACCCTGAAGAAAGCATTGAAGAAGCAAGTACTATGCTCTTCAATAAGAAAGGACTATTACACTGAAACACTGCTTAGCCAACTTCCTATTCCTGAACTGGAGCACACCACACTCACTAACAGGTTGCTCACCAGCTGTGCTGCTTCTTAAGAGACAGATGACTACAAAGTTTATTCTGTTAAGACCACACTTGCGCAAGCATGTTGAAGACAAACAGATGAAACACAAAGCTCAGCATGACGAGGGAAGGAAAGCATTCCAGGAGTTGAACGCTGGAAACTGTGTAAGAGTACTTTGTTTCCAGGAAGGGAAGGAAAAATGGGAACTCAGAATGTTTATGAGCAGAGGTACATGGCTAGATTCGGCTCAGAGACAGCGTATGCAGAGTGGACGGCTACCACTTGTTGTACAGAGAAACACCGACCAGAGAATGTGGAAGAGTTGGACTCCACTGCAGCCCAAGAAACATCAAACATACAAAATAGCATCAGAGGATTTCCACTTATTTAAGTTGTCGATGAGCCAGACCTACCTGATGAACCAACACATTGAACTTCAGCTAGGGTTCCAGAAAGAAGAATGTCTTCAGGCACTGAACATGTTCAAGATACTGCAGGTGAGATTAATTTGCAGAGACGCTATCCTGATAGACTGAGAAAACTGTCTGACAGACTGGAGTTATAATAGTTTAGTCAAGAGCAAATTCAGTTCCAGTGGGACAGAATAATTCCCAGAACTTGGTACAAAGCCAGGTCAGTCTACTCCTGCTTTGTTAGTTAGCTATGTAGTATAGGAAGTATTGTAAATCCAATAGGGGATTAGTTTAAAAGAAAAAAGGGAGGACTGTTGTATTGTATAGTCAATAAGGTATGAACTTTTGGTATTGGGGTTCTAGTTCCACCCAGAAGTGTTAGTTGGGGAACACAGAAGTATATATGGGACATGGCCAACATAGTGTGTGCCTGGAATAAGCAAATAAAGAAACCATCAGCAGTTTTTGAATAATCATGTAATAAAGCATGTGTGTGTAGTCTCACAGACTGACAATATATAACAAGAACATTGCTCCTATTCATTCTCACAATAATCAAACGTATAAAGATACAGTATAACATTCAATAGACAACCTCCCCACACACCACCTCAATTACAATTCAATTAAATTTTACTGAAAAGCAACATAGTCTAGAAAACTAGAGAAAGGGAAGGGGCTTAAAGTACCATTTATATATTCCTGTTATTTACATAACATTTTAGATCTATTGCATAAAGTAACAATTTTCATTATAAAACTGGAAATGAGCTTCTGCTAATTTTCTTGAACAGACAACCAGGGTTTCATTATAGCACCATATATCTTCCACTTTAATTTACTAAAATAAAAGCTAAAATAATTGCAGTTGCTGGGGAACATAATAGCTGCCACAAAGACAGCTTGAAAGGTAAATCACATAATAAGACGGCCTGACTCAAGTTGCTTAAGGACTGACTAAAATCTGAGAGAATCACTTAAGCTTGATATTGACTAATGCCCCAGAGTGGATTTTGCAACCCATGACTGATTACAACATTGGAACATCAGATCACCACCTCATCTGCTGTCACCACCAAATTACAATAGATTAACCACCCCTAGAACTGGCAATTAAAGAAGGTAGTCAGAGATAGATTAAATAGGGAATTTACTGGCACAGACAGGAATGTGCTCTTGAACCATTTGGCTGAGAATTCAATCGCCATCAACTCAAAGTAAAAGAATACAACTCCAACAGATTTTTAACTGAAGAAATAGTTTCAAAGAACTTCAGAAAACATGTTGGAATCGTTGTATACTGTGTATATACTGTGCCTATAAAATGTCTATATCCCTTTCAAAATTTTCACCTTATAGCCTTTAATTAAAATACATTAAAATATATATTTTTTTCATTTATCTACACATTCTACCCCACAACTTCCAAGTGAAAAAAATATTCTAGAAATTTGTAGAAAATTAATTAAAAATAAAAACTGAAATAGCGCGGTTGGATAAGTGTCCACCCGTCTTGTAATAGCAATCCTAAATTAGCTCAGGTGTAACCAATCACCTTCAAAATCACACACCAAGTTAAGTGGCCTCCACATGTATTAAATTGTAGTGATTCACATGATTTCAGGATAAATTCAGCAGTTCCTGTAAGTTCCCTCTGCTGGGTAGTGCATTTCAAAGCAAAGACACAACCATGAGCACCAAGGTGCTTTCAAAAGAACTCTGGGACAAAGTTGTTCAAAGGCACAAATCAGGGGATGGGTATAAAAAAAATATCAAAGGCCTTGAATATCCCTTGGAGCATGATCAAGACAATTATTAAGAAGTGGAATGTGTATGACACCACCAAGACCCTGCCTAGATCAGGCCGTCCCTCCAAACTGGATGACTGAGCAAGAAAGAGACTGATCGGAGAGGCTACCAAGAGGTCAATGTCAACTTTGCAAGAGCTACAGGCTTTTACGGCCAAGTGTGCATGTGACAACAATATCCCAAGCACTCTGCCAATCTGGCTGTATGGTAGGGTGGCAAGAAGGAAGCCATTACTCAAGAAAGCCCACCTTGAATCCAATTGGAAGTATGCAAAAAACACTCAGGAAATTCTATAGCCATTTGGCAAAAAGTTTTGTGGTCTGACAAAACTAAGATTTAAATTTTTGGCCTAAATGCAAAGTGTTATGTTTGGTGAAACCCAACACAGCGCATCACCCAGAGAATACCATCCCTACTCTGAAGCATGGTGGTGGCAGCATCATGTTATGCGGATGTTTCTCATTGACAGGTACTGGGGCACATGTCAGGTAGAAGGGAAAAGGAATGAAGCAAAGTACAGAGGTCTTTGAGGAGAACCTGCTGCCCTCTGCAAGAAAGCTGAAACTGGGACAGAAGTTCACATTTCAGCATGACAACGACCCAAAGCACACAGCCAAAGCTACACCGGAGTGGCTAAGGAACAAAAAGGTAAATGTCCTTGAGTGGCCCAGTCAGAGCCCTGACCTAAATCCAATCGAAAATTTGTGGTATGACTTGAAGATTGCTGCCCATAAACGCTCCCCAAGGAACTTGACAGAGCTTGAACAGTTTTGTAAAGAAGAATGGTCAAATATTGCTGCCAAAGGTGCTTCCACCAAGTATTAACTTAGGGGGGGTGCAGACTTATCCAGTTATGATCTTTCAGTTTTCTATTTTTAATACTTTTTTTTTTAATAAAACCTTTTTTCCCCTTAACAGTGTGGAGTATGATGTGTAGATAAGTGGAAAAAAAGTCCTCATTTAAATGCATGAAACTCTGAGGCACTTTGTGAGGCGAGAGTGTATTAAATGGAATGTCCAGACAGTAATTTATGTGTATAGAAATAAAATAATTTATTTTTATTATCTATAGACAACAAAATAATTAAATAACAAAAGAAAACAAAATGGTGTGAGGGAAGGAGTGCAAGGGTGAAATCTAAAACCGATCGTGATAACTCGTCTTTAATCGTCTTCGTGGTAAACCATACATAAACAAAAAAAGACAAAAGAAATGTTAGTGTTTTTTTTTTTTTTTAAATCCCGCTGCACCAAACTAGTCTCTCCCTTCACCCGTTACTCCTCCTATTTTACTTTCGGACCAACCCCGAACACAGTAGTACGTTCCCTTTAGTATGTAATGTCCCGCCTCTGTAGTCAGTGGACCACCAATCCCCAACTGACAAGTATCCTTATCCTTCACTTGACTCCAGTGGCTGGAATTTACATACTCGTACTTCCACCCCTCACCAAGGTGCCGCCCCTCAAAAGATGACTTTTGCCATGGTCACAAGATCTTGGTAAGGGAAGTCCCAAGTTGGTTTGATGCCATCTACTGTCGGGAGGCTGAATCACAGACCGAAATCCCTTTGACTCATCACATATCCCACCCCTCAGAGTGGAGCCGAAGGAGCACTCGGAAACCTCTAACCCTTCCCTTTTCCCTCCCTCCCGGGAAAAAAAATCAGCATTTTGATGTAACTTACCCCCACGATACCTTATTTGAAAGGCGAAGGGTTGGAGCGCCAGGTACCACCGCGTAATCCTAGCGTTTGAATCCTTCATCGTGTCTAACCACTTTAAAGAAGCGTGATCTGTGATGAGTACAAAGGGTCGTCCCAGAAGATAGTATTTTAAAGATTCCACTGCCCATTTCACTGCCAGGCATTCTTTCTCCACTACCGAATACCTCTGTTCTCTGGGCAGTAACTTCCGACTGATGTATAGTATCGGGTGTTCTATACCATCTCTCTCCTGGGACAGAACCGCCCCCAGACCAGTCTGCGATGCATCTGTCTGCAGGACGAACTCTCGGCTGAAATCCGGGCTTATTAATGCTGGGGCCTGACTCAAATTAGTTTTAATAGATTCAAAGGCTGTCTGACACTCTGTACTCCATTTAATTTTATTTGGAGCATTCTTTTTAGTGAGATCAGTGAGAGGGGCGGCTATAGTGGAAAAGTGTGGAATAAAGCGGCGGTAATAACCAGCCAACCCTAACAGTGATCTCACCTGGGTTTTCGTGGTAGGTACCGGTGAATCCAACAAAGCCTGGACTTTTGAAACCAACGGTTTCACTCTACCCTTACCCATTATGAAACCTAAATATTTAGTTTCTTCTTTTCCAATAGCGCACTTTGCCATGTTCGCTGTGAGCCCCGCCCTCCTCAGAGACTGTAAGACGGCTTCTAATCTAGTCAAATGTTCTCTCCAGGAAGAACTATAAATGACTACATCATCAATATACGCAGCTGCATACTCTCGATGAGGTTGTAAAACCCTGTCCATTAGTCTCTGAAAAGTAGCAGGCGCTCCATGAAGTCCGAATGGCATAGTACAAAATTGAAAAAGACCCTCTGGGGTTGAAAATGCCGTTTTCTCACGAGAGGCTTTCGTTAATGGAATTTGCCAATATCCTTTCGTCAGATCCAGAGTTGAAATAAACCGAGCTTGCCCCAGTTTGTCTAAGAGTTCATCTACTCGAGGCATGGGATATGCATCAAACTTGGAGATAGCATTCACCCTCCTAAAATCGATACATAATCGTAGTGACCCATCTGGCTTGTCTATTGGTACTATTGGGCTACACCACTCACTTCGGGAAGGTTCAATTACCCCAAGTTTCAACATACACTCCACCTCCCTTCGAACAGAATCTCTCCGACTCTCTGGAATGCGATACGGTCTCTGTCTAACTCTTAGACCTGGCGGAGTGATAATAGCATGTTCGATCAAATGCGTTCTTCCAGGCACGTTAGAAAACACATCACTGAACATATTAATTAGATTGCTTACCTCTTCACGCTGATCAGGAGTTAATTGTTCCCCCATCGGGACCTCAATTGCTGACTCTGGCTCAATTGAGGGTCCAAAATCCTCTCCCTCCTGTACAGGAGATATAAAATGGACTTCCCGTTCTTTCCACGGTTTCAGGAGATTAACATGATAAATTTGACTTTCTTTCCGACGCCCAGGCTGTCGGATCTCATAATTGACTTTACCAATTGCTCGAATAACCTGAAAGGGACCCTGCCATTTAGCAAACAACTTAGATTCCGATGAGGGCAACAATAACAACACTTTATCTCCAGGTCGAAAGTTCCGAATTCTTGCATTTTTATTGTAGCTTTGTTGCTGCTTCTGCTGTGCCGCTTTGAGATTGTCATGTGCCAATCGACCGACTAATTCTAAGCGATCGCGTAACTGCAACACATATTTTACTACATTTTTAGACTCCTTTGACTGTTCTTCCCAGCCTTCTCTTATGAGATCCAAGATACCCCGCGGCTGCCGACCGTACAAGAGCTCAAACGGGGAAAACCCCGTTGAGGATTGTGGTACCTCGCGAACTGCAAAGAGCAAGTAGGGAAGCAGTTTAGCCCAATTGCGTTTTTCTTGATCTACAAAGCGGCGCAACATATTTTTCAAAGTCTGATTAAATCGTTCAACAAGCCCATCCGTTTGAGGATGAAAAACTGAGGTTCTAATTGAACGGATTTTCAATAATTTATATAGTTGCTGAATACAGTCTGACATAAAATTAGTGCCCTGATCAGTGAGAATTTCTTTCGGGATTCCCACCCTAGAGAATATTTTTACCAATTCATTCGCTACAGCTACTGCATTCATAGAGCGTAAGGGAACAGCTTCTGGATATCTCGTTGCGTAGTCCACTACTACTAAAATATACCGATATCCTGACTCTGTTCCCTCCAGAGGGCCTACTAAATCTACACCAATCCTTTCAAACGGTACCCCAATAATTGGAAGTGGAACCAGAGGTGCGGGGCGAACTGACTTAGGGGCAGCTAATTGACATTCAGGACACTCCGATACATACTTCCGCACAAGACCATAAACCCCAGGCCAAAAAAACCGGGCCAGAATTCGTTCCTGAGTCTTTTCAGTTCCCAAATGACCTGAAAATGGAATGTCATGCGCCAATCTCATGACTTCTGACTGAAAAGGCCTAGGAACCAATAACTGTTTTACGAGCTGTCCCGTCCCGGGAGCCCGGGTTATTCTATATAATAAGTGCCCAGATACAGAAAAATGCGGAAATACCACCGGTTGTCCTTCCTGCATATCCTTCCCCTCGATATATCTAACCTGTTTCCAAGCATACTGTAACGTGGGATCATTTTGTTGTTCATATCCCAAGTCAATATCTCGGTCCCAATGGTTAGGTACACAGAGAGGAGTGTCTTTTATTACATGACCTTCCACCTCAGTAACCTCGCAGCCCCGGTTACACTGAATACCTACTCCCTTTCCTTGCCGTTTAAGCGATTGGTTTACTTTTGTGTCAGACCCCTCCCCTTGTCGTCTCAGAGTTCCCTCATATTTTTCCACCCGACGCTCTCTTTTTGTTTTTCTTGGGCGGATTTTAGGGTTAAACAGGTCGGATTGCAACGGAAAAATCTCGCCAATTGTTTTCTCCTGTTGCTTTAATTGTCCCCTGGTAGAAACTAAGACCATTTCCCGACCTAAAATACGATCAAAAAACGGCCAGTCTCTTCCCAGGAGAACAGGGTATGGTAAACATTGCGCTACAGCCACTTTAACGTAAGCTGAATAATCACCTACAATAAGTCTAACTTTAGTGGTGGGATAAACCCGAGTTTCTCCATGAATACAGGAGATAGCCACTTTACCCTGTGGCTCCCAGGCTACCCCATCCAAGAGAGCTTGCCGAATCAATGTTTGTGCACACCCAGAGTCCGCAAATGCGTAAGTACTCTTTCCCCCGACCTGTACTCTTAACTGATAAGGGCCCTCCCGACATTCCCCAGTGTTCCTACCTGTTACTGCTGACCAGGATCTTGTCGCCAGGTCCACCTTTATTACTGGACAATTCCTGGCAATGTGTCCAGGCTCATTACATTGGTAGCACACTTGGTTAGGAGGCATCAACGGAGTTAATCTGTCCTGCGAGTCCGCGACCGGCAGGTTAGGGGGATTTTCTCTCGCCCAGGATGGGGCTACCCTCGACCTCCATGGTCTGAAGGTCTGGTTACCCCCTCTGGGCTTCATTGGTTGGTTGGTCCGAGTTAGTTTAGGGGCAGGAGTGGGGTCTGACCCGGCGCCTTCGTTTGCGTCTTCGTAGGCCTCCGCCAGGAGGATGGCATCCTCGAGAGTGGTAGGTCGATTCCTCTTAATCCACTCTCGATTCCCTGGCGGTAGTATAGACGCGAACTGTTCTATAACTATTTTCTGCACCAGTTCTTGGGGTGTATGTTCTTCTGGCCGCAGCCACCGGGTGCACTGATCTAAAAGATATTGTCCCGCAACCCGGGGCCGCATCCCCTTGGACAGCCGGTATTCCCGAGAAACGGTGCCGGTATGTTTCCTCTGTGATCCTGAGGCGTGAGAGAATGGCTTCTTTTACTTTAACATAGTCCCCTGCATTCGTGGCCGTCAGGGCTCGATACGCTGCCTGAGCTTCCCCTGTCAGGCAGGGTGCCAATTTCATGGCCCAGTGTTCCCTAGGCCACTCTGCAGCCTCTGCCACTCTCTCAAAAGTAATCAAGAAAGCCTCGGGATCATCTTCCGAGGTCATCTTCTGAAGTTTTGGCTGAGCTGCAAACATCCGGGCAACCGCTCTCTCTGATGTTGATATTGATAGTTTTTCCACCAGCTGTCCAAAGAACTGGACGAGCTGTTCCTGATGCCGTGTCTCTCTCTCCTCTCGCTTGTCCTCCTGCTCCCTAAACATTGCCAACACTGTAGCTGGATCCATTTTCACTTCTGACACCACGTGTGAGGCGAGAGTGTATTAAATGGAATGTCCAGACAGTAATTTATGTGTACAGAAATAAAATAATTTATTTTTATTATCTATACACAACAAAATAATTAAATAACAAAAGAAAACAAAATGGTGTGAGGGAAGGAGTGCAAGGGTGAAATCCAAAACAAACCGTGATAACTCGTCTTTAATCGTCTTCGTGGTAAACCATACATAAACAAAAAAAGACAAAAGAAATGTTAGTGTTTTTTTTTTTAAAAATCCCGCTGCACCAAACTAGTCTCTTCCTCCACCCGTTACTCCTCCTATTTTACTTTTGGACCAACCCTGAACACAGTAGTACGTTCCCTTTAGTATGTAATGTCCCGCCTCTGTAGTCAGTGGAACACCAATCCCCAACTGACAAGTGTCCTTATCCTTCACTTGACTCCAGTGGCTGGAATTTACATACTCATACTTCCGCCCCTCACCAAGGTGCCGCCCCTCAAAAGATGACTTTTGCCATGGTCACAAGATCTTAGTAAGGGAAGTCCCGAGTTGGTTTGATGCCATCTACTGTCGGGAGGCTGAATCACAGACCGAAATCCCTTTGACTCACACACTTATACAACAAAAAGTGAAAAAAGTTCAAGGGGGTGTAGACTTTCTATAGACACTGTATATATATATATATATATATATATATATATATATATATATATATATATATATATATATATGGCTCTTTGGCTCTTTTTGAAGGAGCATGTATCGGGCTTATGTCTTTGTGTGTGATTACTTCACCTACCAGCCCTGCTGCTGCCTTCCCCTTTGCTCGCTACAATATATGCATATGTCAAAATATTTAAGCCGATGTTCCTGTTTATATGGGGTTTTTTGTGTTGTTTGTTTTTAGGTGTGTATACCTATAGTTGATGAGTGCACTTTTGGAAAACAGGCAATAGTTTCCGGTGTGGGATTGGCCGGTGAGAGTAGTTGCCAACTTAACGATTTTGGTCTCTAGATCTAGTGAATTTTGGGTTTCCATAGCGACAAAAACATTGTCAAAGCGACTAGTGACAAACCTAGCATGTTTCACTGCCAATAACTGGGATTTTCAGAGAAAGAAGTCACCATATTGTATCATCACAACAGAGGTCACATGCAGCTCAATACCCACGCTTCTCTCATCCAAAAGTAGTACAGTGGTGGCATTCTTCACGTAGTGCAGATTTCCGCAGTTCTGCACAGTTCTAGACAGAGTCGCAGAGATGTACATTCTTCGAGGCTGCTGCATGACGTCACTCAACTCCACCCTCAGAAATGTGTGCAGATCCTGCACAGCCCAGCGCAGCTTTGAAAAGTTGCTGCAGAGACTGGTTACGGCTGTGAACCAAAGAAATAACGAGAGACCTGCAAATTATAATGCAAATAGCTACTACAACTGCTTTCCCCTTGTTAGCGGAAGCTAACATCATCAATTATTTAAACAAACATAATGTACTAAATCACTGATAAGTGATTACATCAGACTCCCTCTGTATAGGTAGATTGTAGTGCATATTTATGTTCTCTATCTAGGGTTTATGTCACAACTGTGTCCTCGCCAATTACCATTAAAGAAAATACTTATATAATGCTCATAATGTAATTATTAACCATAATATGCAAATCCCTCAATAAGAACTAATCATTCTGGCTTAATTATCCCTAGATTCATGATGAAATGAGATTAACAATTAATATTATGTTTTTCAGATCAATTATAAATGTGTATTTTTTATAAGACAAAAATAAACCTAACAATATAAATTATTATTACATTTATTCATATTCTCAAAAGGAAGAACAATAAAGGTTAGGCTTCATAGTTAAAAACCATATGTATAAAGAAGAAATAAATTAAAACATTCAAGGAAAAGTAATGCATTGTTAAATGTTCATAATAAATCCTTGATGTGCTCTCTGGTCATAGAGTTCTGCATTAGTGAAGCAGTCTTAATAGTTCATCACGCATTGTTCGGTTCAGTCATGCATCACATATACATGCGCCAGCTTCTATGTGGCTAAGTACGCATGTGAAAATATCAATACATGACTTTAGTTCAGTTAGTTGTAAACACACAATATAAGTTTGATACTTATTTTGTTGGTGCAATGTTTAAAACAAAGTCTTCTTAACATGGCCGTCCACTCTGTAGAAGTTAGCTGTTTAGCAGCGCAGTGCAGTATCTCTGTGAAGTCTGTAGGTAAAAGTTTTAATCATTCCGGAGGGAGCCTATTTCCTCCGGGACAGCTTTGAAGATTACATCATTGCATCTTCGTTGAAGAATTTCAGAGTTTGAGGAGTTGAGAGTGATGAGATGGTTTGAAGAAAGAGTGAATCCAGCAAGAGCCCAGGGAGTAGAGAGACCTGTGCAGAGAGTGAAAATCCTTGTTTTGTGTTTAAATAACACAATGTATAGGCATTTCCTTGTACTGTAAACCAATCCTTGTTGGTCCTTCCATTGGTTCATAGTATTTGATAGACAGTTGCATGTCACACAAAAAGAGTGTGTTAGAAATGGAATGTATTTCATTATCAAAGGATTTTACATTTATCATATAAAACTCCTATTCAATATAACTTTAGTTACATTCAATGGAGATGCATATGCATTTTTCCGTTAAATAAATCCCGGTACCCAGTACCGTCATCATAATAAGTCCCTGTACGGAGTACTGGTGGGTATTGGCAGAATTTTACCCCTGTATAGCACCCTCTCAACCCTAATGTTTTTAGTTTTATAAAAGACAATGGTAGGCTTATCTAGCATTTATGCTTTAGCATTGTTGTAGTTGGTTTGTAAAGACTTATTGCTTCAAAGATGCTTCCGTGGTACAATGCAGATAAACGAGCCTTAGAATGGCATTGTAATGAAGCCTCAGTAAACACCTGAAACTCAATAAACATCATTTTTTAATTCAGGTTACAAAACGTATAACAATGATAATGTGAAGGATAATGTAGGGACTCAAATGCATGCTTCCTAGTTATTTTGTAGCGTTATCAGTTAATTTAATGTCATTTTGGTGTAATAAAGACCCTAAATCACCACCTAGGGCCTTATTAAAATAACATTATTTGAATCATATTTTGTAACAGGACAGCCGATAATCAGGCGGGCAGGTAGATACACAAACCAAAAACTCTGCAAAAACAAAAGTTGTTTTACGGCAGTCAGGGTGGAGCATCTTGCAATTCAGAGCTCATCATCCCCCCCCCCCCCCCCGACCCCGACCTCGACCTCGACCTCGACCTTTATCGGACTTTTACATATACAGCAGATTGATTTAATATATACATTTATATAGTGTCAGGGTACACCACACCTCAGACTGATTCCAATCTATACACATGCTTTCTTAATCAGGCAAGTACTGTATATGTAGGGCTTCAAGTTTTCGGGTTTTATTTTTTCTCATGTGATGTCCCTCTAAACATATTTTGATCTGATTCGCTTTCTTAATCAACACTGATTACTAAAGGAATGTGTTTCTTTTTACCCTCATATCTTGATTTAGTTAACAAACGACGTGCATTGATCTGATCTGATTCTATTTGATTCTGCATTTCCTTCTGTCTCTAATCGCTAGTAGTAAATCGCTAATTTAAATAATCTGGCATTCAGTTAATGCTGAACAACTATTAATTAAGGTTTAAAAGGAGGGAGAGAGATGGAAAATAAAAACCGAAAACTAAAAGCTCTTTGTATGTGTGTGTCCTGTTTCTGAAACATGGCAGTGTATTTAGTGATTCAAAACTAATTGAAGTCAGGTCTAAAATGATCTGCTCCTGTGGTCAGAATTAAAATTCTAAATGTAAAAAATCTTTATTTTTAGCAGTCAATAGTTAATATTTCATATACTGTAGTTTCCCTGTTTAATATGGTTCGGTCTGAGAGATTTAAGAGTTACTAAAGAATAAGTACTGTAGCTCCAAATGTAATTTTAATACATTGTTTCTCTTTTACATGATTTTTGTAGTGGTAATCAGTGGTTCTGGGTTATGTTGCTCCAGTACTTAGATATTATCTTAATAATCTTTTAATTTACTTGGAGAATCCTAGCTGCCAGCACTGTAAACTTTCCATTCAAATCATTTGACAATATGACCTTGAGAGAGAGAAAGACCTGAAAGGTCACATTGTCTTATGATTGAATTTAAAATTTCATGAAGAAGTTTGTTCAATGCCGGTAGCCAGGTAAAGACAGATATTAAAAACATCTCATAATTGGAGCAAACGGTTCTGAACATTGAGCCACCCAAGATGATAGGTGGTAAATGACCAAAGGCAATTCCAATTTTTCCTTTCAGAATCAAAACACGTGTCAAGGTACATTATCAACTATTTTAATGTGTAATGCACCATGCAAATTGATAATTATTGTATCTATTAAAGTACTAAAATCTTGCAAACACTATAAAATGGTGTTTCAGTTGTAAGACTGTTTGAAAATTTTGAGATTCACAGTAGCCTGCAAACCAATTAAACCTCCCGCATGGTAGCTCAATACACTAGTGTAAAAGTGTTGACACTTCCACTGAAGGTCACAAGTACGCAGAGCAGCTGTGCTAGTTTGGATGAGATTTAATCTCAGCCTTAAGATGTGGATGCCGTCCAAATCCTGATCTCTCCCTACAGGGGGTTCTCCCCTGAATTGCAGGGCAGCTGTAGCCTACTAAGAATGAGCAAAAGTGGGGCCAGCCAATGCTCTATTACTAAATCAAGGAATTACTGCTGAGCTACATGTGTAGCTACTGTCAAACAGTGTGTTCATCAGGTATTACAATCTACTATATTAATTGTACAATATTTGCAATGTTCAATGTACCCCTTTATAAAAATAAGTAAGTTATTGGTCCACAAACAACTCCCAAAATTCAGTTTCGCAGTTCTTGCAAAAAAACATTTCTACACAATCACAAGTTGTGCTACTATAATATGTATAATTAAGCAACACAACAAACAGCTTTAACCACATTATATATCATTATAAGATATCTATGGAGACTGCATTTTCCCCTTTATCTGTTTTCTTTTATTGCGGGTGTGTTTATAAATTATATATATATATATATATATATATATATATATATATATATATATATATATATATATATATATATATATATTACAGTTCCCTTTGATGCAATACTAATCATTGCCTTCAAAGTCACCATTAACTGAAACAACTTTCTAATGTGAAACAAATACTAACTATATAACAGTTACACATTATAAAGGAACATTTGTCTTGTCAAAATTAAATACTATTTTGTTTTAGCCAGCATTATTTAAAACAAAATAATCTGTGCTCATTCTACTGCTGAGGTCAGCTGCATATAGTAACAGATGTTAATTTGAAACAAAAATAGGCTATATTTGCTGCTTGACTTGTGAGCTGTTTAAACAAGAGAAACAGGAACTTTGCCATCAGAAACTTTAAATGCGCAAAATGACATTCTTTGATGAACTGGTAGTGAAAATTCAAGCCCAGGAATCTCATAAAATTAGGTACATTATATAAGTACTTTATTTTCTACACATACTTATACACATACAAATTAGTTTCAAAATGCTGTGGCAAGTTGTGTGTGAAAAAAATCCTAACACCAAGGTGGTCCCTACACTGAAAAAGGTTGGGAACTGCCTTAGGAAACAAAAAAACAACAACACTGCATTTGAACACAAGCTGGACTGGAATAGCTTATCACCTTCTGCCATTCCCAAGGAGGGCAAGTTGTAGGCTGCTGATTTGTGTGTCTGTTTTAAGGTTGTACATACAGAAGGTTTTCAGAAACATGACTTATCCTCCATGGCTGCCTCTATGTAGTTCTGAGGTTGAAGATGAGACACCTTTGACACTGCTTGCCTTGGCCATCTGGTGAGCACATTTGATGAAGAGACTGTGACCTAAGCGAAGGTTGTGAAGGGGAAGTGCTGAGAAGCATCTGCTGGAGATGGAAATGCCATGGGTACTTCAGCTGACATGACAAATTACTTTGGACCAGTTTACATTTAATTATTCACTTGAATGTTCATTTACTTGGAAAATAACACAATTTTTGTTCCTGGGTAGTAAGTGTTATTTCCTAATTGCTTATGCCTCAAAAGTATAGAAAATGGCTATTATTCTCCACAAACTTTGCTTTTGTGACCAGGACAGGTACATTTCAAAATATCACTATTTCCAATGAGAAAACGGGCTCTTTTGTGTCTTTTTGTTCATGTAAATTTACAGTATAATCGCAAATCTCAAAAAACTACTCACTTCTAAATCTTTTGTAGTCATTTTTGTATTACTTTAGTATAAATACATGTTAATTTGGATTCATATGTTGTTTTTTTTCTGACCTTATGTGAATGAAAAGACACAAAAGTGCCCGTTTTCTCATTGGAAATAGTGATATTTTGAAATGTACCTGTCCTGGTCACAAAAGCAAAGTTTGTGGGGAATAATAGCCATTTTCTATACTTTTGAGGCATAAGCAATTAGGAAATAACACTTACTACCCAGGAACAAAAAAAAAAAAAAAATTGTTACACGGTGTAATTATTTGCATTTATGATTTTTGAATATAATACATTATTTTTAAGTATAATTAAGGTTCTCATTCCAAAAAAAATGGGCACCCTTTTGCACTGATGGTTTCCGTCTGTCACATGTGGTGAACACACCTTGATTTCAACAGACTTTTAGCATTCTAGCCTCCTATAGATGTTTTGCATTGCATTTGGCTACAATCTGATAAGCTGCTGATTTTATACAATAGTGGTATGGGTTTATGGGTGGCCAGTTATTGAATAGAATTAACATATTTACTGACTCAATAGTTAAGGACCAATCCCAAAACACAAAAAAGTTAGTTTAATGAAATGTTTTATTAATGATTATGTGATGTATGGAAGAAACAATTTGGCATCAAACCTGCTTGGTTTGAGGGTTCGCCACCTGGCTGTCTGGACGAAGCAGGAGACCTCCAAAATACCCAAGTAGCTGCCAATGCTGAAGAGTAGATTTCAATTACTGAGCAGGCAAAAACATTTTTCAGGTCATTGATGTCTGTTCTGATATATGACTGGGGTGCTTCTGATGACCAGCGACCAAGTTGTTTGATGAGGTGGATGAGATTTCATGACTGGAGGCAGTGAAAGCTGCTCCTATCTGAAAAGAGAGACCTGAATATTTCTCTACTGGAAACCCAGACAAACCTAGATAAATGAATGATGGGTGACAATGGTTCAGTTTTCATTTAGAAATAAAGGATACGATTTGGGAGTTCCCTCTGATTGCCAGAGTTGTTGAAAGATTAATATGGACTTAATATTGAATTTAAGCTGAAGTAGTAAATTGAGAAGCCTTTTCTTTCATGGTTAGTTTTGCTCTTTTTTAAGTGGAAGGTAAGAGTATCATTAGATAGAATGGCTAGGTCGGCCAGGGTGTCCTAGGCTCACCGCGCACCAGGGACCACTGTAGACTGGCCCGGGTACCTGCGGGCTTGCCTGTAAGTTGCCCGGAGCTGCGTTATCCTCCAAAGTGTGTGTCGTCAGCCGACTGCTTCTTTACACTGTGCAAGTCTGCCATGCATTCAACCCAGAGCTACAGCGTTGGAGGACAGAGTGAAAAGAAGCGGTCGGCTGACAGCACACACTTCAGATGAGTCAGCACAGGGATGGTAGAGGTGAGCTGAGCCTAAAAATATGATTGGACATTTAAAATTGGGAGAAAAAAGGGGTAAAATCAATTGGTGACTGCTAAATAAAATAAATAAATACAAGAAGCGTAATTAAGATTACCTTAATTGACTAAAGTCTATTAAAGTCACCTTGAAGTTTAAACTAAAGTCACGTTTAGTGCATGTGTTTCTAAAGAAGAATATAGAAATGACCATAGTAATGCAATCTACTTTTTCTTGAGGAAGAGAAGCTTTGAAGGAATTTGAATCTAACGTAATACCTAAGAACTCAAAGAGATATTTTCTCATGAGCTATAGCAGTGGTTCACAATATGTAGTCCGCCAGCTCCTTTCATGTGGTCCGTAGAAAGGTTACATAACTAAAGAAAGCAAGCGGCAGCATAGTTTGTAGATCCCATTGCAAACCCAAAATTTGAGATCTTAAAAACAGCTACAGAAGTAGGAAGAAAATGCATACATGGAGAATATCTCCAAGTTAAAAAAAAGTCTAAACTCTCCATCATATATAGTTTGGGAGTGTCTAGTATGCATTCTTTACTAGGGTGTTTTCGTGTATTGAGCTCACGTGCACGAGACACCTTGTAAAGACTAGCTTGTAAAGTAAGGGAACAAACGACAGGGCGTGCATTGTGTTGCATTAGCATACAGCTGTAGTTGGGTTGGAAAAACATTGCCTGGTCTGATGAATCCCAGTTCCTGCTATTTCTCGCTGATAGGAGGACTAGGATATGGAGAAAACCACATAAGTACATACATCCATCATGCAACATGTCAACATTGCAGGCTGGTGGTGGTGTGATGGTGTGGTGCGTGTTTTCATGGCATACATTGGGCCCCTTGATAAAAGTGGAGCAACGTTTGAATGCCTCAGGATATTTGAACACTATTGCCAATCACGTGCATCCCTTCATGGCAGCAGTGTATCCATCTGCTGATGCATTTTTTCTGCAGGATAATGCACCATGCCACAAGGCTAGAATTGTCCAGTAATGGTTCCACGAACAAGACAGTGAATTCAGCTTACTGCAGTGGCCTGCCCAGTCACCAGATCTCAAGCCAATTGAGCATCTGTGGGATGAGATGGAACGACCTATTCGGAGTAGATCCACTACCAGCCAACTTGACACAACTGTGGGAAGCATTGGAGTCAACATGGGCCAGCATCCCTGTGGAACGGTTTCGACGCCCCGATGAACTGAGGCTGTTCTGAGGGCAAAATGGGGTGCAACTCAATATTAGGAAGGTGTTCTGAATGTTTTGTACACTATATATATATATATATATATATATATATATATATATATATATATATATATATATATATATAAATGCATGAGACAGAACAAATCTTCAAATATAAAGTATTATATTATACAGTGTTTCCCCTTTTTATTAGCTCTAAACAAGTTTTGTTTCTACTTTTGTCTCTGCTTTTGTCTCTGCGGACAGCTGTAAACTGTCTCTGCTCTTTAGACATTAAATGCCCCTCTCAGTGAAGTCGAAAAAAAAAAATATTAGGAAGTGAACATGAGTCCCTCACATATGCAATGTTTTTTGTTTCAAGCCTGTACTGCAAAGTACGGTAGCCTTGTAAGTCATCAAAATAAAGTGCTTGTTTATTGTGTTTGTGATCCTAGAAGCCCACGTCAGTATGATCGTGTTAACACGAGCCCAATCCTTAAATGGTTAAATCATCAATGAGGTAAGAAACTAATTTTGGGTCAGGGTGAAGAGTTAATTCAGAAGGAAGTGCTTGGATGTTTATTGGGGTAGCATGAAATTAAGTCACGGGGGAACATTTGAATTGGGAGGTTTGCATTTTTGGATTGGGGCTGAAGGTGTCTGGGGGCATAATACTCAAGCATGAGCTTCTCCATAATGGTTGCAGATGTGTTGGAAATTGCAGAAGGAGATTGAACATGCTTCATTGTTAAAGTTACTGCATACTTGACGACTGCCTATGAAAAGTATGGGTTGACCACGACCATCTTTGGAATGGGAAGGAGCAAAGATAATTGCTGGAGGAGCAGTGCTTTTAGCTGCCAAAATTACCAAAGGAGATGAAGATCCACATATGGAACATGAAAGAACCTGTAGACCAGTGCTTTTCTGAACAAAAAACTTTTCAGATGATGCTCTATGCTGGTAATACACATTCTCAGATCATCTTCAACATTGAGATGGTTATGGTAATTGCTTTGATTGCAATGAGATTCTAAAATGCTGACTCATAAAGGTATGCCAATGCAAAAGGCTCAAGTACTTTCATGGCTTTGCATACTAGTTTTAAGTTTTCCATGCGCAGAGAAAAAGCACAAAGTAATTGTTTTGGAAAAGTGAGCTTCAGGGTATTATCACATATCAATCCATGAGCTTGCCCTGTACTGCTGGGGGCAAGGATGCATTTGTAACAGCAACTTCTTCAAATCATCTTCTTATCTTACAAAAGCAAAGAGCTGCGCAGCCCCCTGACACAGTCGATTCATTGAGTTGTATAGCAAAAAATGAACTGTTTTTCATTTCCATGTGAAGCTGCTCGCGAACGCCAGCGGCCATTTCATGAATGTGCCGTGCAACTCAATCATTTGAAAGGGGTATAACATAGTGCCATGTGCCAACAGCTAATGATATTAGTCTACTGGGGTCCACAGGGGCCGGGGGGGGGGGGGGTAAGCTGAAGGGGCCTGTGGACACCTGCAGAATTCACAGCTTGATATGCTCCAGATTGTTGTAAGGTTTGTGATAAAGTTGCTAAATTAGACAAGGCAGTTGGAATATTAACAGTAGTAGAAGTCATAGATCGTTGACGGGCAAAGAAGCTGTAGTAGTTGCAGTAGCGGCCGTGACTCATGTGTTTTGATGTTGCTGAGGGATTCAGAGCAGCTGTGTCGCGTACTGCAAGATGGAGCGCGCTTATGATGAAACGTGAGAGGCGTGAGTTACGTCGGTATTTATGTGTTACAATGAGGTGACGAAATGTGTAGGGGCCGTTCCTACTCTCGAACTTTAGTTTATAAACTTCATTACAACTAAATGGAATGAAGACCATCTTTAAGCAGTTAACTTTCAGCAGTTACTTACAAGACATATATTGGGTTGTGGACCTGTTTTCTCATCGTTGCATTCTTTGCAGTCACTGCTATCTGTAGGTGATGTGACAGACCTGAACTGAAGGAGTAGAAAGTCATTCACTAAATCTTTTTCTTTGAATATGTGATCAAATGTTCCCTTTAAGCCATTACAATGTATAGATGCTTTCATTAACCTGAAAAAATCGCATGCCTGATTCAGTTATTGAGCTTGCTGGCTCCATGTTGGATCTGTCTATAACCAGACACACATCCTGAATCAAGTAGACAGGCAGTTAAGTGTATGGCATTCATTTAGAGTTTCATGCTGGTCACTGTGTGTTAAAGCCCAAGCAGTGGGTGGAGGGAGGACGATGGAGACAGACCATATAATCAGGCTGCAATATCCGACTAGTCAGATGTAAAGGGATGAGTTTCTGCAGGCCACTGTGGTTCCCTTTATAGCAGATTCCAGTAGGATAATGTCCATCTGTATAACATGTTTGTTTGGCAAAATAATGTTTCAACCCTTCTGTTCTTGTTTGTGGTACTAGTGATTATTTTTGCTTATTTAATGTATCAATTGTAACCTCATATGTCTATAACTAGTAGCATGAACAGGCCTATTTGGGTTAATCCAAACCCTAACCCTTTCTTTTTCAACCTGTGGTATGCTTGCCAGTACTGGCACAATGTATTTTTAAGTTTAATTGTGGCAGGCAGCATTTTCTTCATCTTATTCTCATGAATCACATGTATTATTAGTTTAGTCTGCACATACCTGAAGTTTTAGGAGCAGTACTGATTACAGCAGCACCAGCAAATTCAGTACAGAAAAAATGTTATTCAAAAGGAAAAGACCAAATATGCTGAATAATAATAATAATAATAATAATAATAATAATAATAATAATAATAATAATAATACGACTAAGACTACCACTACGACTACTAATAATAATACGACCAACAACAACAACAACAACAACAATGGAATTACAAATACTAGAAATTAATGATATTCTGTCAAAGTAACATATTCAAAGTAACATCCTCCATTCTTGTCCAAGGCAATCTGAACACCCCCATTTCAACCAGAAATTAGTGACATCCTGAACTAACCAAAACAATCCCTCAGCAATACACTGGATCAATTACAATGAACATTCAAAGTTAGTACGCACGCAACGTACTAAGTTGTGGACTAGCTATTATGGTACTTTCCTGAGGAGCATCCCCAGCTGCAGATTAAGTTAGTTCCAATTGCAACAAATAAACAACCTGGTGATCAACTGATCCTTAAGTTTAGTATGCAGCAGAGGATCAAGACTATCTGCAAACCTCAACTGCGGGGTGCACTCACAAACCCAATTGATTTCAGTTTGTTATATTTCAAAGGATTTATGTGATCAAGCATATTTTTCTGCAAAACAAAAATAAACATATATATGCAAAACATGGAGATAATCATTTTAATTAGCTTAAAAGTTTTGCATGGTATATACAAAATGTATTTATCTGCATAATTTACAGCAATAATTTATCAAAGCTATAAATGTAATCACATATGAAATCGAGTCATCCAAGTATATAAGGGTCTAATATTCATGCCAAAAAAAAATCATGACTGGTGGGCATGCACAGTATTACCCGACAGAGCAGAAACGTTATTTTGTTGAGTGCATACAAACTACATTAAAACGATGGAAGATGGTAGAAAACACCCCACAGCGATTCTGCAGCCCTCTAACCCTCGGCCAGGAACTCTTGGGCATGACATTGAAGCACTCATGAAGTGCCGCTATGAGCTTCGAGATCCCCCTAACACACAAGAAGAATCCTGTGGCATAAAACTGCATAGTTATTAAACCCTGAAGTGTTGGGTCAATGGGATGCCCTCTTCTTCATCTAGTTTGTAGCTGTGGTCTTCTGACTGCCACCTTGAATAAACGATATCGCCTTTTAAACTTATGTTCATTGTAAGCATGGAGCTTGTAAACAAAGATGATATCTGGATATCTTTTTTATAATATGTGGATAGCTGGCTGTATTCTTTGAGCATAAAAAACATAGCCATAGTCGCCTAACATCTTTGCACCTATCGAATTACGGGAACAATGAGGCACGCTTATAAAGGAGTGTCACAAAGACGGCCAAGTGGGCGGCGTCAGAACCAGGAAAAGGAATGAAATACACAAAACACAGGACGGATGAAATGAAATGATGAAGACGCCTGTTGGCGCCGGTTTATTACAAAATAAAAGGTTTAAACAAACACGAAAACACAGGACACGGCACTCTACGCCAAAATAAATAGACAAACAAAAACAGACTAAACTTAACAAAACGGTGCACGGACAGACACTGACAAACACGGTGAGCAGATACTTTCTGTTATTATTATTATTATTATTATTATATTATTATTACTACTACTACTTATTTCCTCCGTCTCCAATCCCGTTCTCCGCTCACCGAACACCCAACCCCAGTATGTGACAACGTGCATCTATATATACTATTGTGCTGGGATTCAATTACCAATTAATTATTCACTTGAATCCCAGCACGTGAATTAATAAAGTGCAATTCCCCGTGCTCACATATTACTACATTTTACTTGCACGTGAAGTGCTGTGCAATCCTCGTGCCTAAATACACATATACATTTTTAAACACTCGTGTTACACAGACCCGTTTATATCCCGTGTACCAATGTCTATACACCAACATTTAAACACACCACACGCAACACATAACAGATAATATACACAGGGGCGGGCACTTTGTTACAAGGAGACAGCTTAATATCCAATTGACACATAGGCTAAAGACAATATACACCTCCATGATTTCAATTTAGTGACCTTGGAGTGACTAATAAAAGCGTATCATTATGGGGTTTTATTCAGTTACATTTCATGCGTTACTAAAAATTGGAAGCTCTGCTAAATGTTAGAAAAAATATTCTGTATTATATATCATTGATATCGGTTTTATTAATTGTTTAATTTCAGAAAACGTGGCTTTAATGTTTCTCATTTTAACTTGATTTAGTACGGTATCTCTTCTACGTAGTCTAAAGAGTTTGATGGTTTAATTTATTATGGTATATCAGGAACATCTAGGGGGAGGCAGTTATCGCCTGGGGCCGGATGTACTAAACGGATCCGATCCTGGATCCAGGTTCCGATCTTGATCCTATGGCATATTGGGTTGCACTAAAAGGATCAGAGCTGATCCTAAGCTCAGTTTTGGCTCAAAAAAATCTGATCATATTTCGATCTTGCTTCAGACCAAGATCAGAGTGGGATCAGAGCTTCATTGAATATTTTATACATGGAGAAATTAAATGTTTTTAGTTTTGAACAAAGGAATACACAAAATGATGTAATTCCTCCATTTAAAACTCAGCTCTGATCCCACTCTGATCCTGCTCTAGAGTTGATGGTTGCGAGTTAAACTATGATATATATTAAACAGTGGAGATGTTTCACATACACCATCATAACACATACCGGAAACCAATTTTACAATTGCTAAAGTAATCTTTAAATAAGCACACTGTATTTAGATAATTGATCGACATAACGGTAACTTAATAAACTTCAAATATTTGCAAGACTTCTCAAAAATATTTCCCTCAGATTATTATATGAAAACGGAGATACTTTAATGTTTTAGAAAACATTAACGTTATCTAAGTAATGGTGCTTTTAAAAGTAGCCATAAAGACTATATTAAGAAAATGTTGCTGTATAGAAAACACTCAGACAGGTCTCTAGTATATCATGGCCTAATACAGTAGACCTGACTAAGCCTCATAACTAAATATTATTACACATGTTTTTTATGTTGACAAAGTAATACTGTCGTGATCATTTTATCAATTACAATTAAATCATTGGTTTAATCAGAATGAACACTGTCTTTTTTATGTTCTGGTCAATTTCCTTTTTTTTACTTAATGAGATTACCTTCTCCTACAGCCTCGAGCTCCCCAATGTCTACGACATTTTTCTAGTGACAGCTTTTATCATCAGGCCTTGATTGAATTTGCTCAAAATGTGTTGATAATTTGCCCTGAACTGATGCTGCAGATATCCGTTTGTGTGTTTCGTGGCTAACTTACCGCTGTAAAGAATACAGCATTGTGAGTGTATCCATCAGAAAATACACACAACCATACTATACTATAAACTTTTTAGAAGTAAAAAAAAAAAAAAAACAACAATAAAATATTAACATATTCAGTCTGTTTATAGAAGAGTTAGATTTTGAAATTATAAATGTAGTAGTTGCTTCTAATAGGTTCCTGTATAGACGGTATTAAAAAAAAAAAAAAAGAGTATGGACCGGATTTATGTCGTTTTAAGTCAAATATACTCGATATTTTGACAATCAGAATCTTTTAAAGCTGCACCACGAATATCACTATGTAACACAATTTTTGTTTCTGGGTAGTAAGTGTTATTTCCTAATTTCTTATGCCTCAAAAGTATAGAAAATGGCAATTATTCCCCACAAACTTTGCTTTTGTGACCAGGACAGTGATATTTTGAAATTTACCTATTTCCAATAAGAAAATGAGCGAATTTGTGTCTTTTCATTCACATAAAGTCAGAAAAAATACAACATATGAATCCAAATTAACATGTATTTATACTAAAGTAATACAAAAATGACTACAAAAGATTTAGAAGGGAGTAGTTTTTCGAGATTTACGATTATACTGTAAATCACTTTCACGGATCAGCCCCCAAATGTAGTCTCCCATCATGTTCTCGTTATACTGTCCTTGGTAGCGATGTTCAAAGTCCAGTATATCCTGGTGGAAGCGCTCACCTTGCTCCTCTGAGTATGCTCCCATGATGTCCTTGAATTTATCAAGATGAGCATCAAGGATATGGACTTTGGGGACATCCTACAGCCCATTGTGCCGTAGTTCTTCACCAGAGTCTCAAACAGCTCCACATAGTTTTCGGCCTTGTGATTGCCCAGGAAGCCCCGAACCACTACGACAAAGCTGTTCCAGCCGCTTTCTCCTTACTAGTGAGCTTCTTGGGGAATTCATTGAACTCTAGGGTCTTCTTTATCTGTGGTCCGACGAAGACACCAGCTTTAATCTTTGCCTCAGACAGCTTAGGGAAGAAGTCTTGAAGGTACTTGAAGGCTGCCGACTCCTTATCTAGCGCTCTGACAAATTGTTTAATAAGGCCCAATTTGATGAGCAGTGGTGGCATCAGCACCTTCCGGGGGTCCACCTGTGACTCCCACTTGACGTTGTTCCTCCCCACAGAGAACTCGGTCCGCTGTGGCCAGTCCCGCCTGTGGTAGTGCGCCTTGGTGTCCCTGCTGTCCCAAAGGCAAAGATAGCAGAGAAACTTGGTAAAACCACCTTGGAGACCCATCAGGAATGCCACCATTTTGAAGTCTCCTATGACCTCCCAGCCGTACTCATCATACTTCAAGGCATCCAGCAAGGTCTTGATGCTGTTGTAATCCTCTTTGAGGTGCACCAAGTGAGCCAGGGGAAGAGACAGGTACTTGTTACCATTATGGAGCAGCACGGCTTTGAGGCTCCTGGATGAGCTGTCAATGAAGAGGCGCCACTCATTCTGGTTACAGGCGATTCCGATTGCCTCGAACAGACTGGTCACATTGTGGCAGAAGCAGAGCCCATCTTGACGGGTGAAGAAGCTGGAAAAAGGTTGGTGACGCTTCCTCTGATCTGCGACTTGCACACTTTCATCCAACAAGTTCCACTGCTTGAGCCTAGACGTCAAAAGCTCGGCATTGGACTTGGTGAGACCAAGATCTCTAATCAAGTCGTTGAGGTCTTTTTGGTTGGGGTAGTATGGGTTTCTCTCCTCAGCTCCACCTCTGAAATTGTCATCTGGATCTACAACGTCTTCCTCGCTCTCTGACTTGCTGCTCTCTTCTAAAGACGGCTGCTCTCTCTCCGGAGGAGTGGGTACGGGGAGCTCATGGCAGTGTGGCACCGGGGCGATGGATGAAGGAAGGTCCGGATACGTGATAGCAGGTGCATTCTTGCCAGTCCGACGTTTGGAAGGGTCCACCATGCAGAAGTAGCAGTTGCTTGAGTGGTCAGTGGGTTCCCGCCAAATTCTTGGGATAGCGAACTTCATGGCTCTCTTTTCCATTTTACCATCCTACAAAAATACATTTATTTCACCCATGACTAATGTGTACGAGATTCTCGCAACATTTTTCATATATGATATATTTTTTCAATAACATTGAAAATTGTAAAACATTTTAAAATTAAAAACTTTTACAATTTTAAAAATTTTAACACATTTTATAACATAAAATTCCGAGCAACAATTGTCCATCTTACCTTCCAAAGTTTTTTTGCAGTGCTCGCAGGTGAAATGAGGTGCCCAGGGTTTGTCTTGATCCGACAGGCATGCCGAAATATGCCTTGTAGGCCTCACACATCTTAGCAGATGCTTCCACGGAGTACTTTTTCGCTCTTGTCTTGATAAATTGGCCACAGACATAGCAAAATGCGTCTGCCGGATGCTTGCATCCTCTTGATGCCATCTCAGAAAAATGCAGATATGTATCCACTTAGGCAGCTGGAACTAAACTGAACTGGTGGGCTTAAGGCCCCTGTATTTATACTACTATTTATATTACTGGAAAGTTCTAGAAGTTACTCCAAGTTTACTCAGCACTGAATCTATCTGGAATGTTCTGGAAAATAGGTAAATTTCAAAATATCACTGTCCTGGTCATAAAAGCAAAGTTTGTGGGGAATAATAGCCATTTTCTATACTTTTGAGGCATAAGCAGTTAGGAAATAACACTTACTACCCAGGAACCAAAAAATAAATAGAAATTGTTACACGGTGTATGCGCAGAGCCAAAAAAGGATTAAAAAATTGGATCAGTGTAGCCTGCTCATGATTCGTTTAGTACAATGCCTTCTCAAGATCCGGCTCCAGTGAGCACGGATCCGATCCTGTTTTTTTGATCTTGTTAGTACTTTGGACTTAGTTGCAATTGGGAATATTTTTAATACACACCTGGAGACTATCTGGATGTTCTTGGTTCATTGCAATTGGAGTTAACTAGCGTAAGTTTAGTATAGTCCTGAAGTACTAACCACAGGATCATCCAAAGCTTTTTGTTCATTGGAATTGACCCACTATGACTAAAGAAAAAAAAAAGAAATGAACTAAAAATAAAGCTCCCCTATATTCAGTAAATCCATAGTAACAACAAGCAAAATCAAAGGAATACAAAAGCCACTAATGACAATCAAATAAGGTACACCAAAAGTAGCAATCACCTTGATTAGTAATTATCTCTATCAACAACCTTTTGTTCCACTAAATCAGAAAAAAAAAAACAATCAATATGCCACAGGTCATCCTACTTTTGAAAAGAGCAAATTGCAGTTTAAAAAGTAAACAAAGAAACCTTTAAACATCAGATGAACACTCAAGAACAATTATATGTTGGTCATCAACCCAGCATTAAATACTGGGCCCACTGAGTTACCTCTTTAGAAAGCAGATCCTCACAAGTCTTTGTATGTATGATGTAGGTTCTATAGACATTGTCATCACAAATATATGGCAAATGTCATGGACTTTCCTATGTTATGTTCTTATGATGTTATATTATCAGGAATCTACATTGAATGAACCTTAATCTCATTTGTCTAGCCGCCTAGAGATAACAATCGAACTAACACCTTGAATGCACCAGGCACTCAGGAAACAAATGGCTAATCAAACCCGTCTCCGTGATTTAATTAACCAGTCTAGTGAGGAAGAGGTGGTTTAGCGTAGGAGTCTGAAAAAGAGAGAAAAATGCCTTAAAAGATATAAGATAAATTTCTCATAATGATTTAACATCACTATGAGTACAAGATGCAAGCGTTTTTATTCTTAAAAACAAGTATAGAATAACCCAGGTAATAAATCCCTAAGAGAATTAAACTGTTTGCAATGCCAAACCATAACCAAAACCAAACCATAACCAAAGTCGCAACCAGACATGTTTGGTGTCTAAAGAAATATAATTTCTTATGGTAAAAATAACGGGAATTCAGAATAAAATCTGAATTATTTAGCAAAAGTTATGCACATTTTAAAGTTTCCCCTCTCCAGATTATGATAATCAGACAGAGGAAGGGGGGAGCAATCAATCGAGATTGCAAGCCCATGTGCTACGAAATAGCCAATCGGAGCATGCAGCGGGAAATTCAAACAATCTCTTTGTTTGAAAAGTATAAAACCCCTGCTTTAGCCCAGCTCCTAGCTACCCCAAACCTTTTGATAGCTCCCCCGGACATGCTAGCCGCCCCAAGCCTGTGGCTGCTGCCTCAGACCTAAGAAGACGGCAAGAAACTAAAAACTGCACCTACAGCCCTCAGCTCTAAGTATTTATCCATCAAGGTTGAGAGCCCTGACACTCAGAAAAATGCAAGATACTACTTTTTAGGCTAGGTAACAATACTCTTAAAATATCTATTCAGGTATTGTGACCCCTTGTGTCAGTATGTAATAGTATTTCTTTGGTGAATTGTTGTTTTAAACCTTAGTTCTCATTGTAATGCTTTTAATGTGACATTTAATTGTGTAACTGTTTTGTGTGATTTTCAAACTTATTTTATTGCATGCTTAATCTTTCTAAGAAGAGATTGCCAGTATTGAATCATTTGCTCATGTTGAACAAACACAATTCATGAACATTGAACAGTCTGGAATGTGGTCTATTTTCGGCTTGTTGTAACGTGTATATCCGCCATCAAAAGAGATATTAAAAACCGGTTTGTACATTACAATAGTACCCACAGCTCTAATTGAAGGTCCCACTGAGATCTTGACTATCGAAGGTATCTCTTTATCCCCTACAGTTCTTGGAGGTCCTTTAATGTATTGCTCTTAAGAATGTATTAACTGCCTACAATAGCACCCACAATGATTTATCAAATGCTGTATTTTGGCACAGGATCTAGTTCGTACAGAGCACTCAATGTCGCCTTATAATATTGGCTGGAATCGTCTGCCTGAGAGGAAGGGAAGTACCATGTCTGCCACCTCCTAAAAGAATATTTTTTTTCTACATTGAATAATGTGGAACATGTGTGCATTATTTTTCCTCTCTAGCAGGGCAGGGCAAAACATGTAAACTCCCTCCCAGCAATACAATCATTGGACTGTTGCAATCTAAATGAGTTTTTTGTAGATACCTTTTAAGTTGGATTGTGAAATGGTCTTGTGATATAGAGGGAAAATCTAGTTAAATGAACAATAAAATACTAGCATCTAAGACAACGCTATTTTGTTCTAATTATTTTCAAACACTGTTTAACAAAGATGATTAATTATTATCAACTTTTTTTCTGTAATCAGTGGTTCTCCTTTAGTAAAATGTAGTACAGTATGTGATGGAGATGGGATGAGTTAAAAATACATAAAACATCATATACAACACAGAAAAATAATACCATCCTAAATGTGTTGCTCGCAGTTCAATCTGATCTCAGCACTTCTTTTTAAGTATCTCCTTTGGGCTTTACACCACACAGGATGTTATTACCATCAACTTGTTATCTCTGCCATGAAAAGGTACATGCACATTACATTTCTTTTCAAAATCACTCTTAATTACAACAGATAACTATGTGTTTTTTTGAGAGGTCATCAAGTTGAGCAGTTTATAGTTTTTCTCGATGGCTAAAGCTAAATTCCAGAAACTATTAGCAAAATTCTCAAAACAGTTAACACAAACACCAAAACTGAGTTCTAATTTGCTAAACTATTCACACATTTCAGGGGTTTACATTCAAAATGCACAATTCTAAACCATATATTCAATTGCCTTAATGCAACTGTTATACTTCAATACATATTTCACATGTGAATTGCTTCTTCTTTGCAAATTACAGTTGCTAACAATCAATGCTCATTAATTTGCATAACATTCTCCAAGTGAAAATAATACATAGCTTAGTTGATCAATCACGTATCTAATGGTAACACTGTGCATAAAAGGCTGTGATTTCCAATGGAAACAGGTTACAGTGTGTGAAAGCATGGAGCAAGCAGAGGATCGTGGACGTGGTATTGTCGACAGTCTGGACAAGTGAGACATAGGTGTGCTGCTGTCTCAAATGAAATGTCATTGATCATGTCATAAACAGAGGCTTGACAAAGAAAGCAGCTGGGTTAATAGTTCATCTAAACCTGGGATGCTCCACAGTTGCATCTATCATCTGTACATTTCATACTAAGAATTGGTAGGTCAAGTGCATATTACAGAACATATACAGTGCCTTGCAAAAGTATTCAGACCCCTGACCAATTCTCTCATATTACTGAATTACAAATAGTATATTGAAATTTCGTTCTGTTTGATATTTTATTTTAAAACTCTTAAACTCAAAATCAATTATTGTAAGGTGATTTATGTTGGGAAATATTTTTAAGAAAATTAAAAAAAAAACTGAAATATCTTGCTTGCATAAGTATACAAACCCCACACATTAATATTTGGTAGAGCCATCTTTCGCTGCAATAACAGCTTTAAGTCTTTTGGGGTAAGTATGTACCAGCTTTGCACACAGTGTCGGAGTGATTTTGGCCCATTCTTCTTGGCAGATTTGCTCCAGGTTGTTCAGGTTGGTTGGACGACAATTTTCAAATAGTGCCACAGATTCTCAATGGGATTGAGATCAGGACTTTGACTGGGCCACTGTAGGACATTCACCTTTTTGTTCTTGAGCCACTCCAATGTTGCTTTGGCCTTGTGCTTGGGATCATTGTCCTGCTGAAAGGTGAATTTCCTCCCAAGCTTCAGTTTTTTAGCGGACTGAAGCAGATTCTCTTGCAGTATTTTCCTGTATTTCGCTCCATCCATTCTTCCTTCAATTGAAACAAGATGCCCTGTCCCTGCTGATGTTAAGCATCCCCACAGCATGATGCTGCCACCACCATACTTCACTGTAGGAATGGTGTGTCTTGAGGCATGGGCAGTGTTAGGTTTGCACCACACATAGTGCTTTGAGTTTTGGCCAAAAAGCTCTATCTTTGTCTCATCTGACCACAAAACCTTTTCCCACATCGCAGCTGGGTCACTCTCATGCTTTCTGGCAAACTCCAGACGTGTTCAGATGGTACTTTTTGAGTAACGGCTTCTTTCTTGCCACCCTCCCACACAGGCCAGTGTTATGCAGAGCTCTTGATATGGTTGACTGGTGCACCATTACTCCACTCCCAGCCACTGAACTCTGTAGCTCCTTCAAAGTGATTGTTGGCCTCTCTCTGTGGCTTCTCTCACAAGTCTCCTTCTTGTTTGAGCGCTGATTTTTGAGGGACGGCCTTTTCTTGGCAGTGCCTGGGTGGTGTGATGCAGCTTCCACTTCCTGATTATTGATCCAATTGTGCTCACTGGGATATCCAAATATTATTTTGTACCCTTTCCCTAATCTATGCATTTGTATTACTTTATCTCTAACTTCTGTAGAATGCTCTTTGGTCTTCATTTTCCTTCAGATTCACAGCCTTACCAATGATCCTTCAACAGTGGGGTTTTCATCCAGAAAATGTGACAGGAACTTTAATGGTTCACAGGTGGAGGCCAATGGGTAAGGTAATTGTGTCCTCGTTAGGGCAATTTCTTTCATCGGTGCAAACTGGGAGCTTCCACAGCACAGGGGTTGAATACTTATGCAAGCAAGATATTTCAGTTTTTTTTATTTTTCTTAAAAATATTTCCCAACATAAAACTAATGTCACCTTACAATAATTGATTCTGAGTTTCAGTGTTTAAAAATAAAATAACAAACAGAACGAAATTTCAATGTATCATTTGTAATTCGGTAATATGAGAGAATTGGTCAGGGGTCTGAATACTTTTGCAAGGCACTGTGTGTATATATATATATATATATATATATATATATATATATATATATATATATATATATATATATATTGCTTAGTAATACTATATGCATTAAACACACATTAGCATTTCACAGTAAATAACCATGGTGTATTTATTACACTGCTTTTAGAATTGAAAGGGAATCAAATAGTGTTGGCCGTGGTTGTCTCCTCTCTGAACTGCAAGCGTTAAAAATAGTTGAGAAGGTCCGTGCCAGTAATGACATCCACCTTTGTGAAATACAGAGCAGGACTGACGATGACGATGATTTGTTTCATGGTGTGAACAATGTCAGCTTGTCAACCATTGATCGTGTTCTGAAGAGACAGCAGGTGGTACCTTTTGAAAGGAACAGTGAAAAAGTGAAGGAATTATGGTACCAATATGTACAATTAAGTTGACTACAATGGTAATGCAAAATGCAATCAGTAACATGATCTGTTTTGATCAGGGACTTTAGTTCTGTGAAATGTTCTGCTCTTCTCAGATTTCCTTCCTGCAGTATAAACACACCTGAACATATCTTTATGTTTACAGAGAATGATGGAGTTTGATGCCAGCATGTCTCTACATGAATACATCTTCGTTGATGAGGCAGGCTTCAACTTGGCAAAAAGACGGAGATGTGGCTGAAACATAATTGAACAGTGTGCCACTGTGGATGTGCCTGGGCAGCATGGAGGTAAGATCACTATGTGTGCTGCCATCTGCCAGCATGGAGTTGCTTGGCACATACAATACAGAGTGGCTGCTAGTTTTCCTTGAGGAATTGCACAATCACCTTGTCCCACCCATTGCAGCAATTTTGGCAGGAAGAGAGGCCACAACATTTGGGACAATGTGCGTTTCCATCATGCTGTGCTGGTGCGGGAGTGGTTTGATGCACATCCCTGTTTCTCTGTAATGTACCTTCCTCCATGTTCCCTTTTTCTGAATCCTATTGAGGAGTTTTTCTCCTGGAGGTGGAAGGTGTATGACCACAATTCCCATGAACAAGCCACACCTCTCCAAGCCATGGATGAGGCTCTTAATAACAAGCCAGTTTCTTTAACCACTGGACCACACAGCCTCCTATAATGACATTACGGCAGAAGATAGCCAAGCCTGGATCCATCAAGCGAAACGATTCTTTCCAAGGGGCTTAGCCAGAGAGAACATTCACTGTGATGTGTATGAAAATATGTGGTTCAATAAACATACATGTATATTTGTATATTATCTGTGTATATATTGTTAGTGTAAGTTTAATTTTGTAAATAGTACTGTATTTTGTGCCAATCAAATATAACCAATGCATTATAAAGTGAGTATACATTTCTTTAATGTTTGATTTTTTGAGTTTGTAATTGGGTGTAATAGAGGTATTTTCTTTTGCTTGAATACTTAAACACAAAAGCTGTAATTATTTCTTGATTTGGTGCAAGCATTTGGTTATGCAAGATGCATAATAAAAGTTGTAATGGAAACTTAGTTTTGCCACTGTGTGAAGCTTTTTTCCAATTCAGTGGATGGTTTTGGTCTTTGTGCTGACTGTTTTGAGAAATGTGCAAATAGTTTCTGGAATTTTGCTTTAGCCATTGAAAAAAAAAAAAAAAAAAAAAAACTGTACAAGGCTTATCCACAGGCATAGCATGTGTGCAGAGAAAAAATAAAAAAAAACTAAACACCACAAATAGAATGCACACATAGGGTTATTTATATGGATGCCTTTTTTCACTATAAAAACTAAAAATAGGTATTTCAAGATATTTCATGATTAAACATAATATTTATTAAAGCAGAAAATGATTGATCATTTATTTTCTTTACAGTTATTAAACAACAAATGTTCCTAAATATTTAAAGGCTTATCTGAAAAAAATGCTACATTGTAAATATTTGTTTTTTTTTAAGTTCACCTTTTTAAAGACATTCTATTTTCACCATTAGTGAAGTCTCAAACAAAATAAAAACATAAATAAATGTAAAAATAAAAACAGACTTTTGAAATGTCCCCTTCTTTTATGGGACAGAGTGATCTTTGGGAGAATATTGGTGTCTTTTTTACTGAAGTCATTGTAAAGAAGCCATGTAGCTCTATGCAGTGTGATCAATTGTTTACCGGAAGCAAACTAAACCAGCTGCGAGGTTCCTAAATGTAATATAATAGGTAGTTAATAAGACAAACATTTGCTGTATGTGTATGTAAATGATAACAAATATTTATGTTTACATTATTTCAGAAATGGGAATTTTCACAGGGAACTACATATACAGAAATTCTGATGACTGGTGACATCTCTGGTTGGACAGAAAACATCTTTCCAAAAACTTGCATGGGAGACATGACTTATTATGGCTAAATAAATGGATGTCTTTGTGAGGTTAGATCAGGGTATTTTAACTATTTTATTTAGGTCTCAGAAAACATTTTTTAATTGCTGTGAAATTAATATCTAAAGCCCTAAGCGGCTATTTTAATGTGCTGATGTTGTTCAAGCCCTATTAGATCTTCTTAAAGAAAGTTACCCAGTCTATGTCCTGCCACCTTCTTATGCAAGTTTTGGCAGGCCAACAGCTGCTGTCTGTAGAGATAAGATTGGATTTGTATGTCATCAGCTGCCCATGTCTACATAACACTGTACTGCATGTGCACAGTGCTAGTCTCAACTTTAGTGCAACTGGGAAAAAGCTGCTCTCTGGAAATGCCGTCTAAGGTGCTGGGCCTCTGATTTCTGTTTTCTTTTGTTTAAAGACATTGTTATGCTGCACTTACAACGGAAACCGGTTTCTTCTCAAGATTTCTGTCTTCTGAGTGTCTTTCCATGGGGTAAAGACTTTACTTTTGTTACCTGTCCCCTTTAAAGGGTATGCTATATTATCTACATTTTCATAATACTGTACTTGATTTCTTAGCTGTGTTAATATCCTATTCAATGTTTGTTTTTCTTTTTTTTCCAGCTGTAATTTTCTGTTCTCTGTAATTATGATTTTGTAGAGATTTAGTATTTAGTAGCAGCGGCTAGGTAAAAGAAAGCTGGACTTTCTGTGCTTGTCCTCCTTGACTAACAGATGCTTTTTAAACCATAGATCACGGCATTCCTCTTGACCGCCTTCAGAAGTATGCTGGGATCACTGGAACCTATCTTTCCTGGATGTCCTCATACCTATCCAGATGCATTCAATCTGTTTCCTATGCTGAATGCAGTGGTGTCACAAACCCAGTCACTTGTAGTGTCCCCCAAGGATTTGTTCTTGGGCCCCTTCTCTTCAATATCTATATGCTTCTCTTGGGTCACCTTATCCGCCAACACAGCCTCATGTTTCACTCCTATGCTGACGACACCCAGGTCTACTTAAAACTCGACCCTGGAAGCCCCTCTGCCATGGTCCAGCTCTCGGCTTGCATTCAAGACATCAAGGCCTGGATGTCTACCAATTTTCTTCAGCTGAACACCAGCAAACCTGAACTCCTTCTAGTAGAATCTAAAACTTAACTTAATAATCTCAATATAGCTGCCCTGAATCTCAGAAACTGTCTGCTGTTGCCTTCCCCCACAGTTTGAAGCCTTGGTGTACTTCTTGACAGCAAACTCTCCTTTGATGCCCACATCTCCTGTGGTCAAATCTTCCTTCTGCCATCTTCGAAACATATCCAAAGTCTATCCCTACCTTTCCCTCATGGATGCAGAGATACTTTGTCATGCATTTGTCTCTCCACTCAACTACTGCAACTCTCTTTATGGTGGTCTCTCGGCACTCACCATAAACTGACTGCAGCTAGTTCAGAATGCCGCTGCCAGGATCCTTACCAGGTATAAAATACATGATCAAACAACCTCTGTCTTGCCCAGCTGCACTGGCTACCTATAAAGTTCAGAATTACTTTCAAAACTCTCCTGCTCACTTACAATGCCACAGGTCCTGAATCCCTCAACCTGCTGACCCGCCTTGTCCCTGCCCGCAAGCTGACGTCCTCCGACTCTGGCCTGCTTGTTATCCCCAAGCAAAAGTGCACCACGCTTGGACAACGCTTGTCTAGCTTCATGGCTCCGACTCTTTGGAACTCTCTTCCAGCTTTGATGCGTGATGCTCCCACCGTCGCTCGCTTTAAATCAACTCTCAAGCCCACTTGTTCTCTTTTGCTGTATATGCTCTTTAAGCCTGACATCTGCTATTAGCTGCTGTGTTGTTGCTATTTCATGTATTATGCATGTTTCACTATTTAATTTTAATGTATTGTGCTTTTTTTTTACTTTATATCATGTATTATGCATTTTTCTGTATATAAAGTTTTATTGATTTTCTTGTTGTTACTGCGTCTTGTAAAGTGCTTTGTGATTGTGGTTCACTATTAAAGGTGCTATATATAAATAAAGATTGATTGATTGATATCACTGATTTTAATACTGTGTTAATGCTTTAGATGTTTTAAAGACAGTTAATAATAATGGGCGTCTACAGAATTAATTCTTTGGGGGGGGCAAGGTTTTTTAAAAGTAGTCGGGTAACATGGTTTTGTATTGCATAATAATTCTTCTAAGCCTCATTTACATTAACAACTCAGACTTAAGCTAAAATCCGATGAAAACCAATACTGTAAAATGTGCCTCCATTAGGGTTGCCCGTGGGGGTTCTGTTCATAATTTTATTTAAATATAGATGCTCTGAAATCGTATCCTGCGAAGGAGTAAATTACAAAAATAAAAAAAAATAAACTTTGCACAGTGGAGCTTTGACAGAGTAGCTCATACCCAAACGGCAATGAACAGTGGTAACCCTAGCCTAATGAACATCAAGAAATACAGAGTAAAATGATTTGATCTAATTAGTAATAAGGTACCTTACTGGTCGGGATTTCTTTGCGCTCTTGGTTGTTTGAATGTTCTTTAACATGGTGCTGCCTTTCTCTCTCTGTAGTCTGCACTCTGAACGCACAAGTTATTTCCCGCCAGCAAAAAAAAAAAAAGAAAAAAAAGGGTCCTGCCCAAGAATCTCTGGACAGCCAGCTTGTTATTTTTTTGATCAGCTAAGTGTGCTTTCCTATAGCTTTCAAAAACATTATATCATCACCGTAATAGATGATGAATCTGTACTACTGTGTACCACTAACTGTGAGTTAAGGTAGGGCTAAGGAAAGGGTTTAAAAATAACTAACAGGCAGATTTTTTTGTTTTTTCAAGATTTATTTTTTAATATGTGTAAAGTAAATTACTAACAATTTAGATTGGGTCATTTTATATGCATTCCGACACCAAAAAGGTCCAATATCTATTTACATATTTGTTCTTATTTTTTTTTTGCCTGAAAAAGATGACTGTACATTGAATTTAGTTTTGTGAAATTTAGTAAAGACATACCTCATTGGTTTTTACATAAAAATCTTAGAAAAAACGAAATGTGTCTTCTTTCTTTAGCTTTCTGTGGCGTACAGAAAAAAGTAATAAGGTTACCTTTCAATTTTATACCTTTAAAGCATTTCTTTCCATCTATTTTTTTAAAACAAAAAATTGCATGTCTTCTTTCTAGTATTGATATATTATTATATTATATGCAATAAAAATCACCACAAAAAATAATTTTTTAGGAATTCAAAAATCTTCTCTATATCTGTGAGCCTCATAGTTACATTGTGTTTTAGAAGCAGTGTTAACACATTAAGTCCATTATTTTTTTTACCACTTTTTACACTCCTCTAAGAACTGCCCTCTGTAGTGTGGTGTTTTTGTTCAGTGTGTCTTTTTTTGCATATACAGTATATTGTGATCACTTCAACTTCCTCTGCTGGCACACGTGTGATTGGGGATGTTTTTCTAAAGGGAATAAGGCTTAAAAAACATTTGGAAGCAAACTTTCCTTTTAGTCTGGGTGCTGACATCTTCTTCATGTGCGCTGTCAGAATTGCTGTAAATGATACAAAACACGACGCAAAATGTATGCAAATTAGCAAAATGGTAATCATTCGTCACATACAGGTGACCTTTCCTTAGTCCTACTTTAAATTAACATAATATTCTTCTCAGGAGTCATTTACTCTCCACCATCTGTGTTTTTGTCATGTTTAAATGTAACTTCCCATTTAATGTGTTTTTTGAATTTTTTTTTTGTGATTTTCTGAATTAAAACAGAGAAACTGTTCTTTGTGAAATTAATTCATAAAGGAGAAGCGAAAAGTCGGAAGAAAACATGATCATTCTGAAGTGGGCTGCTAGGACTGTGATCGTGTAACACGATAAAAAAATAAAAAAATAAATAAAACGCACTTCATTTTGATGACTTACAGGACCACTGTACTTTGCAGTACAGGCTTGAAACACATATCATTGTATGGGGGAGGGATTCAATTTCACTTCCTGAGTCTGGAATGAAAAAAACGGCAAGGAAGCCCGGCTGATGAAGACAGCCACTACCAAATATTTAATAATTAGTACGTACCTGAGTGGGGCGTTGACAGTTTAGTTGGGGAAGTCTGGGAAGCCCTGTGAGTGATAGTGAGGGAACAGCAAAGCGTAAGTGAAATCCAAGTCGCAACAGATAGCGGAGGCTGTGGACACTGCAAGAAGCAACACCTTTTGTTTGTAGATTTGTTATTACGTTTTATTTTCCATTTTCCTTTCACCTGTTTTGAATATTATTTTTAGCAGCTGCTTGTGCACAATAAATCGCCTAACAACAGAAACTTACCATTGTTGGTATTTTTCAGCAAGCTGTCGTGGAAACGAACCTTACCATTGCTGGTATTGTTTGTCTGCGGTACATTGCCCCCCTGTGCCTTAAATAAAAATTTCAGTGAAACCCACACCCTCCAACACTGCCTCCTGTGTTTATATAACATTTATAAATGTCAAAAAACAAGTGGATATAATCAGATACTTTATCAGGTACTTTTTTTCCCTTATTACCTATAATAATGGAACGAATAACTTATTTTATTTATTTTTAGAAAATAATGGAGAGTAGTGTCCATTATTGCTTATAAAGACCGCGAGAATAAATTTGTATTATGTCATTGCAATCACACGGGTGAAACAATGTCTTGTAATTTGCCCAAACATCAATATTTTTCAACACAACTTTCAGGAAGTATTGTAATATCTTCATATCATCATAGTTTTATACATGTATCTCTAAGCATACATAATAAAAAGTGTTTATAATAATAATAATAATAATAATAATAATAATAATAATAATAATAATAATAATAATATGCTGTAAAAAAAATGCAAAAAGTTTGTATGATTTCTGAAGTATTTTATAATGTTCCCCAGAGTGTACTGAAAAAAGGACACGATTTCCAAAAAAAAATTTGAATTTTGTGAGTCAAATACAGCCTGGTCCTGGGGGAGCATCCCACTGAAAAATGCTTGGTCCTGAACCATTACATCAGCTTTATCTGGGGTAGGTGACACGTTTACCAGTGTGTTAATGCAAGCAGAATAAAACAACATTTGACACCAACATTTGTTTTAAGTTATAAAGAAAAACTCAGCTCGGCTCCACCATTTTGGAAAACCTGTTATTCACAGGAAGTGGCCACTCTGTGTCCAGAAACAAGGCTTTCCAAGAACCTCTGGGTGTCCCCTAACACACCACACACACACACAAATACACAATTGTTCTACATGAGATAGGATACAGAATCACCTGTTACCTGATTTGGCACGTGGACTATTTTTTAAAACCAAATCAGCTTTTCAGAAGCAGTCCCAGTGGTTAAAAAAGAACATGGTTAGTAAGCCTTGTAAATAATCAGAAAAAGCAAAGGAGAATTAGTCACAACACACACAATAAGATGTTAAGCAGGTGAGAAATTAAATATTCAGAAATGGTAGATGGTATAAAGTATCCCTTTAAGCTGTTTATTTGCATAGCCAATTCTGATTGGCTAGCATGCTCTCTATCCATTGCTGCAGATTAATACAGGATCACACAGGATCAGCATCAGCAGCTGTTATAAAGATATATTCATCATAATATTCCTTTCTTTTAGAAATGTGCAGTATTGTTGTGCTGTTATATATGTTACAATCTTGCACACAGGTATATTTCCATTACACCTTACACTTAAAATAGACCACTTACTCTATTTAATTATAGCATAAAACAATCATGTGCGTAACATTTCTGGTAACTGGTAAGTACTTGTCAGAGACGGTTTCAAAAGCTAGTTGATGGGCAGAGACTGAAGTCAGCAGTCAGTTTGACTGGCAGCATAAGGTCTGTGAAGGGCATCTAGAAACACAGACTGTCACTAACAAGAGTGAATGAGTGTCTAGACTACACCCTTAAAGGCACAGACAATCAAATAAGTAAGTGTTTTAGCAGTTCCTGTGCTAGCGCATGCTTGTTCACAAAACAAGTCACCAATAGGCCAATTCAATCCATGCCTCACTCCCCATATCTCCTCCTTTCATTCCCCTTGTTGAATCTAATTGGCTTTTCCTTATGGGTCTGTTAAAAGCATAAAACAAAGCAGTTTATTTTTGTATTTTTCTATGGGTTTTAGATTTTCTCTTTTTCTCCATAACTGCATGCATGTGCATCACTTTAAGAGTGGACAGGTGTGAGATGAATTATGGTGACGTTTTATGTTGTGACTGTGTGGCAAAGTGCCCGCCCCTGTGTGTATTTTGTGTTTTGTGTTGTATGTTAATGTTGGTGTATAGTCATTGGTACACGTGATATAAACAGGTCTGTGTAGCACGTGTTTAAAATGTATATTTGTTTTTAGGCACGAGGATTGCACAGCACTTCAAGTGCAAGTAAAAAGTAATAATATGTGAGCACAGGGAATTGCACTTTATTAATTCACGTACAGTTGTACCGCGACTCCAATTGAATGATTGATTAGCAATCAAGTCTCGGTACAGCTGCATAAAAGCAGCATGTTTTCAATCACTCGGGGTTGTGTGTTTGGTGAGTGGAGAGGAGAGAATTAAAAACGATAAAAGTAAACAAAGTAAAATATATATAACCGTTGTTTTCACTCACCGTGTTTGTTTGTTAGTCCACTGTTTGTTTAAGTGTTAGTCAGTTTTGTTTGTCTGTTTATTTTGCCTACCAGTGCCGTGTCCTGTGCTTTTTGTTTGTTACAACCTTTTTATTTACTGTTCTGTTAATTCATTAAATGTTGAGCGCAAGCAAGCGCTCACCTTCCCCAAAACTCCACCTCTCTGTTTATTTCCTGGTTTCTGTTTCTGGTCTGAAGTCCTCCACTCCAGCCGTCTTTGTGACAGACCGGTAAAACATTCAGTGATCCGTCACTGTGAAGGGAAGCAGTTTTTTCTAGAGTAAACACTAGTGTGTAAAGGGGACATCCCTAAACAAAATAAATCAACATGTTTTTAAAGTGCAGTTTCACTTCAAGTAGCAATAGAGAAGTAACATCACTTCTTACTTTTATCTATATGGTGTTGTGCATGTTTATGAAGATATAATAGTTAGCATTAATACCTCAATATCCTAGGCAACCCCCAACTAGGCTGGTAAAATACAAACATTAGTTAATATTCATTTCTCAATATAAAGGACGATGCCTCCATTATGTGATTAATATTTAATATAAATATAGTGTTTTAGACCTCGAATTTATCATATTCATTATAAAATTATATTCACTGTTCCATTATTCTATGTATCAAATATATCAAAAGAACTATGACCATAAGAGAAAATATATATGAGGCTAATTTATAAAAATATGCCTTTAGAGTCTAGCTCAAGAAAAGTCAACCAGTCTGATAACTAACAGTTATGTCAATAAACTTGATATATATATATATATATATATATATATATATATATATATATATATATATATATATATCTATATATATATATATATATATGGCTTATATGATACTTAAGTTTAGTTAGTTAGGATCTCAAATCAATCAAATGCTTACTTGAGTACTTATAACAGACAAAAGGAAACTGAACACATACAAATTATTATGTTTATTAAGCTGAAGTAAAAGTAAATAGAATATACAAATCAGAAATCATAGTACCAGAATTATAATTAGACAAGCACAAATAAAAAGACATCACAGCATCTCAAGTCTCATAGTCTCATAGACAGCTGCTAAAGAAACAAATTGTTTTATAATAATGATAGAGCCCTCTTGATGCATGCTATAACGTGTGGTACGGCTCAGGACGCATAACTCTATCATCTACCACACGGTAGAGCCCGCATCAGTAAATGTGATGGCTGGGAACTGTCGGGAGAGGTGACATCTGTTCTTTGTTAAGTGAGGAGTTGGGATTTGCTACTCTCTCTCTCTCTCTCTCTCTCTCTCTCTCTCTCTCTCTCTCTCTCTCTCTCTCTCTCTCTCTCAGGAATATGTGTTGTTGCAAGTAGAGGGTGGGGGTTGGAAAATATAGCTATTGTGGGTACTGGAGAATGGCTTACAGTTGGGAAAAGGGAGAGATAGCTGACACCGCCAACTGTGCAGATTCCAGCAGTTAAGTAACATTAATTGTTCGTTGGTATTATGGTTAGTTCATAAACTCTAGTAGTAGTGGATTTCTCTGTATAGCTTTACCTGTATATTAATAATAAAATATGTTTACTGTAATTTGAAATTGTTTGGTATGTCCAGCAATTCTACCTTCAAGGTCTCAATAGATATTAAGAAAGCAGTATGCCTTGTTTTCTTACAAATTGGCGACCACGAAGGGACCTGAGACATGGGAAGTCTAGACTCACTATTACATTTTATTAAGAAGTTGGGAATACCCACTGTGATGAGTCAAAGGGATTTCGGTCTGTGATTCAGCCTCCCGACAGTAGATGGCATCAAACCAACTCGGGACTTCTCGTGACCATGGCAAAAGTCATCTTTTGAGGGGCGGCACCTTGGTGAGGGGCGGAAGTAAATTCCAGCCACTGGAGTGAAGTGAAGGATAAGGACACTTGTCAGTTGGGGATTGGTGTTCCACTGACTACAGAGGCGGGACATTACATACTAAAGGGAACGTACTACTGTGTTCGGGGTTGGTCCGAAAGTAAAATAGGAGGAGTAACGGGTGGAGGGAGAGACTGGTTTGGTGCAGCGGGATTTTTAAAACAAAAAACACTAACATTTCTTTTGTATTTTTTTGTTTATGTATGGTTCGCCACAAAGACGATTAAAGACGAGTCATCACGGTTTGTTTTGGATTTCACCCCTGCACTCCTTCCCTCACACCATTTTGTTTTCTTTTGTTATTTAATTATTTTGTTGTGTATAGATAATAAAAATAAATTATTTTATTTCTGTACACATAAATTACTGTCTGGACATTCCATTTAATACACTCTCGCCTCACACGTGTGGGATGTGGAATGTCCAGACAGTAATTTATGTGTACAGAAATAAAATAATTTATTTTTATTATCTATACACAAAAAAATAATTAAATAACAAAAGAAAACAAAATGGTGTGAGGGAAGGAGTGCAGGGGTGAAATACAAAAGAAATGTTAGTGTTTTTTGTTTTAAAAATCCCGCTGCACCAAACCAGTCTCTCTCTCCACCCGTTACTCCTCCTATTTTACTTTCGGACCAACCCTGAACACAGTAGTACGTTCCCTTTAGTATGTAATGTCCCGCCTCTGTAGTCAGTGGAACACCAATCCCCAACTGACAAGTGTCCTTATCATTCACTTGACTCCAGTGGCTGGAATTTACATACTCGTACTTCCGCCCCTCACCAAGGTGCCGCCCCTCAAAAGATGACTTTTGCCATGGTCACAAGATCTTGGTAAGGGAAGTCCCGAGTTGGTTTGATGCCATCTACTGTCGGGAGGCTGAGTCACAGACCGAAATCCCTTTGACTCATCACACCCACATTAAGATCCATTTTTCACTCCCAGCATAGCAAGTGAACAGGGAACAGGTTTTTTTTTTAATTGACTAGCAGTGAACCTATTGGTAATAATGATTATAACCTAATTACTATAGGTAGGGAAATAGTGTTGGTTTTACCAACCACTGATTAAAGGGTGTAGTGGGGGAATGAACAGCGAGTGTCAAGAGTGAATGAATAGAGCTATGAGGGGTACAGTGCCACAGTTTTGCCAGTGTAGTACACTACCATAAGAGTATAAAAGTTGGGAGTTGTTATTGCCACAAGTGCCGGAGCGACAGACATCGTCCAGACATAGTGTGTAGCACACAACTTAATCTGAGGGTATGGGGGACTCAATAACAAAGTCCAAAACTAGTAGAGTAGGATCAATATATTTTGCCATTCTTTTGGCTATGGAGCACAGATACAATCCGTGCGATTGGGTTCAGATCCAATTTGAGGAAAAAAGAGAAAAGTAGCTACTGCTGGGCTTGCAGACAAGTCACAAAGTGCAGATAAAAGAGTTAACTTCATGTAAAGAGAATGCGTGCAAGCTTAAACCACAAAATAAACTGTTACAAGACAATGTTAAAAATCTTACAGAGGGAACACAAAAGATGTTTTTCTAATGCTGATGCTTTTATTTCAAAACCTGTTTCTCTTAGTACACACACACTTTATTTTCAACCCATGGTCATGTGCTTATCAGGCTTTATTTCTATAATAGGTCCTGACTTCTTGAGTAATGGCATTGCAGTTGATCTGTTAAATTACATGCTGTGGATAACTGCAAGCCAGGGTAGTACTTTTATTTATGTGTGTGTGTGCTATTGAGAAACCTGAACTTTTCTTTTTCTTTTTCTCCATGCCCAATTTATCTCACTAAGACCACACGACAAAGTGGGCCAAAATTGTGTACCTGTGTTTAATGGCTATTAAAGCAACACCACATTCTACTTTTCATTTGTATGTGCTTTGGGCATCTTGCCACAAGAGAGATAAGGAGTCAGAAAGAGACTGGCTCAGTAACTATGGCTACACTGATTGTAAGCAATAAGAGATATTGTTTTGCCAACAGAGAAACAAATGCATCCTGTCACTGATAAAAGAGAAGCAGCACTCAATTTAAGTAGAGGTTTTATGAATTTCATAAACCTTTCAGGTTAAACAAACCACTGTCCAAGAAGTGGTCTTTTTTCTGGGTTACAGAAAATGGAATACTACCTACAACACCCATAGAGATAACAATCTTTAGTTAATTTCAGAGTACAGAACTGATATTTCTGATAAGTAGACCTTCTGGTGGCCTGATATGGACTGAGACATACAGTATACTGCCACAACTGTTCACATCCCAGAAGTAATAAATACATTTTCAAAATGGATTGAAGCATTTTCAATTAAAAGCAGCACAGACTAACAGCTAGAGTTTTATGGGAACAAGTATGCTGTAGATGGTGCTTATGTTAACAACTCTGAGGTTTGATTTTGATGTCCTTACTAGGATAAGATTTTCAAAGGAGTTAGTTTAGCTGTGGGTTTCATTTTTCATTTCAAAAGTATAAACATTAACATGTATTATTTATTTGATATTTTGTATTTTTCTAAACATTTTATTTTATACGTTTGTGAATGTGAAAGGTTTGAACACTGTTCTTTCCCTTTTAAAGTGTGGATTGTCACATCCAGTACTTTTAACCATTAATATATTTTAATATACTTTTAATAATCATTTAATTGACTAACTCTTTCTTGCTGAGAACTGAACTTTTTCAATGCACATAATGGCTGGGAACTGTTGGGGGAGGTGACATCTGTTCTTTGTTATGTGAGGAGTTTGGGGTTGCTAAGCTCTTTCCTTATCCGAGGAATGTATGTGTTGTTAAAATTAGAGGGTGGCGGTTGGAGAATATATCTATTGTGAGGTGTGGCAGGACAGAAAAGCCCTGCAGGTAAAAAGGGGGCGGGGCAAAGCTCTGCTTGTAAATGTATTGTAAATACTGCATTGTTTTTTTTTTTTAAACGGGTGTATGAATTTTGTCTTTATTTAAAAACGATGTATTATGATTTAAAAGGAAATGTGTTTTGTGTTTATTTAAAACAAGTTTGTTTTGTTTTGTTATTGTTTAGTTTAAATGTTGTCTGTCAAATGCATGTTCGGCAGTCAGTGATTGTTGACTGCTGTTGGCCATTCAAACTAAAACTTGCACAGAATGTGGGCATCTCTGTGGTCACAGGTATAAAAACCAGCAGCTTTTGTTGTTCCAGGTGGGTATATAGAGAGGAGGTACGTGAGAGAGACAGAGAAACGGAAGTAAAAACGAAACTGTAGGAAGCACAATATTTGTTTGGTATCCATTTGTGTTTGTGATTTTGTTTTTGTTTGCACATTTATTTTTGCTCTGTGAGCAGTGTTTTTGTACAACCCTTTTATATATTTTTGTTTGCAATAAAAATGGCACACGAGCGCTTTTCAGCTGTAGTACCTAACTGTGTGTCTCTGGGAGCTTTCTGGTCTGGGAATGTCATCACTACTCGGCTACCCTGTCACATAGGGTACTGGAGACTGACTCACATTTGGGAGAGATAGCTGTCATCGCCAACTGTCCAGATTCCAGCAGCTAAATAACATTATCTGTTAATCTGTATTAGGGCTAGTTCATATACTCTAGTCATAGTGGATTTCTCCATATAATTTCACCTGTATGTTAAAAATAAAACCTGATTACTGTAATATGCAATTGTTTGTCATGTCTGCCAATTCTACTCTTAGATATATATTAAGAAAATAGTTTCTTATACACTGCTGCAATAGAGTTCTGTAGCTGTCTATTGATAGGCTGCCTGAACATACATCTACTGTATTACTGATTAGGTTTTCAGCCTGTGAAGTGAGTTATGATTGTCTATGCAAATGTTTTAGAATAAACATTCACACAGTATAGCATGATGTAATATTCTAGTAATTTGGCACGATTACAGTTGAAATAGATGCATTTCTGCGAGGAAGCAATGTCATTTGCATTGTTACATTAAACACCAAACCTGCCCCATGCAGAACAGTGTGGGGTTGAAGAAACAAGCTTGTCAAAGTTATGAAAAATGGTAGAATTGGAAAATGGTACAGTTATATATTTGAAAAAAGAACTAAATGCTTATGTTGCATTGAACTGAGAACCCAAACAGTGTGTTCTCAAAATGAAAGACTACAGTAATGAATATTAGTTTTGGATTATATTCTATACTGCAATCCAAAATGGTCTATATTGGAGTAGATTATAACATTTAGAAGAAATCTGCTGAAAACTCTTACATAAGGCTGTCATACAATAATAATAATAATAAATCTATACAGTATTAATATTAGGATTTTTACTTTCTGATGCTAATGACTTTGTTTTGCCTAGTTACTGCAAAATGTAAGTACCATGATATTTTCAAGTTTCCCTTTCCCAAAACTTTGCTAAGCAAAATGGCAGTATAAAACAGATGGAATAATTACAAATCAATTCTATACATTTTCCTCTATTTTCTTTTGTTTTTTAGACTTTAGCTTTTCTAACACATTACTTCGTTCAAGCAATGTTGGCAGCTAGTTTGTTCTTAATGTAGCTGGTCCTATTCTCACCTTTTATGCAACCATAATTTTCTAAAATAACAGATTGCTCTTAGCAGTGTCACATGGGACAATGTACCTTGAATAGAAGGCTTGGTTACAGTAAACTAGTCATGATTGCTTTAAACTACAAAGCATTAATTTGTATTACTCTGCTGCAAAAAAATTCCAGCATAAATAAATAATTCAAACATACTAAAATCAAAAAGCAGTGACTGAGGTAATGATTCATTGTTGTTGCTAATTGGTCTGCTTAGAGATGGGGTGATACAATTTGGCATAGCTAGCTACATAATCAGTTCTGCTTTTGTATTGCATATATGAATAACAAACATTTAAGTAAGCTTTCACAATAAAATTAAAATGCTTATTGCGTTTTATGAAGTTTAAAGCGAAAATAATTCATAAATGACTTTATTTAAATTACCATTACAAGCATTTAAAATGCTTGTAATGGTAATTTAGTTAGGAGAATGAAACTTACTTGTTTATCCTTCTATGGTCAATATAACTAAAGTTAGAACAAAATGAAGTTGTGTTCTATAAAAGTTACTGTATTTACTGTTATCTCTCCACAGAGGAGGGGATGCAAGCCAATGAAATGACTGATTTTGCTCAGGGATTGGCTTCCTGTTTTACTCGGCAGTGATGGGATCACTACAGTAAACTCCTCTTTGGGAGCTATATTAAAAGTAAATCAAGAATGAACTCATTCTCTTTATCTTGGACTGGGATTCATCTCACAATGAAGTAACCACTGAGCAGTCGCTTGAATGGGGCTCCACTGTAATGCTGGAATCCCCCCCAAGATGTCGACTCCTCATCCAACTGCATTCCAACTTTGTTATTCAACCATGACCGCATCTCCAGAATAAGTGTTACATTTCAAAGACTTAAAATACTTAAAGTAAAATGCTATGTTTGTATATGAAACACCTACATGGAAACCCAAAGTAAAAACGTTTAATACAACTTAACACTTTGCTAATATTAAAAATACAAAGAATTATACTTTGATGAACAACTGAAACATGATAACTGAACTGGTGATAGTGTGTGCATTTGAAAACAACAACTGTGAATGTCAGAACCATTTAAACATTGATTAAGTTTATCTACAAGTTTTGAAGCAATTTTAGATTACACATTAATATTAAAGGCAATTGAAACTGCTTACGAATTGAAAAATGCAGTCTTCATTCCAACCAACACCAGAGACGTTGCTTAACACCATCACTGTACGTAAGGTGCAGGAATCCTGTTTGTTCGTGTATATAACCACACTGAAGCCTGCTTGCTTATGAAAATATTTGTTCCATGATTTTTTCAGAACACTCCAGGGAACACTATAAAGTAAAAAGTGCCTTTTTTAGTATTCTGCTTAGTGTTTTTAAAGCAGTAAAGGTACAAAAATATTTTATTCTATTACCTGAAGGACCCTACAACACTCCATTAAGTTTGTTGAAAATGTTTTAAATAAGGACTGAATACAAGACATTCTTTCACCTGAGTGATTTTATGAATGTAGAGCATTTTTGTTAAAAAACAAACACGACACATGGTTTAGAACTGAACATTTACTTAAAAAATAAGTACTGAGAACACTATATTATATAAATTGAATCGGCAAACCCTGACAAATCAGAAGTCAGTATTTCTGCCAAAAATGATTCACCTAATCGTCTTGTCATCTTGAAATGAAGTTCTGTATGGGAAAGGTTTATATTATTGTGTGAATATACATTTTTTTTGTACATAAACAGTAAGCATATTGTAACAAACCCACAAAAATCAGAAGTTGTGAAGCAGGTATGCGGTTCCAAACAGCAGTTCTTTATTAGGCGCATGTCAGAATCACACAACAACTGGACAGGACTCTCAACACTTCTCTAAAAACCACCAATACATTTCCATACACCATCACGCACCACACTATCAGATCCCTCAACCCATCAACTCCCCCATACCTCTGACCAGGTGCACCCCTGTAATAAAACACATGAGATAATAAATGGTCTAATATAAAAACACATTTTTCTTCTTAAAAATGGCCTGTATTATTATAAAAGTGTATTAAAATTGCCAGCAAAACTGCCCAAGTACACAAACAAGAACGTGACTGACTGCCGAGAAAAGACAATCAAAAATGTTACTGCCCGATTTTAAATCATCCACGACATACAGGCAGCAATTTTCAAAGAAGCGTCAACTTCGAATGGAGAAGCTTTTACAATACCAGCATTTTGATATGAGGCTCCATTCTAACAAACAGCACCATCTTGGACAGCTTGAAAATGCTGACTCAATCCCCATAATCTTCAACATACCAAGCAATATCACAGTTCACAAAAAGGTAGAAAAACAGGTGCAAGTAATCACAACTGCAAATGAGAAGCAGTGCACAACTGTAACAGTCTCTTTGCATCTTTAATTGATGTTTTACTTTTTCATCAAATTAAGGGTGGGAAATTTGGCTACATCATAAATTTTAAGGAACATGGTATGGGTGGGGGGGTCCACTTTATGCTTAGAATATTGTTTAGTAAGCCATAAATAAAGAAAGCCTCACCAACTTTGTTTTTCCTTTATTATTTCACAGTGTCATTTATCATAATATATTATACAAATAATTTCTAATCAGAAACACGTACAGTGCCTATAGAAAGTCTACACCCCCTTTGAAAACGTTCACCTTTTGTTGCCTTATAGCCTGGAATTAAAATGCATTAAAATATTTATTTATTTATTTATTTATCTACACATCCTACCCCACAACTTCCAAGTGAAAACAATATTATAGAAATTTGCAGAGAATTAATTAAAAATAAAAACTGAAATAGCTTGGATGGACAAGTGTCCACCCCCCTTGTGATATCAATCCTAAATTAGCTCAGGTGTAACCAATCGCCTTCAAGATTACACACCAAGTTAAGTGGCCTACACTTGTGTTAAATTGTAGTGATTCACGTGATTTCAGGATACATTCAGCAGTTTTGTAGGTTCACTCTGCTGGGTTGTGCATTTCAAAGCAAAGACTCAACCATGAGCACCAAGGCGCTTTCAAAAGAACTCCAGGACAAAGTTGTTGAAAGGCACAGATCAGGGAATGGGTATAAAAAGATATCAAAGGCCTTGAATATCCCTTGGAGCTTGAATGTGTATGGCACCGCCAAGACCCTGCCTAGATCAGGCCGTCCCTCCAAAATGGATGACCGAGCAAAAAGGAAACTGATCAGAGAGGCTACCAAGAAGTCAATGGCAACTTTACAAGAGCTACAAGCTTCTATGGCCAAGACTGGTCAACAATACCCCAAACACTCCACAAATCTGGCCTGTATGGTAGAGTGGCAAGAAGGAAGCCATTACTCAAGAAAGTCCACCTTGAATCCTGTTTGAAGTATGCAAAAAAAACCACTCAGGACATTTTTTAGCCATGTGGCAAAACGTTTTGTGGTCTGATGAAACTAAGATGGAACTTTCTGGCCTAAATGCAAAGCGTTATGTTTGACACAAACCCAACACAGCACATCGCCCAAAGAACACCATCCATGCTGTGAATTAGGAGCCAATCATTGGCTTTCCAGTGGTAAGATGTGGCACCATCTATTTGAGCTTCAAGGATAGGTGCGTTCCTTCCGCACTGAAAAAAGCACCCACTTCCTGATTTTATTGATGGTAATAACTGGCTTCTTTAGCTAGGATACCTTGCAGATTTATTCACTTACCTAAATGAATAAATGAGTATCACTGCAAAATTGAGGCATTCAAAGTAAAGCTGCAACTGTGGCAGAAACAATTGACAGAATGCCATTATGAAATGTTCCCACTTCTTTCTGAATTTATTGAAAAGAACAAGGAGTTTGATGTCTCCGTTACCAAATGTGTATTTGGCTAGCATTTATAAGCCCTTTAGGATAAGTTTCAGGACTACTTCCCTAGAAACCCACACGATGAATACAGCTGGGTTGCTGATTCTTTTGCTGTGGATGTAGCAAATCTCTTTGCCATACCAACTTGAGTCACAGCTCATCGATGTGTCATGTGACCACTCAATAAAAGTTATATTTAACAATTTACCTCTGAAGAAGTTGTGTCTCCTTGATGTAGGCAAATACCCAGAACTCACTGATAAGGCAACTCTTCTAAACAAAATACAGAAACAGGCTTCATGTAGTAAGTGTAGCCTAATCTAGTACTAATAATGAATTTGATAAAAGCAAACATTTTAGCAACTGTAAAACTATCAAAGCCTGAATACTTATATAGCATTGTGTATTTAAAAATAAATTAAACATTGCCTTTTGATTGGTTAGTATTTGTTAAAATACTGAATGGTGAATAATTTGGGGTTGAGGGTTCATTATTCCTGTGTTCATTTGGGTTGCCAATCAAAAAGTTTGGGAAACACTGCTAAATTAGAGAAGGCTACTATCCCTGGCAGCTAATAAACAAAGTCATTAACTTACTGGGCATGTCAGCTCTCCTAAATCTCTGGCTCACTATACAGGGAGCAAGTTCAAGTGTATAAATAATAATAATAATAATAATAATAAATAATAATAATAATAATAATAATAATAATAATAATAATAATAATCTGTTCCGTTTTGTAGCTGCAAACAGCATTCTAGTGATTTTCTCACTCAGCCATGCACAGGTTGATCTTGGTAGCTAATTCAGTAACTCATTGTCCATACACAATAAGGCCTGTCTGAATTTATGATTTTTAATGCCCCAGCAAAATGCAATATTGTAATGGACAATGGGAGCAACATTTAAATGCTGCCAAGCTGATCTTCCCAGTCAATTTAATTCAGTGGATTTCATGTACAGTGCGAAGGATACACTAAGGATTGCTCTCCTCTGCTACCTGCCTGACACACAGTATGGGTCCATTACAATATTCCATCAATACCCTATTAACTATGTGTAAATAATGTACAATCATCTCTTTTGAAAAATAAAACGGTGAATAAAGCAAATGGCAATGGCATCTATTTAGGTCATGTAAATAGGGTAATACATTATCATGGTACCAGATTGACATTTGGTTCAACCCCAGCTGGATCGTTATATCGGCCTGAATTAAACACTACTGCAAAAGATTCCAAATGCTTTGTATTTGTAAAAAATATTCAATAAAACATCTTGTGATGGGGAGGGGTATGTGATGTAATAACACACACATCTCTGATTTTTTCAATCTTTGTTTTCTTCTGTTTCATTTAGCTGTTCCTCGTCTACTATTATGTGTCTACTGTTGCACTTATTTTATTTATTTATTTATTTTTAGATGGACTGCTGTCTTCACTCAGAAGATTAGTGTTGTACCAGTTATGTGGAATTTCCTTCCCTAAATATATTAAATAGGTGACATGCCACTCATTTTTGGCAGTGGTTTTGTAACTAATAACAAATAAAATGGCAGTTTGTCATGTAATTTAGAATGTAGTGGTGCGTAGTGATTTATTCAGTGTGGAGTGGCTTATAAGTATGCAAGCCATGCTATACGGTCATGTGATGGTGTTTAACCAATCAGAGGTTGTTATTTTACCAAGCCGTGATTTATATATATATATATATATATATATATATATATATATATATATATGTGTGTGTGTGTGTGTGTGTGTGTGTGTGTGTGTGTGTGTGTGTGTGTGTGTGTGTGTATATATGTATGTATGTATGTATATATATCCAGTACCATCATACCATCATGTTAAACAGACTAAAAGTGCTAAACATGCTAAAAACACCTAAAACTATGCTTTTAAGAGTTTTAATCAAAATACAATTTAAAGTTAGCATTTTTGAAAATACAAAGCAAACCTCGTGAGACAAACAAATGCAATAAAACTGCACAAAACATGGTCTGTGGTAAAACTGCAAATTGGGCTAAATAAAGTAACTTCCGGTATATTGAAATAGACATTAGACACCTTAAGATCACACACCGCCCCCCCCCCCCCCCTCCCCCCCCCCTACTTGGCTTGGTCCTGTCCCGAATAGTACATTCACGTGCTTCTGGCAAGCAAACTAAGAACATACAGTGTCCCTTTACGGCACAGCGTCCTCGGCAGTTCCACAGGTCGCTACAATATGTTATAATTCAGGATAGACAATATCATTTAGAAAAGTAGAGAACATGGTAAAGTAACACTTCCCAAATGATGTGAATAAATTGCATATATTGTTAGCATTTTTAGGAGGACATTTAACCAAAAACAAAACCTGCTCTACCTGTTAACTGAATTGCATTTCCTTTACAGAAAACTCCTGCTTTTGTATTCAATTATTTCCTAAAATCTCCTGTATATCAATGTTTGATCTGCTGCACTGAATTTCTAAAGACCACACATGCTGACACTGCCTATGAAACTAATTAGAGAGAATGACAGTAACAACTTCATGTCTGCATAAGATTGCATGCTTTGTAAAAGGAAAGAAAGAAAAAAAGGATGAGAAGAAAATAATATATCAACAGTGCAAGCTTATGCAGACTTAATTTAGAAATACAAATGATAATCCCATGGGGACTATGCAGACCAGAAAAATATTGACATTATAACAAAGACCCGAGATTGGATTCAAGAGATAAAACAATTGACAAGATGTCTGCCTGGATCCTATATTTGCATTTAAGTTATCCCATAAACATGCTTGATTAACTCAACCATTGTTACAATGCTCTATGTTAAAAGACTATCTCTGATTTAGGGCTACATATTCCCACTATGCTGATTAATTCTAACACCAAAAAAGGAAAGATTATTTAAGGAAGTATTGTAGAAGGTGATATATGTATTGCACCGACATATATTTACAATATATGGTAGACTCTGTTACTGATGTGGTACAGCCATCCAAAAATTATTTGTATCAGATCATTTTGCATTTTATGAGATGGAAATTACATCAGTCAGATTTTGAGTTCAAGAAAGATAGCCTCCAACACAAACCATTACAAAAAATATGGAACAAAATGACCAAAAAAAGAAAAACAATCTAGAAATATTTACACTATGGTCAACTGAGGACAGGGAACATTTCAACAAGAAAAGATTGCAAACACTGCACAGAAAACTTTTGCAGACTTTTCTGAGACCTGCAAATTCATCCTGGTAGAGCTCAACCTAATCCTTACCAATTTCATACAGTGAGTCTACAAGAAAGAAGGAGAGGAATACCAGCTGCTAAGACAGATATTTTTCTTGACATAACTAGAAGTGGTGCAGAATTTTCCTGAACATGGGCTGCATGGTTCAGCATTACTGTTTAATGAATCATATTTTACTATAAATGTTAAAATAAGCTACTGCCAAAAGCAAAGCTTCTCTGGCCTATGTCCATAATTTAATGTTTGTTTACATAATGGACATTGCTTACTATAAGTATATTATTGAATACAAATTTTACACAGCTGCATACTTTACTGTTTACTGTTCTATAATGAATATGAATTTAACATTTCCCCCTTGTAACCTTTTTTTTTTATATCTTGCATAAACCAAACATTTTAACAAATTATAGCCTACTGCTATTGTAAAAACATAAACAAGCTGAATTATAGCTGGAGCACAGAGAGACATTAAAGAGCCAGCTTTTGTGAGCTGTAAGAATACTCTATGTTAATATTAGATGATTGTGATGGTTTTTTTTTTGTTTGTTTGTTTTTAATGTTATTCATGAACATTTTAAAAGCATGTTAGTGATGTTTTGGATTTCAATGGGACTTCAACCAAAGCTGGAGGCAGTGTTTAAAGGTTAGTTTGGAAACAACAAATGATTTACAGCAAGACTAGGAGTGGGGATTGTATTTCCCATTTTTCCTCACTCAGACCCCTTACTTACTAAATACTAAGGAGAAGATATACTAAAGTCTTGCTTCTGTCGCAATAGTCGCAAACCAGATGCAAACATATCTGAAGTCTTGGGTGAACTTGTACTAAACATGTGCATTGCTGTTAGCAACGTTTTAGTGAATGCTTCGCGGCAGCAGTTTTTCTTTGCAGTTCAGCCTTAGGTGAATATGTAATTGTAGGCATTCCTGCAAAAATGGGGTTCCCATATATTATAATGAGATGTACCAAAACTACCGGCAATTGCGACATTTACAATTGCATCAATTTGTTAAGAACTTTTGAAAGCACATTTTAAACAGTTGCAATTAGTAAATGTTTAAAAGGCAGTATGAAAAACATGGCTGCTGTGATTGCAACAAGAAAAACATATTGTCTTCAGCAAGTGATTTGTTACATGAGAAAAGAAAGGGTATTTTGTACCCGCATTACCCTCTTCGATTTAAAAGCACAGGTACAGGCTTGGCAGTCACACAGAGCTGCTGTCTGATTTTAAAGATGACCTGGAGCCAGTCATCCAGAGAAGCCATGCTATCCACCTGCAGTATCTTTCCTCTGGGTCCTTTCAGGGACTGTGGCAGCTGTTGCTGGCATTTCCCAGTCCGCTTTATCTCCTGCTTTGCCAGTTGTGCTCAATATATTTGAGGTGAACACCAAAATAGATATTTTCCCTAAAAGCAAAAAATCATGTATTTACAAGCCTTGAAAACAAATCTCTATGACATTTCTAAGTTCCCCAACATGTTGGGAGCAATAAAATGCACACATGTGCCGCTAACCCATTCTGGACATTTGTTTAGGAATAGGAAACATACTTATTCTATTAATGTGCAGGTGGTGTGTAATTGTGCACAATTTAGCACTGCACTACTGGCTTACTTAAATAAAAACTGACAATGTACATTTGGCATATAGGCTACTCATGATAATACGGATTAGTGGTACAGTATAACGCAAAATGTCCCTTAAAATTTGTATTAACAAGAACTGACTGTCATCCTATAGTATCATAACTTGTCAATGTGGCACCATGATCTATGTTGTGTTAATTATCTAGGCTACTAAGTAAGCCAAGTTAATATATATATATATATATATATATATATATATATATATATATATATATATATATATATATATTTTTGTTTTAAACACTAAAATCATTTAATTTCTATTTAAAATATGATTTTATTGGCACTGTACACCAATGTGTACAATGCAGCAGCATGATTTATTTTGAGTTATCTTTAGGCTAAAGTCAAAAGAAAGTACACTAGGTAGTCATTTGATTTTACTACTGTACTGTGTACTGTATAGATTTATATTTTTACATGATGTAATGTGTAGCCTACCCAAAAAACAAATGTTATTTCAGCGTAATGATTTATACATTAAAAACGCATTGAGCACTATAAATGTATGTGTGTGCGATTTAATTGTTTTTTAACCTGACACCTTCTTTTGTCAGACAAACATGTCCAGTTTAGCGAGGGGCTACTGTTTGATTATGAAAAGCTTTTTGATAGAAACACATTTTTTTATTTAGGGGTGAAGGTTGGGGCCCCACTATAGAATCTGATGGAATTAAACTGCCTTTCATTATTTATTCGAAAGAATGTTGCACGACTCTCGCAATGCTAGACATTTCACTAAGATGACGCAGCACATATTTAAATTTGTATATTGCGGCTCTCTTCATTAACATATTTTCTCTTAGTACATACAACAAAATGTATGCTTTGCAAATTGTCACAACGGAAATGCAAATTGCAGTATGTTTGCGCTGCGCCTGGCCCATCTTAGTACATCTACCTCTCAATTTCTTACATATTATTCAGAAAAAAACAAGATATTTAGTGAGCAAGCAGTCTGAATGAAGTTAACTGGCAGCAAACGTCCCCCAGCTGAACAGCTTTCCTAAAAAAAGGAGAACAGTATTGGGTACTGTTCTAGTTGCATTTAGTAAGTAAGTGACAATAGACAATTCAACCCCTCACCCCTAGTCTTGCTGTAAATTATTTGTTGTTTCCAAACTTCTGAACAGTACTTTATATTGTTTTATATTTTCTAGGCTTGAACATTAAAATGTACAGTGATACTATACTAATCGCAACAGCTACCTGTACAAAACAAACCTAATGCTTTATAAATGTTTGAGACATACATTTTTGTTTATTATTATTATTATTATTATTATTATTATTATTATTATTATTATTATTATTAGTCGTAGTAGTATTCGTAGTCGTAGTCATAGTAGTCGTACATACTTGCCAACATTTGAAAACTTCAGTGGGACGCTAATCTCTGGGGGGGTCATATGCATCATACAGATGGGAGGAGACATACGCAAAAAAACACTCATTATCTTATAAAGACGTATCCCCCAACTCAACATGACACCACCATCATAACTGTAAAAATACACATAACGAAGTGTTCTTACCTTTGTATAAGTCAGTTATCAGCAGATGTGTCAGCCGCATGAAGAGCACAGCGTGTGGTTTTCACTAACAGTATGGTGTAGAATAAATGATTTTTTATCTATGGGTAAATATCGGGACTTTATTCCTATGCAGCAGGACACAGGACATTTGCTAGGAAATCAGGACTGTCCCGACCATACAGGGACTGTTGGCATGTATGGTTGTAGTCATAGTGGTCGTAGTAGTCCTATTTAAATGCCTAAATAGGCAATCGTCACCTCCAGCCGTCATTTGCGACGGCTGGAGAAAAAAATTCAAATTGGCATCCTCGTAATAGAGGATTCTAAATAGGAGGGCATTTAACTAATTATAACAAAAAAAAACGGTAAAAGGACTGCAAATTAAATGTTCAAAGAAAACGGGGAGGTGGTACAGAGCACGCCCCCTAGAGTCCACTGGTGGACAAACGATGCCATGTCGCCAGCAGACTCCGCGTGGGCGTGCTCTAAATGAATCCGGGAACGGACGAAGGCCCTGAACATGGCCCCGCAGTCAAAGAGACCTTCCCCGCTCATCTTACGCTTCCTGGTCTTGTAAATGGCCAGTTTAGCAAGAGCCAGAAGCAGATTCACGAGGAGGTCTCTCTTTTTGTTGGAGCAGTAGTCGTAGTAGTGGTAGCAGTAGTATTATTAGGGGCTACACTGTTTTTGGTTTGAGATTGTATATGTATCTTTGCTTGCAGGTGTATAGAATGTTAATAATAATATTAATAATAATGTTTACAACAATAATCTGGTAATGGACCATGGGCACAATTCTGGAAACGATCACCAAGCCTACAAAAAATGTTTTGAACGTGGTGACTTAAGTCCTAATAATGGATAAGATAACCTGATCAAACAAATATAGTTTCCTCCTGGCTATCCTTCCATGAACACCATTCCTGTTCAGTCTTTTTCTGATAGTTGAGTCATGAATACTGACATTAGGTGAAAGTGGCCTGCAGATCCTTAAATATTACTCTGGGATTTTTTGTGACTTGCTTGATGATTTCCCGATTTGTTCTTGGAGAGATTTTGGTAGGACGACCACTCCTGGGTAGAGTGACTGTGGTCTTGAACTTTCTCCATTTGTAGCTATCTATCTGACAGTGGATTGATGGAGCCTCAAATCCTTAGAAATAGTTTTTAACTCTTTCTAGACTGATGAGCATCAATAACTGTTTTTCTGAGGTCCTCAGAGATTTCTTTTGATCGTGGCATGACGTGTTTCCACACACCTGTACCAAACTCTCAAAGTTTCTGATCTTTATATAGGGTGGGGCCTCCCAAACTCACCCCTGAAGATCTACCTAATTATTTAAACACCTGATTCTAATTATCCCCTTAATTGAGCTGATAAAACCAGGGATTCACTTACTTTTTCACATACCCTGAACCTTAATTACTCATTGTTTGTCTAATTCATACATCATTTTGTTTTAAAAGACATGGATTTGGTTAATATAAACACTTTTGAATATTTAAGAAATTCAAGGCGGCTATCATGGTAAAACTATGGAATTTCCATAATTATCATAATGATCATTTTTGACTTGCAAATGCAAGTCAAAAAGGAAGTTAGAAAGGTCAAGAGAGAAATAGAAATGAACATTGCTAAAGGGGCTAAAACCAATTCCAAAATGTTTTTCCAATATTACAACAGCAAGAGAACATTCAAAGAGGAGGTTAAATGTCTAAGAGATACCAATGGCAAAATCGTAGATGAAGAAAAAAAAAATAGCAAATATATTAAATGATTACTTTTCACAAGTTTTTACAAAGGAAGATACGGACAACATGCCCCACGTCATCCAGTTCCTATCCAGTTTTAAACAACTTTAGCATAACCGAGGCAGAAGTATTAAAGGGACTAGGAGCTCTTAAAATAAACAAAATCCCCTGGGCCGGATGAGATCCTCCCAATAGTACTCAAAGAAATGAAAGAAGTTATTTACAAACCGCTAACCAAGATCATGCAACAGTCTCTTGACACAGGGGTGGTACCAACAGACTGGAAAATTGCAAATGTAATACCGATCCACAAAAAGGGAAACAAAACTGAACCAGGTAACTACAGACCAGTAAGACTGCCTTCTATTATATGCAAACTTATGGAAACTATAATAAGATCCAAAATGGAAAATTACCTATATGGTAACAGGGTCCTGGGAGACAGTCAACATGGTTTTAGGAAAGGGAGATCGTGCCTAACTAACTTGCTTGATTTTTTTGAGGATGCAACATCCATAATGGATAATTGCAAAGCATATGACATGGTTTATTTAGATTTCCAGAAAGCTTTTGACAAAGTCCCGCACAAAAGATTAATTCTCAAACTGAACGCAGTTGGGATTCAAGGAAACACATGTACATGGATTAGGGAGTGGTTAACAGGTAGAAAACAGAAAGTACTGATTAGAGGAAAAACCTCAGAATGGAGTGTGGTAACCAGTGGTGTACCACAGGGATCAGTATTAGGTCCTCTGCTATTCCTAATCTACATTAATGATTTAGATTCTGGTATAGTAAGCAAACTTGTTAAATTTGCAGACGACACAAAAGTAGGAGGAGTGGCAAACACTGTTGCAGCAGCAAAGGTCATTCAAAATGATCTAGACAAGATTCAGAACTGGGCAGACACATGGCAAATGACATTTAATAGAGAAAAGTGTAAGGTAGTGCAGGCAGGGAATAAAAATGTGCATTATAAATATCATATGGGAGATACTGAAATTAGAGAAGGAATCTATGAAAAAGACCTAGGAGTTTTTGTTGACTCAGATATGTCTTCATCTAGACAATGTGGGGAAGCTATAAAAAAGGCCAACAAGATGCTTGGATACATTGTGAAAAGTGTTGAATTTAAATCAAGGGAAGTAATGTTAAAACCATACAATGCATTAGTAAGACCTCATCTTGAATATTGTGTGCAGTTCTGGTCACCTCGCTATAAAAAAGATATTGCTGCTCTAGAAAGAGTGCAAAGAAGAGCGACCAGAATTATTCCGGGTTTAAAAGGCATGTCATATGCAGACAGGCTAAAAGAATTTAATCTGTTCAGTCTTGAACAAAGAAGACTATGCGGCGACCTAATTCAAGCATTCAAAATACTAAAGGGTATTGATAATGTTGACCCAAGGGACTTTTTCGACCTGAAAAAAGAAACAAGGACCAGGGGTCACAAATGGAGATTAGACAGAGGGGTATTCAGAACAAAAAATAGGAGGCACTTTTTTACATAGAGAATCATGAGGGTCTGGAATCAACTCCCCAGTAATGTTGTTGAAGCTGACACCCTGGGATCCTTCAAGAAGCTGCTTGATGAGATTCTTGGATCAATAAGCTACTAACAACCAAACAAGCAAGATGGGCCGAATGGCCTCCTCTCATTTGTAACCTTTCTTATGTTCTTAAGTTCTTATGTTCACAAACTTTTTCTCTTTTTCTGGCCCTTGAGATCCAGTCCAGTCCAGTCTAGTCCCGTCCAGGTTTTTACTCCAAACAAGTTCTAATCTAGTTAATTGAAGCTGTTAAAAGGCAATTAACTAATTTAGGACCCTCTTGGAATAAAGACCAGGACTGGAATGAATCTCAAGGGCCAGAGTTGAGTACCACTGTGTTCTGGTAACAATAGTAATAAGTGAAAACCATAATAAAATGTTTATTGAATGGTATAGGGTTTATTATAGTACTGTACACAAGTGTAAATCAAATTATATAGAATTTGTCCGCAAAATGTTAGCATCATACAACATAAAAATAAAATAATTGTAGGGACATGATTAAACGTGCTTATTTATGGGATTACATATGCATACTGATTAACCTTCTGCCAGTTAAAAAATGAGAAAAATCAGTGCATGACCATACAGTCACACTAGGCTATCTCGTTATCAATTTGTAATTTTACCATAGCTGACTACTGGGTGTTGTTTATTGTTTTTTTTTTTTTTTATATGATTGTACCAAGTGGGTTATTGCTGACTATAAAAAAAAAAAAAAAAAAAAAACATATTATAGATGAGCACAACTTGTCTCCGGATAATTGTGATGCTGTCTAAGACACTTGCTTCGAGAACAGAGCTGTCTGCACCTGGCTACAAACAGAGCAAAGAATGTTTGACTGTCCTGGAAAGAAGCCATGTGCATTTAAAAATGTAAACATGAATGCTTTGTCTGTTAACTACAAATCACAGGGCAAAGCATAAATGGACAGTGCTCTGTTTTGTTATTGTTTTTTTCATACGTTTGTACCAAGTGTATGGAATCAACTGAATGAAAACAACATCCCAGCAAAAGCTATCTTATTGAGGGACAATGCACCCGCTCACCCTGATGACAGATCACTTACCTCACAAGATGGTACGATCTTCGGTTTATTTCTCCCTCTAAACGTAACTTCTCTTGTGCAGCCTAGGACCAAGGAGTGCTGGAGAGTCTAAAATGATGCTATAAAGACATCTCCTAACACTAGAACTGCTGCGGTTATACTGGTAGTTAGAACTACTGCCACCGGTCATTATGACCAGTCAAATGAACTATCGGATACAACTGAAAAGTTTTATTCAAGCACATCATATCAAATGATGCACAGCCGGAACACTGTATTTAAATGAACAATTAAACATAAAAGGGTTTATTTTCTAACTTACCACATATGAAGCACTACTTCAAAAACATAGATTTCTTAAATAAATATAACACACACATATTTATAGCAACACTGACTTTAAACTACAGTGGCTGACCTGCTAAAAATATGTAGCCAGCAGTAGAATACTGCTTAGCGAAACCTGAATTAATCCTTTGTGTGTGGTGCTTCATGGGGCAGGAGCAAGGCCACCCGAGGTGATGTTTAACATGGAGATAGTAACAGATGAAATGTATAGAGAGAGGCTCCGCCTCTTCGAAGGCCCAATACATAGAGGAGACCCGACAAACAAGAGCGGGGTCATCGTCTCCGAGACGACCCGACATGAAGGTTGTAACATCTGCAAATCTAAATGTGAAGGATATTATCGCTGTTAAATATTTTTTTCCAAACTTTCAGACTCTTCCAGGGTCCTCTGAATGTGTGGGCCCCTGTGCAGCTGCACTGGCTATTCCTCCACCCCTGAGTCTGCCCCAGTACAGGAAACATGGCCTAAACACTATCTACCTGCTAGTCTGTTCTATCAACATTCCAAGCAGTAATATCAACATCTGTTAATGTAATCAAATCTCTCATGAATATTCTATAGCAAATAACAACATAGAGAGTGTGTATATCATCCAGCGACAGGCAATGACACTGAATAATGGCCAGGTGAAATAAACCCGCAGGCAATACTGTCACTCAGGAGTTACCTTCTAATTTCTTTCTGACAATATTAGATTATATATATATATGAATTGACTGGTTCTGTGTTTCTCTTTCATTTATGTTTTCATAATATTTTATATTGACAGCACTTTGCAGATTTATATGATACAATAAATAAGAAAATCCTTTCTTTAGTCGCCTTGCCATTCATATACATGTGTATCCCTTAGTGGCATGAGCCGGCAAAGCACTGCCACCTGTTGAGAGACGCAAGCAGGTGCAGAAACTGTGGGCTGGGGCTTCAGGTCACAGATAAAACTGATTGTGGAGTTCCTTGGAAATACATTTTGATGAGCATTTGTTTATTTACCATCAGTCACTTTATCACAACCAGTAATCAAGCCAGGTACATTTAACTCTATTTATGTATTCTGTTGAGATTACTCCTCTCTTCCACCTGTGCTTAAAAGGCAAGGCAATAACATTGTAGCAACTGAACCCCTATTATTGGATCAGTATGTTCTGCATCATATATCAGGCATGTTTTTTTAGTGCTTTGCCATATTATTTTACATGTGACTACTTTGAGCAGATGTGTGGTGTAGGTTGGTTTCATTTAATGTATGATACACTGCCCAAAATAGACAGAGAGTTGTCATTAAGTACAGGTGAAAAAAAACAAGACATTTAAATGCACAAAAGCACTCAAGCACTAATTTTGCTAATGGCATACCTCTCAAATAATATGCTAACAAGAAAAAAAAGAACTTAATGAGCTGTTCTGCTGCTTGTGGTAATTGCTTTCTTTCTTGTTAGTCTTACTATGACTTAGATGTATAAAGTAATAGTTGCTATTCTATTTATGGTTTTAAATTAAAATCCAAAATTAGCAGGACGGTGTAAAAATTGTGTCTTATTTCATAAAGTTGCACCGTACTGCACATTTTGACACCATTTTTATAACTTAAAGGTATATTATTAGTAGATCTTTGCAATAATATAATTGAGAAACCATAGCATATTGTTTAGTAAAAATGGTTAAAGAAGCTTTACAGTACCATAAATGTAACACTCATAGATACACAGCAAACAAGTTTTAGATATTCACAATTAGAATTGTTAAAAATGATCAATATACACTGAGTGTACAAAACATGAGGAACACCTTCCTAATATTGAGTTGCACCTCCTTTTGCCCTCAGAACAGCCTCAGTTCGTCAGGGCACGGACTCTACAACGTGTCAAAAGCGTTCCACTGGGATGCTGGCCAATGTTGACTTTAATGCTTCCCACAGTTGTGTCAAGTTGGCCGGTAGTGGATCTCTACTCCGAATAGCTCGTTAAGTCTCATCCCACAGATGTTCAATTGGATTGAGATCTGGTGACTGGGCAGGCCACTGCAGTAAGCTGAATTCACTGTCATGTTTGTGGAACCATTCCTGGACAATCCTAGCCTTGTGGCATTGGGCATTATCCTGCTGAAAAAATCCATTAGCAGATGGATACACTGCTGCCACGAAAGGATGCACCTGATTGGCAATGATGTTCAGATATCCTGTGGCATTCAAACATTGCTCCACTTTTATCAAGGGGCCCAATGTGTGCCATGAAAACACACCCCACACCATCACACCACCACCGCCAGGCATGATGGATGCATGTACAGTACTCATGGTTTTCTCTATACCCTGGTCCTCCCATCAGCGTGAAACAACAGGAACCAGGATTCTTCAGATCAGGCAGTGTTTTTCCAATCCTCCATTGTTCAGTGTTTTCGTTCCTTAGCCCACTGCAACCTCAGTTTCTTGTGTTTTGCTGACAGAAGTGGAACTCTGTTAGGTCGTTGGCTGCCATTCCCCATTTATGTCAAGGTACGACGAGTTGTGCATTCTTTTATGGGTCTTTCGGCACCATTGTTGTACTGGACTGTCAGTTGACTAACTGTAGCCCGTCTGTTGTTCTGCACAATTCGTGTCAGCCTCCTTTGGCCTATTTCATCAATGAGCCGTTTTCCACCACTGGCCTGCCATTGTCTGGATGTCCTTTGGGTGATGGACCATCCTTGATACACACGGGAAACTGTTGAGCGTGACAAACCCAACATTGTTGCAGTTCTTGACACACTCAAACCAGCGCGCATGGCACATATTACCATACCCCGTTCAAAGGCACTTAAATCTTTTGTCATGCCCATTTAACCTCTGAATGGCACGCATACACAATCCATCTTTTTACGTGAAAAAACTACATCGGCGCAATCACTGTAGATAAAGCATTCTGTATTCAGAGCCGTAGCCAGCCATGAAAAATCACAGAGGCACTTATGTATAGTAAGTTACAGTTTCTACGGGGGTAAGCCCCAAACCCCTACCTAAAATGACATAATAATAGTCATAATTAGAATTGTTAAAATTTGCATGAACTGGGTTCGCTAAACTACAGTTTACAAGCCACATCCACTTGCAATTTAGCATTGGAATAACAAGCTGGGTTCGCTACACGTATTCCTATTCTTAGGCTGATATCTACTTCTATTACAGTAGTTTGCCTCACCTTGTAAAAAAAAGTCAATAATCCTTGGTTGTTTCAAAGCCATTTGAACCTGTTTAACTAGCTGTAGAACTTAGTCGTACGGTGTCGCTGTAGTGTGTAATGATAGTAAAGATTTCTGAAGAGCACAGGAGGAGAGGCTGTAGATATCAGTGGGACTTGGGAATTAATATATGCAAACGAGGGATGAAATGCATTTTATTTCATGGCAAAACAACTACACAACATGTAAAAGTGCCTAATAAATAATTATTTGTGTGATTTTATCCAAGGCCTCTGCCTCGGGTGCCTCATAGCTGACCAGGGGCTTGGTATTGAAGCCACAAGGTTATATGGGTTTATGGTTTCACTGACATAAACCAAAAGGATGGTATGTTGTTTTCTTTCCGATCTAGTTCCTAAGAAGAATAGTAGCTGCAGTTTTTATTACTGAGCTGTACTTGCCACTGTTATTGTTTTCTGTAAAACCTTGATATCCTGTCAGTCAAGAAAAGGCTAAATATGATGCTTATTTTATTAGCGTTGTCTTTATTATTATGTAAGAGACCCAGGCTTACAACTTCATTGTCATATTCTCTATATTTTCTTTAAAATCTCAAATTAATAATTAAACCCGGATTGTCAAAAGAAACCTGGTTCTGGTCGGGTAATTTAAAACCTGATGGGTACCCAGGTTTTCAGGTACCCATGCCTACCTCTAGTAGAAATGATCATTTTCACCCTGTCTTTCAATAGATGTTGTTAACAATGGACTTTTCCTGTCTGTCGCTACTGTATTTTTAAAAACCTCTATAAGGATAACACTGACACAATTTGACTGCCAGGATTAGTATCATGCAAATGCAATGTTATAGTTAATCTTTAATCAGCTGTGACATTTAATTGTGTTTTCTACAACTAGACCTGATTTGCAAAACCCAAACCCTTTCAGACTCACAGAAAATAAATGAGTTTCAGTGTCACACCCAAGCTGAATTTGGCAGCCCTGAACATACAGTCCCAGACAAAAGTAGTTGGGCAGTTATAAAAATCAGACAAACCACAAAGAAAGTGATTTCTGTCACATCTAATTGCATTATTGAAAGATATAAAATCAAAGTAGTGATGCATCTTTATAATAAAACAAATTATTACATAACATGCATAGAATGAAATGAAAATGCAAAAACTAATTTCATACTTTGACAAAATAATTTGGGCAATCAACATATTTCGTATGAAACCCATTTGTTGCTAATTATTGACAATTATCATGATTGAAAACCAACACCTGGTGATAATTATCAAATAAATAAATACATAAAATCAAGTCTTCAAAAATACATTGGAAATGTGTGATTCAAAAAAGCAACACAATGGTTAAAAATAGAGCAATTAAAAAAATATTCAGAGAAAAAAGGCACTTTACAGAAGTTTAAAAGGGGACCATATATATATATATATATATATATATATATATATATATATATATATATATATATATATATATATATATATATATATATATACACACACAAAGTAAACAGAAATAGTACTTGACACTGCACATCAAACACAAGTCAAAAAGGGAGTTAGAAATGTCAAGAGAGAGATAAAAATGAACATTGCTATGGGGGCAAAAAAACAATTTCAAAAAGTGTTTCCAATATTATAACAGCAAGAGAACATTCAAAGAGGAGGGTAAATGTCTAAGAGATACAAATGGCAAAATCATAGACGAAGAGAAAAAAATAACAAATATATTAAATAATTACTTTTCACAAGTTTTTACAAAGGAGGATACAGACAATATACCCCACATGTCAACCTGTTCCTGTCCTGTTTTAAATAACTTTAGCATAACCAAGGCAGAAGTGTTAAAGGGACTAGACGCTCTTAAAATAAACAAATCCCCTGGGCCGGATGAGATCCTCCCAATAGTACTCAAAGAAATGAAAGAAGTTATTTACAAACTGCTAACCAAGATCATGCAACAGTCTCTTGACACGGGGGCTGTACTGACAGACTGGAAAATATGCAAACATAATACCAATCCACAAAAAGGCAAACAAAACCGAACCAGGTAACTACAGACCAATAAGCCTGACTTTTATTATATGTAAACTTATGGAAACTATTAAACTAAATAAGATCCAAAATGGAAAATGACCTATATGGCAACAATATCCTGGGAGACTGTAAGCATGGTTTTAGAAAAGGGAGATCATGTCTAAATAACCTGCTTGATTTTTTTAAGGATGCAACATTGACAATGGATAATTGCAAAGCATTTGACATGGTTTATTTAGATTTCCAGAAAACTTCTGACAAACTCCTGCATAAAAGATTAATTCTCAAACTGATTGACTGAATAAGGGATCTATGAAAAAAACCTAGGAGTTTATGTTGACTCAGAAATGTCTTCATCTAGACAATGTGGGGGAGCTATAAAAAAAAGGTAAACAAGATACTCAGAAAAGTGAAAAGTGTTGAATTTAAATCAAAGGAAGTAATGTTAAAACTTTACAATACATTAGTAAGACCTAATCTAGAATACTGTGTTCAGTTCTGGTCACCTCACTACAAAAAGGATATTGCTGCAATAGGAAGAGTGCAAAGAAGAGTGACCAGAATTATTCTGCGTTTAAAAGGCTTGTCATATGCGAACAGGCTAAAAAAATGGAATCTATTCAGTCTTGAACAAAAAAGACTATGTGGCGATCTGATTCAAGCATTCAAAATTCTAAAAGGTATTGACAATGAAGACCCAAGGGACTTTTTTGACCTGAAAAAAGAAACAAGTACCAGGGGTCACAAGTGGAGATTAGATAAAGGGACCTTCAGAACAGAAAATAGGAGGCACTTTTTTACATAGAGAATCGTGGGAGTCTGGAACCAACTCCCCAGTAATGTTGTTGAAGCTGACACCCTGGGATCCTTCAAGAAGTTGCTTGATAAGATTCTGGGATCAATAAGCTAGTAACAACCAAACAAGCAAGATGGGCTGAATGGCCTCCTCCTCATTTGTAAACTTTCTTCTGTTCTTATGTTCTTAACCAAACGAAAAAAGAGAAACTTCCAGAAAAATAGCAGAAAGACTCGGTTTAAAAAAGCACTGTGTGGGCTATTATTGACAAACACAGGAGAACAGGAATTACTGCAAGCTCCAGGTGTGGAAGACCAAGAAAAAATTCTGCAAAATCAAGAAGAGGAATCGTTTGAGCAACCCGGCAGAATCCTTGGATTATTGCAAAAGATTTGACACAATAATTGCGAGGAGATGGTCAAGAAATTAACCAGCAAAGATGCAAACCGTTGTTAAAAACAGCACACAAAAGAAAGTGTTTTAAGTTGTCCATTGAATACTTGAAGAAGCCTGATGATTTTTCAAACAAATGTTATGGTCGCACGAATCCAACTTTTTTCACTAAGAAAGCAACAATATGGTTGCAAGAAGAGGAGAAGAATTAAAGAAAAGTTCATCTTGCCCAGTGTTAAACATGGTGGATGTTGTGTGATGATACTGGCCTCTTCCACAGCCACTGGCGACTTTTGTATTGTAGAAGGATCTATGAATGCTGCAAAACATCAAGACACTTTTCACTCTCATTTGTTAAGTGCTAAAGGGTTATTGGACAGAAGTTTGTATTCCAGCAGAATAATGACCCTAAGCATTATGCGAAGTCTACATAGAAATTTCTGAAAAAGACTTCAGTCGCATTGAGATGTTGTGGATTGACTTGAAGGCTGCCAAAGTCAATTGTGGAACTCTGTACGTGTTGAAGAAAGGGGAAAAATATCACCAGAAAGATGCCAGGAACTGGTTTGAAAATACAAAAAGACTGCAAGCTATAAAGGAAGCAAAGGGTGAGCGCACAAAATACTAACGGAAGGGTGCCCAAATACTTTTGTAAAAGTATGAAATTAGTTTTTGCATGTTATGTAATAATGTTTTGTTTCATTATGAATCTATGTATCTACTTTAATTTATATCTTTCAATAGAACAATTAGAAATAAAATAAATCACTTTCTTAGTATTTTTTCTTTTCTTTAATTTTTTGGACTGCCAAATACTTTTGTCAGTGACTGTAGTTCCAACTCAACAGTATATTTTTTATTTATTCCAAAACCAGAAGGCTGAAGTGCCTTAATTATTTCTGCAGCTTTTTCCCCTAGTGCAAGGCTATCCAAAGGAGTAGCCCATGAGCTCCAGAATATTATTTAGAGGTGAAGTATCCTACAAGGGCAATCTGTAGTCTTTGGTAGAAGTATAGTCAAAATGCAACAATAAAATATTAATGTCTATTATATGCAAAACAAGCACACACTTTCACATTTTACTGCCTAGGGGGTGGGGTCTAAATGTGTTGTATGAATGTGACCTAAAATGTATTTAACCATGAAGACATTGAGAAAGGATTCTAGCTGAAAAGCTTGTCCAAAAGGAATGTAAATTATTTTATTTTATTATTAATAATTGTGGAAGTACAGTTGATTACTCTGTGTTAATGATTACTTCCACAACAGTTATTTTTTAATAATTGAACATTAAGTCAAGTTAATTGGGTAGACTTTGATATCAACTATTGACCTTTCCAAAAAAGCATGGGTTTATTTATTCATTTATTCATTGCTGTTGTGTTCCTCTTTACATTAGCATGTAGAAATGAAATGCAAATTCCATCCATTTATCAGAAAACAGTTGATGATCATCAGTATTATGCACTGTTAGTGGTGATGATTAATATTTATTTATGTTTATTATACACTTGTGACAACATTTCCATGTTTGTACCAATGTCTGTACTTCAATCTCCCTAGTCTCAATTACACAACTCACAAATCTTGTTCAATTCCCTGTTTACAGGGAAATCATGAGATGAGTAATAGCTGTGATAAATTATTGCTAAAGAGCCTTGTTAGTTTAGAGAGAATAGGGGAATGGTATGTTTGTGAATGGGAGATATAAAAGTGATTGAAGATGAAGGTAAATCCGGGAGTGCCCCCCCTGACTTGCTGTGAACTTCCCTTGCTGAGGTGAGGCTGGCATTGCCAGACCTCCAAGGTTCAATCAGGAGCTCCACTTTCCCTGATGGGGACTGGAACATGGAAAGAAATATAAATAGACAAAGACAAGAAGAATTGTGTATGAGAATCTAAGTGTAAAAAAGGGGCTGAATCTGTTTTTTTTTTTCTTTGCCTCTACCCCTCATATAAAATTAATACCAGATTCTGCCACATCAATGCCCCCCCCCCCCCCCCCCCCCCTTTTCTGCCTTCCATCTTAACAATTTGTGTTTTTCCAACTCCAGACTGTTCGGCAACTTGTTTGGCAACTGATACCGGCTTCTAGCTGTGATATTGCTTTAGCACGTTGTTCCAGGGTAAGAAACACTTTGGATTTGCTTTTTTTTTAATTTTTTGCTTCCATGTTGACTTCTTTTAGCTTTAAACTATACACTTTTCGTTTCAAAACGTTCACATCTTCCTTTCAAGTTCCTGTTTGTTCATGTTGACTATAAAGGCATATAATGCAGAAACAGTAACGAGCATAAGAAAAAATCTTTTGCTGGAAACTTCAAAGAAACACAGACTGATAAGCAGAGATTGGTTTCTCCTACAGGTTTGTTTTTATGGATCGGTGTAAGAAAATGTGGTCACTGGTCGCATATGACAGGTAGTCGCTTGTCACAGTTTCAGTATAGGGAAAAACATTCTGGGGCCTCTGCAAGTAGTTTCTTGTAACAGGTGGTCTCTCTTCTGAGGTGGTCGCTAAGTTGCTCTGTGCATTGAATGATTTAGGGTTATCTTCAGTTCAGATAACGAAGACGTGTAGTTTGGCAGTTTCAGATCAGATGATACAGACGCTGCAGTTTGATTGATTACACTTTCCTGTTACTTTACAATCCATATTTTGGATTATTGTTATTGTTCTAGACAATGCAAGTGTTTGTAACTCAGGCACCATTTTTTTTTTTTTTTGTATTTGACATTTTAATGCTGTAGTGCTATTTTGGATGTTAATTTTTCATTTTGTGTTATGTTTTCACAATGGTCACTGCAATTTCTAGCTTGCAGGAGGGGTGTAAAGCATTTATATTTTAGTAGATCGTGTTTATTGTTTTTAAATGTAGTGACTTTTATTTTAGCGTTTTTCACCTACAAATGTGGCTTTTCATGATGTGGTTTTGTACTGGACAATGCAGCTTCAAAATGTAATGTTTGTTTTGTGTAAAGATTTTAAATGACAAAACAGTGGACTACTGCAGCAGCTTTGAATTGTATTTTGCCAGTCATTAAATATGTTAACTGCACTTCTTGATTCTTTATCGTTAATGCATGCTATACTCCATCTTTGAATTTTAAGAATGCTTAATTGTAAACGTAATCTATATATCTAAGATATGGCAGAATTCGATAAAATATGTATGTCACACAAAAATTACTTAACCCATATGCAGTCCATTTATTCAGCACCTGTCAGGCGCGTCAGGTCCAATTTATTTTCACACGTGCTGTTTATTTTACATGCGCTGTTTAAAACATGTTTAAAAGTCACTGCAACAGGACACTTAGTGCTGAATCTTCAGCCCTGCCCCACCCACTGTATTTACACTGTTCACTGTATTTATCACATACCTCTTCATAGTAGTGCATACTGATAAATCATCTCATGATCACTCGTTTTATCACCAAACTCCTCAATAATGCAATCCAAGTCATTATTTTATTACTATAACATCTCAAAAAGTTTGATAAATGTCAGTGATATTCTTTGAGTGCTGGATGCGGAAGAAACTATCTTGTTTGTTTTTTTTTTCGGCTTCTCTCAGCTTCTATCGGTCTCACTCGGCAATTGAAAGGTTTTCTCTGCTTTTTCCGGAGAAAAAAACGACTAGAGACCTGTGCATGTCGTCTTTTTGATGACCGGAAAGGAAAAATTGTAATGTTGGACCTGGTCCGACATAGAACCACAAAGGGTTAAGCACCGATGACGAGGTCTCTTTACTGGGATATCTCACAGCAATAATAAGCCATGGGGCAATCAATCATTCTGAGCATTGTCATTGAATAAGGCTATGCATTAGTGCCAAAAAAATGTATCCCTACCTGCCAGTTTTGATGATACACACAGAAAAGGCATACACAGGAGAGGGGTCTACCAGTGTGTATTTTGAAGTGGAAGAGGACAAGATCGAGAGGAGGCTATACTTGACATTACGTACACAACACTACATTGCTTTTATTTAGTTATGAATTTATTTGTTTGTTTTGTCACAGGTAGTCTTGGCGTGTCCCTTTTGTGCTATAAATTATTGGAACCCTTTGCTTGACAGGTCTCAGTTGCTAGGGTGAGCGGTTCTTTAATGAACTCAGATTCAGTTACAATGAGTCTGCCCACTGGTGATGTGCAAGACAAAATGGGCTGGAAACCAAGTGATAGAATATTGTGTTCAGTTCTGGTCACCTTGCTACAAAAAGGATATTTCTGCTCTAGAAAGAGTGCAAAGAAGAGTGACCAGAATTATTCTGCGTTTAAAAGGCTTGTCATATGCGAACAGGCTAAAAGAATTGAATCTATTCAGTCTTGAACAAAGATGACTATGCGGCGATCTGATTCAAGCATTCAAAATTCTAAAAGGTATTGACAGTGTCGACCCAAGGGACTTTTTCAACCTGAAAAAAGAAACAAGGACCAGGGGTCACAAGTGGAGATTAGATAAAGGGTCATTCAGAGCAGAAAATAGGAGGCATTGTTTTTACACAGAGAATCGTGGGAATCTGGAACCAACTCCCCAATAATGTTGTTGATGCTGACACCTTGGGACCCTTCAAGAAACTACTTGATGAGATTCTGGGATCAATAAGCTGATAACAACCAAACGAGCAAGATGAGCCAAATGGCCTCCTCTCATTTGTAAATTTGTTCTTATGAAAAATAGTGAATTCTGGCCCACCCCTGTATTCTGGATGGAGGGTGTGCCTCCTAAAACTACCCAATGTGAACAACAAGAAATGTATCAAGGAAACAGTTATGGATCCAGAACCATTGTTCATGGTACAGAGCTGACTCTGAGCAGAGTAGTTGAAAGCAATCCTTTTCTAATGTGTGGATATGACAAGTGCAGAGGTGGATCACCACATAACAGATCCAAACCTTGCCCAACCTGTAGTCAGTTAGTCAGACACTGCTGAATTATGTTTAAATGTAATAGTCCTGAAGGGATGTCATTTTCACACTTGAATGTAGACCCACGAAATGTAAAAAGAATGCGTGGGTTGTGAAAGTGGTCATCCTGTGACATGGGCTTATTTGGATAAGCTAGAATGTGAGGACGATGTTCCTGCTAAACATGTACAAGTGTCTTGTAGGTATCAAGTGAAGACCATGGTTGCCCACACCTGTGATGTAAAGTGTTGGATGAAAGGACCTGTTGTGGTGTTCGCTGAACCTGTCCGAGCAGAGCCTAGTGCAGAGTTCGAATCCTGCTGGGAATGTGCTGATTTGTTAGACATGAATTGGATACTTTAACCCTTTATGGTCCTATGTCGTACCCTGTTTGACGTAATCAAAAAGACGTCAAGCACAGGTCTCTAGTTGTTTTTTCTCCAGAAAAGCTGAGAAAACTTTTCAATGGCTGAGTGAGACTTATAACAGCTGAGAGAAGCCGAAAAAAAGGGGCGGATCTGAGCAATACACATAGTCCCTGTACCACAGACATAACACGGACATGAACAAACAAGATAGCTGCTTCCCCACCCAGCGCTCAAAGAATATCACTGACATTTGCTAAGCTTTTTGAGATGTTATAGTAATAAAATAATGACTTGGATTGTATTATTGAGGAGTTTGGTAATAAAAATGAGTGATCAGGAGATTATGTATCAGTATGTACTGCTATGAAGATAAATGTGATAAATACAGTGAACAAGGGGTGGGGCGGGGCTGGAGATGCAGTTTTAAGTGTCCTGTTGATATGCAGTGCGTTTTAAACCTGTTTTACTTTGAATAAAATTACTTTTAAACAGCTCATGTAAAATAAATAGCACGTGTGAAAATAAATGGACCGCAAAGGGTTAAACTAACATGTACTGATTGAGATAATATGATATACTCTTTGTCAATAATGATATTAATAATGTCTGTACTCTTTTTTAGATCTGTATACCAAGTAGGAAATATCGTAGGTAGCTTTTGTTTGCAGCTTGCGTGAAGAATCCTGCGGAGGGGTCGAGCTGACCTGCTCTTGGCAGGCTCTTATCAGATGAAAGCAACTCTTTGAATCAAGTGCCAAACCTTGTTAGCACTTTCCAGTTTAATGAGAAAAAAAGGTAACTAACTTTCTGAAGAGAATTGCTGTGCTGAGCAAAAAAAGGAACAACATACTCTAAGCATACCTACCAGTATAGGTGTTTAAAATAGTAAAGAATAAAAAAATGTATAATAGGGAAACTAAAAAAGACTTAGAAAACCAGTATACAGTGAAACTAGTTCAAGAACAGACTCACAGTCAAGTCTTTTATTTAAATAAAGACGTGAGTTTGATTTAAAGTCTTTAATCTAAAAGCAAGTATTCTAAAGTAATGGAAAAAGAATGCTTGAATCAACAATATGGCTGCTATATTTCTTAGCGTAAAACAAACGTATAGTTTAAATAGATTATCAATCATGTATCTTATTTGGAATAAGAAGGATTGATCTAAAAGGAGCCCTTGAGTTAAAAACAAATATTCTAGAAAGACTGAAGTAATACAGCTATTAATATATTATGTTAGAAAAAGCATGACAATAAGACAAAATAGTATAAACTGTAACTTTAAATATACAGTGAACCAACTGAAGGAAAACAACTAATTTTGTGATCTCGTTCTTACCTGCTTATAGTAAAAGCGGTGTTGGGGATGAGTAATTGATTTTGGCTGATGAAGCGGGAATTTTTGGCAATTTAAAAGCCAAGGTTCTTTCTATAATGAGCAATCTCGTTAATATTAAAGAACAAAATACCTTTTGGATAACAGAAGATAGCAGTTTATATTAAAAAAACACTTTTCTATATATCACAGAAATGAATTAGAACCTGACAAGAAGAGATGAGGATATAAAGCATAGGACAGTTTACTGAGTAAAATATTATAAAATTATTTTTAAAAGTATTATAAAATGCTTATGATAGTGTTTCATATTAATTAACACTAAAATTGGCAAAACAAAAACAAAAAACCTAGTTATCTAAAAAACCTGCTTCAACTGGATTTGGTATGAAAAGTGAAAAGGGCAGACTTAGTTTATAAGACTATTACATTCTAATATGTTTACAGTAGCCTGAATTTAGATGAAAATAACTGGAACTTCCATTGAAAGCTTAAATGACTTCATAACAGATCAATGGATTAAAATAAAATTACAATTTCTAGGAGTGACTGCTATATTGAAGTAGCTGAATTAGAAATACATGCTATAAAGTCATTTAAAGTTAAACTTTTGAAAGAACATTTTAAAAGTTTGACAATGTTGTAAACAAATTGTTGACACATTTGAGATAATGTTGATTTAATTTAATCAATTTAAGAATTAGTTAACTAAACAAAGTCTTTTAGACATTACAATATCAATTAAACAAAATTATATAAATATTTAGTTTATATAAAGGTTTTACTGCAATAAAAAACAGATGTACTGTTAAGTTTGATTATAGTCAATAAAGTGTAAACTGTATTTAATGACTTTAGTACACAATAGACTTACTAAAGAAAAATAATTAATTTGGTAACCTCACCTTTACCTGCTTGTAGTAGAGTGGTGCTGGGCATGAAAAGTTATTTTTGGCAGTCGAAGCGAGACTCACTGGTTGTTAGCAGTTTTGAATCCAAGGCCTTCAAAACTTTGCAGACTAAGCGAGCATTTCATTTCAATTAGAAAAGTTGTCTATAGTATCAGTTCTTATCAGAAAGATAGCAAACTTAATTTGGATGATGATTGTGAGACACAATGTAATAGAGTTTCATATTAATTAAAAAATACCCTTGACAGGTAAATAGGGTGTCTGAAAACTGCTGTCCAGGGGAATTTTTAGAAACAGAGAGATGTCAGGCTTAGTCCAAGCATGGTACAGTTAATATGAGGCTATTATATTTAAATTTAAATCAAAATAACTGGACAGGCCACTTTATGCTTAGTGGTTTCATTTAAAGACTTATGATAAACCCCTACAGCCTTTGTTCAATATTTTGTTAACACACACCTGTGTATGAAAATAAATTAATCTGAAAAGGTGATATGGTATGCTGCTCAGAGGAAATATATTGTAGACCCAGGTTAATATAATCACACAAAAAGTTGATGTTATATATAAAACAGCATCTCTTTTAATACACAGTTAAACTTGTATCATATTGTATTGTAGCAAGGATCTTGTGAACTTTGGTTCACCTGACTTTTTATAGAAAGGAGAGGTTGAAAATGAGAACCATGAGGTAATGTTCCAGTATTTTCAAAATTAGTTATATCCAATTAATTTTGAATGTTTTTAACTTCAATTACTTTTACAAAGAGTTGACCAGATCCTTCTAGAATATATAACACCATGTAACAATTTTTTGTTCCTGGGTAGTAAGTGTTATTTCCTAATTGCTTATGCCTCAAAAGTATAGAAAATGGCTATTATTCCCCACAAACTTTGCTTTTGTGACCAGGACAGTGATATTTCAAAATATCACTATTTCCAATGGGAAAACGGGCAAATGTGTGTCTTTTCATTCACATAAAGTCAGAAAAAATCAACATATGAATCCAAATTAACATGTATTTATACTAAAGTAATAAAAAAATGACTACAAAAGATTTAGAAGTGAGTAGTTTTTCGAGATTTACGATTATACTGTGGTCATATTCATCCCTGTATATGGTCATGCTATTTAGGCAGGAAAGGGTTAATGAAGAATTTATTACACAAATAATATTAACAAGAGTAACAAACCAGGTGGAAAAAGCTGCAGGCACATTGGAATACATCTTGAACCTTAAATGTAACACTCACATTTTCACTTGCCAATATAGTACAAAAAACAAATATCTATTGCAATTTATCATGAATATTCTACAGGCGTAATAAGCCAGGGGGTTTCCCTGAAAACATATCTATAGGCTTAAGGTGCTAACTGTAGTTGGTTTTCACTAAGGAATGCAAATTGGTTTAGTGATCCAGCAAGAAAGGTTTATCTTAGGTTATTGGGTTATTTGGTGAAAGTGCATGCTGGATGAAGTCCTTGTTGCATTCATCACTTCAGAATGAGCACTGGGGATTAAAAGTAGATGGACATTTGTTATTGGCACATTATGTACAGGACAAAGTTTGACTATGGAAATAGTGACTGAAGCCCTCCTTTAACAAAGCAGTAATGTGTCTGTTAACAAAATAATTCCCTTGAGAAATGTACTCTGTTTGTAAAAGCAGTGTGTGAATCTGCAGAGAGAGAGAGAGAGAGAGAGAGAGAGAGAGAGAGAGAGAGAGAGAGAGAGACTAACTTTTAAGATATTTTATTAATTATTCCAATTAAAATCCATTAAAATCCAATAAGGTAAAACAACAAAATGAAGATTCTTGCTGCCTCCAGGGATCCGCCAAAACCTCCCAAGTGTATCAGCATAAAATCCTAAAAAAAACATAATTTCTACCTTAAAAGCAGATTTTATACAAATAAAAGGATCATCAATTACAAATAAGAACATTATCAAACAGTATATAACATATCTAATCAGTGTTTTTTTCTTTAAAAATAGATTACCAAATTAATAAAAACACTGTAAAACAATAAAATACTGGAGATCACCTTCTCACATTCACTGAACACAAAGCCTCTCCCACACACCCCCTCTCCTGAAAGCCCTCCAGGTTAACAACCATTTTAAAACAATAAAAATTCACCTTTACAAAATGCGAAATTTTAAAATAGCCAGTTTGCCTGCCCTAAAATAAAATTAAGTAAAACAAGAAATTAATATTTATTGTTTGGAAACTATAGGGGAACCCACAAATAATTATCTCCTTACTGAAAGTCACCTCAAGAGTGTGCAGGAGACCCTGTAGGAGGTGAAAGAGTGATCCCAGCCTGACACAGTCACTGACTATGTGGAACACTGTCTCCTCCTCCTCACCACAGAAACAGCACTCAACACTGATGCTGTGGTCCACTCCATGGAGGAACCTGCCCATAGACACAAAACAATGCAGGATCCTCCGATGCAGGTCCCCTGCTTGCTTGGTTAAGGACAGTTTGTATAATACTCTCCATACCGACTCTCTTTCTACTTCTACCTCCATACCGGCTCTCTATCTTTTTTTTTCCATTTTGTATCCACGGTCCCCTTTAGTTGGTTAAAATAGACTGTCTTCAAATGTAATTCATATAGCTTTTTCCCTTTTGCTTCAGGGAGAGTGTGGTCAGGTGCAGTGAATGAAGCAGGTCCACACAATCTTTCTCCCAAAACAGTGCTTGTTTTAATGATAACAATAACAAAAATAATAACAAAACACCACAAATAAGTCCACCCCTTTACCAGCAATGGTACTGGGGGGTACGCAGTGCACGCAGTGCTCTTGGTGCTGAGAAGCGTGGTGCCGTGAGTGGTGAGGTGCGGTGCGGTGCTGTGCTGTGCTGTGCTGTGCAGTGCAGGGACGTGCTCTGTGTTTTACCGGTCCGCGGCTCACTCCTCCTCTGCAACACAAAACACACGTAATCCAAAAACAAAGCAATACAGGCTCCGGCCGTCTATTTTCATTATCAGCGTAAGCGGAGGTTTTGACGTAGCTGCTCCCCTTTGTACCCAGCAAACTCCTCCCCGCAGTCACCGTGCTGCCATGGTTTCCCTAATAGAGTGCTGCCCTGCAGCTGACTGCAATGGAATCGTCCTGAGTACTTGCAGCTACGCGCCCCTCCTAATATGGTCACCTTCCGGTTTCCACCTACCACAGAGGTGGCAGCTCTAGGAGGCAGCTTACCTTCCCCCTTACACAGCGCCCTTTCTAATCGGGAGGGAGATTTACAGCACTGATCCTTTCTCTTTCTATCACAGAGAGCTATATTGTTCATCTTCTCCAATTTCCCTAATCTTGCTCCCCCCCTCTTCCTCACCTAAGAGAGAATAAAACAGTAGAGAAAATGGAGTCCCCCTCTCTGATCTGACCCCCCAGGTCTCCTTGAGTCTCAGTGGTGAAGAGAGTTCTTCAGCTGATTGATCATTCTCTCAGAGCGCCAGCCCAGCCGCCTGACCAGCTGAGCCGCTGAGACCCAGCAAGAAGGGCCTGGCTCTATCAGGTGAGCCAATCGGGTTACACCAGCCCTAACAAATCTGGAACACAGCACCTCTGACTGAAAGCACCGCAAGGGAAAGAGAGAGTTAAAGAGAAGGGTTCCACCAGTAGAAACTATTGCATTTTTACCCAGTTTACCTGTGCTGATGATGATCTGCTCTGTGAAACACTGCCAAGCTCTCCTCCAGGGCCTAGACATCCCCATTGCTGCACACAAACACGTTGACATCAACAGCGTAAGGCTCTCAGGACTTTCACAAGGTAGGTGTGGTTGATCCTATCAATAGCCTTCTCTTGATCAAGGGAGACCAATCCCATATTAAAATTACATGTTTTGGGGGCTCCTGAGTGGCGCATCCAGTAAAGGCACTCTGCGTGAGTGCAGGATGCGCCCTATAGCCTGGATGTCACTGGTTCGAGTCTAGGCTATTCCACAAATGACCGTGGATGGGGGTTCCAAGGAGGCGGCGCTCATTTGGCTGAAGGGGCCTAGGTCGGCAAGGGTGTCCTCAGCTCATCGCGCACCAACGACCCCTGTAGTCTGGCCGGGCGCCTGCGGGCTTGCCTGTGAGCTCCTCCGGCACTGTAGCTCCCAACTGGCTGGATAGTGAATCCGCAGTGTGTAAAGAAGCGGTCGGCTGACAGCACACACTTCGGAGGACAGCATGTGTTCATCTTCACCCTCCCGAGTCAGCGCAGGGGTGGTAGCAGTGAGCTGTCTAAATAATAATTGGGCATTTCAAATTGGGAGAAAATAACAAAAATAATTGGCAATAACTAAATTAAAAAAAATGTCTCTAACTAAAAACAAGTTATCAAAAATAGATCTTCTTGGGATACAATAACTTTGATCGTTGTGTATCACAGTACCTATACATTTTTTAACTCTATTTGTGAGACACTTAGAAATCATTTTTAAATCAGCACATAACAGCGAAACAGGTATCAATTTCTTTAAAAGGCAAAGGTCTCCTTTCTAGAGCACCAGTGTGATCACTGCCTTGTGGCAGCTGAGAGGCAGTTCTTTTTTTTTTAGACATTCCTTCATCACCTGGAAAAAATCCTCCATCAAGATCACCCCTAAGAAATGTTTGGAAATCTCAGTAGGCACAGTTTCACTGGAGAGCTGCCTGATGGCAGTGGTCAGTTCACAAAGGTCAAATCGTTATCCAGTCCACTCTGCTCCTCCTCACTCAGGCTGGGTAGATCCTGCAGCAGGCTCTCCATGTCACCAGGGTCACACTGTTCACCGCCTCACTGATCTCATCTCTGCTGTGCAGCTCTTTGCAACAGGGTGTCCGCACACACCTCAGCTGCTGGCCACACGCTCTCTTCTTCTCCAGGCCAAAGAAGAAAGAAGTGGGTGCGTCCCTCAGCCCCACAAAGCAAGAGTGCACTAAAGCCCCCTTCACCGTCTCCAGCAAGCTGCCCAGCACATTTTTTTTCTGTTATTTTTTATATTCGTTATTTTCTATATTTATTGTGTCTTTCCCTATCTCCCTGACTGCTTTGCCCAGTGACCTGATTGACTCCAGAGTGTACTGATGACAAAAAATACTTTTTTTTTTTTTTTTCCAATGTCACACCACTGCCTTAAATTTCCTTTTGTATACCAATTTGAGTCTAATTCTTGACCCAGATCTTTCATTCGAACTTCACATTAGGAGTGTCGTTTTTTTCATCTAGGGAATATTGCTAAACTAAGACGCTTGCTTTTACAACATTATGCTGAGAGCTGTTTACTGGTGCTTCAAGTTATGTCTTATCCTGATTGCAGATTGTACAAAATGCAGCTTCTAGGGTCTTAACACAAACAAACATATATGACCATACCATGCCTATATTAGCATCCCTACACTGGCTTCCAGTTTGGTTCAGGATTGATTTTAATGTCCTGCTAATAACCTACAAAACCATAAATACTTCAGTCCCATCTTATATGAATGACTTGTGTTCCCAGATGACCACTCCAATCACAGGACGCTGGATTACTTACTCTCCCAAAGATTTTTAAAAATCCTAAACTTTGGAATAAACTGCCTCCTTCCATATGGAAAGCACCAACCACTGCTGTTATTAAAAAAGACTAAAGACACATTTTTTATAGTCTAGCCTATTTATCTTAAAAATTACTTATCTGCACCTTTTATTGTTTTGTTCTTACTGTTTTATTGTATTAACGTTTTATTTCTGTTGCATCCTGGATTCTGTTTTAAATTGACAATGTACTGTTTTTTTTTATTCACCCTGTGGTCTGTGAAAATGTTATTGTGAAGGACGCTATAATAAATATTCATTGATTGATTCTTTCTGTAGATCACTGGGTATTTTTTATTTTGAAGTTTAAATTAAATATTAATTAGATCTTTTGTACCTATTCTATCATATCACACTGCTGCGGGGCTGTAGACAGATATAAGCTGGAATTTTCGATTCAGGAAGCAGTCCCAGTTATTCCTGTGTTTCTGCTTTATCATCTGATTTATTAAAGAGCTATTGTAATTGAATGCCCAGGACTTAAAATTATCCTGAAATATACTTAGGGACTTGATAATTTGGTAGCATTCATTGTTGGTCTATGAGTATTCACAGCTGAAACCAACAGCTCATACTGTATATGACAAAGCATTATGATTATTTGAATGAATCAGCTTACTGCCACTATATCAAATATTATCTTTTAAAACAAACATTTAAATACAGTAAACCACCTTGTGATCAGCTCACATTGAAGACCATTATCTGTCAGTCCCTTTCCATTTGGAAATGGCCAGATCTCAAGACAATTTTGCTTTGTCACACTGGCGGTGTGTGAACAGGATAACATCACTGGCATGGCTGTTTCTACCAGGAAGGAGACGCAGAGACAAGTTACATGCACTACTGAGCTCTTTCAGTCAAAAGTAAACAAAAATAACACTGGCAAAACACAAACAGCCACATGGGCCAAACAAACCCACTCAGCACACAAAACCCTCACCTTCACCAACATTAATTCTCAACACTCTTTCGCCTAACACCCGTGATCACTCTATATACACACCTGTGGCTGGAGCCTTAATTAATCATTTAAACATTTATTCAATTGAGGTCTCTAGCCACATTTCCACATACCCCGTCACACTGCAGCTCCTCTCCCTCTGGTGGTGGAGGTAATGGCAGCTCCTCTGGTGGTGGAGACAGCGGGGCTTCTCCCAATGGCAGTGGTGCTGCGTACTCTGGGAGTGGTGGCACTGACAGCGGCAATGCTGACAGCAACGCAGGGCACTCCGGCAGTGGCACTGGTAGCCTGCACATCTCCCTCCACCTCTCCACGAGGAGGACATACTGCTGCCACCTCTATTAAACATCAAAAATGTTGATATTTTTCAATTTACTACTTTATAAGAGTTCTCAGTGTCAAATATATTTATGCAAGCTAGGACAAAGATAACTACACAACCCACATGCAGTACATTGTAGATGATAATCCTTTAAAACTAAGTCAGCTTCTGCTACTTTAGGGAATAAGAGAAACATTTGGCTGTGACTAATTTAATGTAAAAGTTATGGATACGAGTATCCGTCTAAATATAACAGCATAATGTTTTTAAGCATGAAATGTCACTGATGCTTTATTGTCACCAATTTAAATACATGACTGTCAGAAGAAGTTACTGTAGTTAGCCACTGAACATGAGCAATAAATCAAAATTTACCAGGCTGTATAAATAAAGTATAGAATATTGCATTAATCGTAGCATCCCTTTTGCAGTGTCACTTCATTCCTCTTCAGGTATTGCATCGTATTGCCATAATACTACTACATACATAGTATATATGTATACATAAAATACTTGTAAATTCCTTCTTATAGCAAAATGATTAGAGTTACTGTAAACATGCACACTTCTCATTCTTATCCTGTCTTGCTTTCAACTTTCAAAGCCAAAGCTCCAGTCATTGATACTGCTTACAGAGAAAACACCATACTTAATCTTGTAGTGAATACTTTAACTCAAATTAAGTAAACAACATAGGTTAAAATATAAATTGATTATAGAATATCAAAAGAAAATATTATCTAACTTTGATCAATCATTGTAAATAAATTAAAATACCAAGATCAATATACACTGAGTGTTCAAAACATTAGGAACACCTTCCTAATATTGAGTTGCACCGCCTTTTGCCCTCAGAATAGCCTCAATTAGTAGGTGCATGGACTCTACAAGGTGTCGAAAACATTCCACTGGGATGCTGGCCCATGTTGACTCCAATGCTTCCCACAGTTGTATCAAGTTGGCTGGTAGTGGATCTCTACTCCCAATAGGTCGTTCCATCTCATCCCAGAGATGCTCAATTGGATTGAGATCTGGTGACTGAGCAGGTCACTGGAGTAAGCTGAATTCACTGTCATGTTCGTGGAAACATTCCTGGACAATCCTAGCCTTGTGGCATGGGGCATTATCCTGCTGAAAAAATCCAATACCAGATGGATGCACTGCTGCCATGAAGGGATGCACCTGAATGGCAATGGCGTTCAAATATCCTGTGGCATTCAAACGTTGCTCCGCTTTTATCAAGGGGCCCAATGTGTGCCATGAAAACACATCCAACACCATCACACCACCACCACCAGCCTGCAATGTTGACACGCGGCATGATGGATGCATGTACTCATGTGGTTTTCTCCATACCCTAGTCTTCCCATCAGCGGGGATTCATCAGACCAGGCAATGTTTTTCCAATCCTCCAGTGTCCAGTGATTTTATTCCTTAGCCCACTGCAACTGCAGTTTCTTGTGTTTTGCTGAAAGAAATGGAACTCTGTTAGGTCGTCAGCTGCCATTCCCCATTTATGTCAAGGTACGACGAGTTGTGCATTCTTTTATGGATCTTTCGGCACCAATGTTGTACTGGACTGTCAGTTGACTAACTGTAGCCCGTCTGTTGCTCTGCACAATTTATGTCAGCCTCCTTTGGCCTCTTTCATCAATGAGCCGTTTTTGACCACTGGCCTGCCGTTGGCTGGATGTCCTTTGGGTGGTGGACCATCCTAGATACACAAGGGAAACTGTTGCAGTTCTTGACACACTCAAACTGGCATGCCTGGCACCTACTACCATACGCCATTCAAAGGCACTTAAATCTTTTGCCTTGCCCATTTACCCTCTGAATGGCACACATACAAAATCCATGTCTCAATTGTGTCAAGGCTTAAAAATCCTTCTTTAACCTGTCTCCCCTTCATCTACACTGATTGAAGTGGATTTAACAGGTTACATCAATAAGGGATTATAGCTTTGACCTGGATTCACCTTGTCAGTCTATTTCATGGAAAGAGCAGGTGTTCGTAATGTTTTGTACGCTCAGTGTGTGTGTGTGTTGTGTGTATATATATATATATATATATATATATATATATATATATATATATATATATATATATATATATATTTTTCTGTTTATAGTATATTGCTAATTGAATATTTTAAACAATATTCCCCAAATAGGTATCATAGCTAAACTCAGTTTCAAAGTCAAATTACTTTAATTTCAATGTTACAACATGTCTGTGCACCAAGACATTAAATACATCATCATATAGTTACAAAACTTTCATTTAGAAATAGGTTTGAAACAGTCTCTGGTTAAAGTCGTTCACTCCTTTTGGTTCCAAAGATTTTGCGAAGCCCAAATATTTATTTTGCTCCCAATGTTTTAAACAATGTTTTCTTTTTTTTCTTGTGATTTCCTCAAATAAATGAATTCCTGGTGGTGACCTTGTTGCTAATATCCAGCAGGATACAAGCATGAAGCTTTCTTTTTGGGGTTCATCTCAACAGGTCAGATAGCAGACTGGAAGCTTGCAGTGGTGTTCAGAAGGACAAAGTGTTTTGTTTTTCCAAGGTGCTCCTGTTCCTTGTGAGCACACCCAGCAACAGATAGGAGAGAATGGACAGCAAGAGAGAATAAAGCACTTTCAAAGGTCTCTTGTCCTTGTTGCTTGTAGGTGTCTAGAGCCGATGTTAAGAGCAAGGTCATTGAGAGAATTGAAAAGAATGGGAAGAATGCACATACGTGTCTGGGACACAACAGTCCTTTTTCTGACCTTCGAAAAACAGGCAGTTCTTACAAATTCTCTAATCGCACATCTAGATCCGAGAACCAGCAACTTCGTAACATCCAATACAATGATTACTTTGAGTGTACACAGAATTGATCATTGTCTGTTAGAATACCACTATAAGTGTTAATGTGAAAGGATATCTTCACTCCACAAGTGGGACTGTCTTTGAAGTATCCGCCAAAGACTACTTGTCTTAAGCAGACCATTTTTGCTTATTCAAAACAATAAAATGAAGCTTGCTTACACCTTGAAGCTAAGACCACAGTGGGGGTCTTTTTGTTTAGGAAGGAAGGGGGGAGAAATCAACAAAAAAACAGAAGGGAGACCGCATCAAAACAAGAACAACAACTCAGGTAAGACAACCATTAAATGTGTTTATCTAAATGCTAGAAGTATCAGAAACAAAATTCTAGAACTTGAAGCTACTGCACTAACAGGTAACTATGATGTGATAGGTGTTACAGAAACGTGGTTATCTGAGAGTGATGGGGACGAATATAATATTTGTGGGTATACACTGTATAGGAAAGACAGGCAGGACAGACGAGGAAGAGGGGTAGCGCTATACATAAGAAACAGTCTTGAAGCCCAGGTGTTAAACCTGGACAAAGAAAATAAAACCGAATCAATATGGGTCAGAATAACAGACAAAAATTCAAAAGGCATAATAATAGGAGCATGCTATAGACCGCCAGATTCAGACGGTGAGCACAATAATCTGTTATACAATGACATTAGAAATGTGTGTAGCAAAGGAGAAGCCATACTAATGGGGGATTTCAACTTCCCCCAAATAAAATGGGAAAACCCGGTGGGTAGCGCGAAGGACGAAATAGAAATGGTGGAAATGACAAATGACTGCTTCCTAACACAATTTGTGAAGGCACCGACTAGAGGGGAGGCATGCCTTGATTTAGTCTTTTCAAATAACGAAGATAGAATAACTAAAACAGAGGTCAGAGAACCACTGGCAAACTCAGACCACAACATGGTCTCATTTGAAGTGTTTTTTAAAATCCTCAAAAGTAATGACTAAAGCTAAGGTTTACAATTTTAGAAAAGCAAACTATGAAGGCATGAAACAGAGACTAACAGAAGTAGATTGGAGTAAAATAGAGAAAACACCCACAGAAGAAGGATGGTTGTTCTTCTTGCCCTGTAGTACTAGAGGCGCAAAACATACATCCCTAAAGTAGACAAATCTAAATGTAAAACTAAATTGCCAAAATGGTTTAATAGATCAATTGAAAAAAATATTCAGCGAAAAAAGGCACTTTACAGAGCATTAAAAAAGGACCAAAAAGAAAGTACACAGAAAGAGTACACAGAACTGCAAATGCAAGTCAAAAAGGAAGTTAGAAAGGCCAAGAGAGAAATAGAAATGAACATTGCTAAGGGAGCTAAAACCAATTCCAAAATGTTTTTCCAATATTACAACAGCAAGAGAACATTCAAAGAGGAGATTAAATGTTTAAGAGATACAAATGGCAAAATCGTAGAGGAAGAAAAAAAAATAGCAAATATGTTAAATGATTACTTTTCACAAGTTTTTACAAAGGAAGATACTGACAACATGCCCCACATGTCATCCAGTTCCTATCCAGTTTTAAATAACTTTAGCATAACTGAGGCAGAAGTGTTAAAGGGACTAGGAGCTCTTAAAATAAACAAATCCCCTGGGCCGGATGAGATCCTCCCAGTAGTACTCAAAGAAATGAAAGAAGTAATTTACAAACCGCTAACCAAGATCATGCAGCAGTCTCTTGACACAGGGGTGGTACCGACAGACTGGAAAATTGCAAACGTAATACCGATCCACAAAAAGGGAAACAAAACTGAACCAGGTAACTACAGACCAGTAAGCCTGACTTCTATTATATGCAAACTTATGGAAACTATAATAAGAGCCAAAATGGAAAATTACCTATATGGTAACAGAGTACTGGGAGACAGTCAACATGGTTTTAGGAAAGGGAGATCGTGCCTAACTAACTTGCTTGATTTTTTTGAGGATGCAACATCGATAATGGATAATTGCAAAGCATATGATATGGTTTATTTAGATTTCCAGAAAGCTTTTGACAAAGTCCCGCACAAAAGATTAATTCTCAAACTGAACGCAGTTGGGATTCAAGGAAACACATGTACATGGATTAGGGAGTGGTTAACATGTAGAAAACAGAAAGTACTGATTAGAGGAAAAACCTCAGAATGGAGTGTGGTAACCAGTGGTGTACCACAGGGATCAGTATTAGGTCCTCTGCTATTCCTAATCTACATTAATGATTTAGATTCTGGTATAGTAAGCAAACTTGTTAAATTTGCAGACGACACAAAAGTAGGAGGAGTGGCAAACACTGTTGCAGCAGCAAAGGTCATTCAAAATGATCTAGACAAGATTCAGAACTGGGCAGATACATGGCAAATGACATTTAATAGAGAAAAGTGTAAGGTACTGCACGCAGGAAATAAAAATGTACATTATAAATATCATATGGGAGATATTGAAATTGGAGAAGGAATCTATGAAAAAGACCTAGGAGTTTTTGTTGACTCAGAAATGTCTTCATCTAGGCAATGTGGGGAAGCTATAAAAAAGGCTAACAAGATACTCGGATACATTGTGAAAAGTGTTGAATTTAAATCAAGGGAAGTAATGTTAAAACTGTACAATGCACTTGTAAGACCTCATCTTGAATATTGTGTGCAGTTCTGGTCACCTCGCTATAAAAAAGATATTGCTGCTCTAGAAAGAGTGCAAAGAAGAGCGACCAGAATTATTCCGGGCTTAAAAGGCATGTCATATGCAGACAGGCTAAAAGAATTGAATCTGTTCAGTCTTGAACAAAGAAGACTACGTGGCGACCTAATTCAAGCATTCAAAATTCTAAAAGGTATTGACAGTGTGGACGCAAGGGACTTTTTCAGCCTGAAAAAAGAAACAAGGACCAGGGGTCACAAATGGAGTTTAGAAAAAGGGGCATTCAGAACAGAAAATAGGAGACACTTTTTTACACAGAGAATTGTGAGGGTCTGGAATCAACTCCCCAGTAATGTTGTTGAAGCTGACACCCTGGGATCCTTCAAGAAGCTGCTTGATGAGATTTTGGGATCAATAAGCTACTAACAACCAAACGAGCAAGATGGGCCGAATGGCCTCCTCTCGTTTGTAAACTTTCTTATGTTCTTATGTTCTTATGTTCTAATCTGTCCTGAAAACAGGCTTGCAAAATCTCCCCCCAGCCAGAAGACACTATTTCTAAAAGATCACATTTAGGTTTGGTAAAATCCTTATAACTTATAAGTGATTGGATAGCGTCACAGCCCAAGCTGTTATCGGCAGGAAAGAGACCCAGACAGAAAGTTGCAGTTGTGCAAGTTATTAAACAAATAAACAGAAACAAGGGCCAACATAAAAGATTAAACAAAACAATACTGACTACAAACACTAATGTCAGGCTGGGGATTGACCTTCATTGACAAACACAACATGCATACACGCAACCAGGCAGGTGCACACGCACGCAGGGGCACACATACATGCCTGTGCCCTCCCCCAGACAAAGGATTTATCCTTTCTTTTGTACATGTGGCCACTCCCCAATTAGCACCAATTACCTAACTGAGGAATGGTCACACCTGTGTTTGCTGGTAGGGATAGATTTAATCCCATCCCTGCCAACCTTACATTCCCACACACACACACAATTACATCAGCAGGGCTTCTGCCCTGCCACACTATACAAAATACATTTAAACCATCACAAATGGTATAATTTATCCATCATGATATGTATATTCATAGCCATTAACATTAATTGACAATCCAAGTGATGGGTAGAGAAAGAACCTTATCAGTCAGCAAATAAAGGATGTCAGACTTATCACAACCCCTGTCCTTTTAAACCTAAATATAATCAGCTCTGTTTTTCTGGTGAATCTAAAAGGTATGACTTCTGCACCTTTTTTTTTTTTTTGCACACACTGATACCTTTTGAATTATTTAGCATTTTTATTGGACTTCACAGCTAGTTTGTTACTGCACTTTCTTCAGGCTTTAAGACTTCTGAAATACGTATAAAGGCATTCAGCTTATTATTTTGGGTAATATCTGTTGGTCTGCTATGAAATTTATTTTACCATGTATTGGAACTAAATTTCCTGTACCACTAGAGGAAAAACAGCCCCATAGAAGGATATTACCAGCTGTGTGTTTGACAGTAGGTATGGTGTTCTTTTCTTTTACTTTTGCATGGAGTGATGCTAAATAATGTTTGTTTTTTATTGGGAAATTGAACAATTGCTTTAATCAGAAAACACAGGAAACTGGAAAAACACTGCAGCTTAAAGTCCATCAGCTACATGTGTTTTTCTGACAACAAACAAGCTGAAACTCGGAGCAGCTGATTCAAATTCAGCACCATTCTAAGACATGGGGGAAGGGGAGGAGCCAACAGCACAACAGAACTATAAATGAGGCAGTCTTCCCAGCGTCAGCGAGTGGAAGCAACAGCGTGGGAGAAGTACAGGTGTGGAAACAGATTGATAGCTGCAGACAGCTGCAGAAAATAAACTAAACTTCCAAAAAAAAAAAAAAGAAGTAATAACATGGTCTTCAAGCCTATAGTCTGTGAGATGTGGGAAATCCGAGAAAACCCAGCAGAGCTAAACCAAGTGTGCGTAAAGTGCCGCACGATCCAGGACTTGCATAAACTAGTAAGTGTGCTAGAAATGGAGCTGGATGAAATGAAACAGCAACAGGATCTTGAGGAACTGGCACACCCACAATTCATGGAAGTCTGCACCACCCCTAACAGACTGAAAGCTACCAGGTAGATAGAAGAAGGTCAGACTAGCTGGGTTCAGGAGGGCAGAAGCAGGGAAAAAAAGAAACTTCGTCAAACACAACCACCAGAAATCAAAACATCCAACAAATTTCAACCACTTCAAAATTTTGATGAGCAAAACCAACATCAAGAGAATGAAAGGAACAACATCCAGGACCCTATCAACAGTGGTGACCAGACAGCAAAAAGAAGGGAGGTCATGATTGTTGGGGACTCCATATTGAGAAACACAGCAAGTTCAGTTCGCAGTTTGGACCCCCTTACTACAACAATGTGCTGCCTTCCAGGAGCCTCTGTCATGCACATGACTGAGAACGTGAACAGGCTCCTAAAACGAACAGGAAATTCCTCACCCACCGATTCTCCTTCATCAGTTGCCTAATCCGTGGCGTCTGAACTGTTGTGTTTGCTCACCTGTTGAGCTTGCAGTTGGATACTCCTGGAGGAGGTCATGGCTGCCGACTGTGGTGCACTGGTGGAGCACTCTTAAAGTAATACAATAAAAAGTATCACAATGACTTTTTTTTTTATTGGGTTACATGTTCCCATGTGTTGCTACAACTGTTTACGTAATGTGTGTATCTATTTATTTATTTTTTACATTTTGACCACTTTTTTAAAATTTTAAATTGCATTCCCTGCCTCACGATGGCTTCAACTGTACCCACATGGACCTCTCAGAACTACATTACCCATCATCCTCCTGCTCACTGATAAATGCATCTCAGTTACATATGTGAGCAGGAGGATGATGGGAAATGTTGTTCTGAGAGGTCCAAATAAAAAGGTCCTTATGTAGCCTTTAAGTAACAGTAAAGCAAGTTTTTGAATGTAAATGTACACACAGCAATATGTTACCTTCTTCAGATGCAGCACGCTGGGAGGAGTCAGTTAATTGGCCAGCTGCAACTGCCACTGGGCACTGCCCCAATAAACAGTCTATGTCTTTCCAGAACCAAAATGGGGACTGTCCTGCCTCTCCTGAATGGCACCGCCTTGCTCGTTCCTGCAGGTAGGACTGTTTTTAGTTTTTTAAATGTGTCCCTAACTTGTGCAATCTATTTCTCTATCTGAGAGGGCATCAACCACTTGTTTGTACACATGTTTGTTATGCTGTTTTGGGTGATTGAGCTGGCTCAGCACATCCAAGTCACTAACTATACTTATTAATGCCTGGGTTTCCTCCTCGCTCCATTTTGAGTGAAGGGTGGACATGCGTTGTCTTTGGACATAGCTGGGGTCAAAAATAAAGGAATTTAGTTACAGACATTTAGTAAGCAGGTCACTTGCTCTTCATATTTAACTTTAGTGTAGTTTTTACAGCAAGGGTATTCTCAAACAGCTGCTTTAATACTATAACAAGGGCATAATGCAGTTTATGGTAAGTAGTTTTACACAGAACTGTAAACCCACAAGAGATATAAAACATGACAGGCAAGACACAGCAAAAAACAATAGTAAAAAAAAGCGGCTTGCATTATCATTAAGGTGAACTACACCACTGCTAACTATAAAACTGCCCATCAGCCACTTACTTTCTTCCGTCTTGGAATCCATAATAACAACTGACCTGCTCCCTTGCAATATGTCACTTAAGGAGAAACAAGCTCACTAACATTTACACATGAAATGCGGGTTTACATGCGAAACTGGGCGTGGATGTTCCGATGATTTTCGGCATTTACACGTGTAAATGAGGTTCACCCTATCCCTCTCTTTTGCCGATTTTTCCAGCCACAAACCTGATTTACACAAGTAATTCTGCCAAACGTGCACTCGCATTGCCATTTCACGTGTAAATTGCCCTGCATGGAAACCCCATGAATGATACTTCAGTCTGCAAGTGTTTACACAATCACAGCCCTTAACACTGGAAGCACGGCGGTTATACTCATACCTAAAACCTCCACCATAGTCATATGATGTTTACATTTTAAACAACAGCAATATTAAAATGAAAGACAAACTATCGGATACAACTCTAAAGATTTATTCAAGCATGTCATAACAAACATCTGCACAGCCGAATGCCATATTTAAATGAAAAATTAAACATAATAGGGTTTATTTTCTAACTAACCACATATAAAGCACTACTTGAAAAAATGAAAAACTATAATACAATTAACATTTCATAATAAACTATTGTGTAAAGGCTAGCTTCAAGATGAAATCACTCCTGCTGATATTTTACCCACTGTATTCTTGTACAAAACAAAGGAATTGATGACTGCCAAGACCAGCAGAGAAAACAACAGGCTTGTATATAAAAACAAATAAAATATTGTAGGTTATATTCAAAATAAAAACATGTACTGTTAAAGGCAGTCAAAATGACTGCTTTGGCGGTTCTAGGTGGGTGAGATTATAACTTCCCTATTTTCATGATCCTGCCTTTCAGATGCCTTCAGGGTATTTAATACATGTATTTAGGAAAAATCATCAATGGACAACCGCTTATCTTTCAGACACGCAGAGTAATTTAAATATGAAAACATCAAACAGTCAAAATGACCACCCCAACCAATACTAACCAAATGGTGTGATAGGACCCATCATAGTTTTCATGAGACCGTTGTATAAGCTCGAGTGCTTCAATTAAAGTATCAAAATGTTTTGAAGATGTTTCTGATTGGCTTCCTAATAATATGACACATCATATTTGTCATTGAGTCCGTTGCATAAGGTGAGTGGGGGATTGTTAAACAAATTCTTTATAAGAAGAAAAATCTAGTGATTTTTTTGCTTTTTTATTTCATTAAAAATAACATTAAAATACTGTCCTTTACACTGGTGTACAACCATATTTGTATGCGTTAACTATGTCCTGATCAGACACTCACCTTGGGACCTTTTGCAACCTGCAATTTGGGAACTACATCACTTCAGTGATCTACATCACTTCTGTGGGAAATCAGCAGCTCTGTTTCCTCATGTGACTGTCACTGTCAGTAGGGAATACAAATCTAAAGTATTGTAACGTTCCGGGGTAAACAAAATGAAGGCAGATGACTACAGCAAGATCTCATTCAGGTTTTATTGAGAAGGTCAGCACACCACAACACAGCCCACAGCAGCATGCAAGCTGCCCCTTTATACCCCAAAACCCAATGAAAACATTAACCTTTAGACATAACAAGACACATTATTGGACAACATACACTGTCGCTCATACAAACTAGCTGGGACTAAACTCTTTTCAGATTAGTAAATACCAAAATATTCTTTAGCAACATTAATAAACAGTAAATGGAAATAACGACAAAGATGGCTATATAAGTGGGTTATTGTTAGCCTTAATATGCCATGTACTGTTTGCAGTAATATTTAAAACCACATCTGGGTGAAAATTATGTTTCTTTACTGTCATGATGTTAAAGTGGTTCGTACTATAGATCAGTTCAGACTACAAGAGTCTACTGTATGTTAGCAAATATCAGTGTTTACTGTAAAGGCCTAGGATTTTTTTAAGTGATATATGTCATTTAGGCTAATGATTTACTTTCGCAAAACATTTAAAATGAGCTGTGTGTACTGTATATGTAAAAAGTAAAGTGTTATCCCAGTAGTGGATACATTAATATTAAGCATGCAATGCTTATCTCAGAAAGAGCAACATGCATACAAAATATTTGATCCCTAATTGAAGGCCCAAAATTTGGCAAAACGCATTACTCTCGCATTCGTACAGGAAAGCGAAAATTAAAGTAATTACAAGCCCTCTTGACTATACCAATCATGCAGAATACATCATAAACACTTTATTATACTTAATAGATCTTGTTCACCCATGATCAACTTTGAGTATTAATGAACATGGCATTTTTTAATAAATCATGCAATTTCACTATAGTTTATTAAACCTGCAATAGATCATTTACATTTTAAAGTAATTAAAACTGAAAACCATACATGCCAGGGTTCATCTGTAGATAGGTACATTGCAGAAGGTCTCAGGCAGCTTTGTGACTCCACCAAATAAACAGAATTTAATAATCTAATTTACAACAATATCAAGGGATTTCAACAACAGCAGTTGCTTGATGAAGACACAGCTAAACTTATTTATTAGCCCTACACTTATACCTAGAAGGTTAACTACAAATACACCAACAACCTAGGATGACCCATTGTGTCAGGTAACAATACTGTAACTGAAAGAATATCTTTGTACTCAATATAGATTTGCAACTTTTAAATGTTGTAACATCATACACCAGACACAAATGATTTCCATTGTAAAAGAACATTAAACATCAATTTAATGAAAACACTGTACTTGTTACACCTTTGATGACACGTCCCTATGTATTCCCTCATGAAGATGGCTTGCTAGCACTAAAACAAGCTCTTAAAAAAGATTGACCAAGGAACGTACCATAACCCTGGCTCCCTGAAAAGAATGACAACCATTACCAAATAGGAAGATCCTATCTGACCCGTCAATCACTGAGCATATTTAAAAAAGCTGCCCTATCAGGGCCCTGCTGTGAGGGGGAAGCCTCCCACCTCCTGCTGAAGAGGGATGTCCTCACAGTAGCATATCATCATTTTCAAAATCGAAGGTCACCTGGGGACACGACCTCGAAGGGTAATGAGAGCCCACGAAGTCGCTTGTCCCCTGGTAGAATGGGTCGTAATGTCCCCCGGCACGGGGGAGTCTGTCTGTTCATACGCCAAGCGTATGGCATCTGACAGCCAGTGTGCTAGACGATGCTTCGACAGGTCTTGACCTCTAGAACAGGAGCCATAGCAGACAAATAGCTGGTTGGACTGTCTCCAGGACGCTGTCCTATCCAGGTAACAGTGCAGAGCCAGGCCTGGGCAAAGCATGTGCTGTCTGCGATCCTCCTCTGACTCATACGGGGGAGGTCTGAAGGCTACCAAAACCACTGGTTTGTTAATATGGAATGAAGAGACCACCTGGCAAAAAGGCTGGGTTAGTTCTTAATGTTACCCGTGAGTCATTACCAGTGAAAGTGTTATCGATGGACAGCGCATGAAGCTCACTTACTCTTCTGGCAGACGTAATGGCTAATAAAAATGGCAATTTGAGGGAAACAGGGCACAGCTCTGCTGAGCCCATAGGCTCAAATGGGGGACCCGTAAGACCTCCAGCACCAGCTCCAGATCCCACTTAGAGACCATGCTTTTCATTGGAGGATGGAGCCTCTGAGCCCCTTTAAGAAATTGCACTGCCAGGAAGTGTGCCCCAGCGGACCCAGAGTCAATTTTATCATGGCACACCAATATTTCTGCCAAGTAGACCTTCAGAGCAGTTGCAGATTTTCCCACATCAAAAAGGTGCTGTAAAAAGGTTAGAATGGTCTCAATAGGGCAAGTCACAGGGTCGTGACCCCCAGCAATGCACCAGTTTTGGAAAACCTTCCATTTATACAAATACTGGGATCTGGTGCTAGGCACCCTAGCAGACTATAATGCATCTACCACTGCGTGGTAGACGGCTTCGTTCAACGGCCAAACCCAGAGTTGGAGCTGGCTGGGTTCGGGTGCCATAATAACCCCTCTGCTTGGCTCAGGAGGTTCTTGTGGAGTGGGAGCTGCCACGGTTGGCCCCACAACATGTTGGAGAGGAGAGCAAACCAGGGGCGCCTCAGCCATCTGGGTGCGACCAGCAAAACTTGGGCTTTCTCCACCCTGATCCTTTCTAGTGTCAGGGGCAATAGAATTAGTGGAGGGAACACATACAAGAGCCCCTGTGGCTAGGGGACCCCCTTCTCTCTCCATAGAGAAACATAGGGGGTAATGAGTGGACTTGGCTGAGACGAAGAGGTTGACTTGAACTGTACGAAACCTCTCCCAAATTTGTTTCACAACCTGAGGGTGCAGTCTCCACTCCGATGAACCACCCTGATGGAATGCAAGTTTCTGTCCGTCCAAGACAGGAGTCTGTGTGCCGCATGGTGAAGGCCAGGTGAGCACAGACTGCCTTGGTGGTTTATGTAGGCTATCAATGTCGTGTTGTCCTTCAGACAAGCACATGTTTGTGCGCTAACTGAAGCACACGTGTTTGTGTGCTAGCGAAAATGAGACAGTGCTAGGGCTACAGCTTGCAGTTCTTGGGCATTTATATGCGTTTTCTGCCCAGTTCCCTTCCACTGACCTCGTATTCCCCTCCCATTCCAGATTGCTCGCCAGCCCAGGCTGTAGACGTCCGTAGTGACAACTTCCCTTCTGTGAGTGGAGCTGAGCAGAGATCCGAGGCACAGATTGCCTGGGCGGAGCCACCACTCCAGTCTTCCAGCATTGTCTGGAAACTCGAAACTGAGAACAATTAAAAAGGTCTATTTAAGCACATTATTAGTTCAATTAAGGGTTTAGTTAAGTAATTGAGAACTCAGTTGGAATGAAAACCAGAAGACATAGGGGTTCCCAGGACCAGGATTGGGAAACCCTGCCCTAGGATAACTAATTACATAGTTTCAGTACCTTATACTGAAAAATAAAGAAAATGTGCATGCATATTGTTAATACGTATATATGTTTTTTTAATGGTCCGCAGTTTGGAGCGGAGTTATTGTTTCAATACCTGTATACAGATCGGCTGTGTTGAAAGAGTTAAATATGGTAAGTAATTAATAAACTCCTTTAAAAAGCTTCATCATTTTATTACCATATTTGTAATTTGTACTATTCTGGCTCTAAAACTTAAAAAAATAACTTTTTATATTCTTTGCAAAACGTTTCTGCATCAACTTTGAATAAAATATGGATCTAAATTACCACTACCTACTGACTTGTGCCATAAAAATAATTGTACAACCAAGGTACACATAGAGTAAAAAAAACCTCCCTTAGTTCTAAGATTTTTGATGGGACTTCAATCTTGGGGTCAAGCATTGAACAAGCAGTTAATCATCAGTTACCAGTGGTTCAATGGTCACCCCTCCTGGCCATTGGCTCGATTACAGTAGTGATGCCAGGGGGAGGTGAGGGGTGACGAGCACCACATCTGAAATTTGTCCGCCTCTCCTCTCGCCTCCATCCAACAAAGCATTATCAAATCTATGGTTACCCTTGCTACCTTTACAGCCAATCAGAGTAAGAATTAAGACAATTTAAAAGCCACTCAGTCATTGTCAAAGCTGATGGCATTTGATTGAAGTGCAAAGACTTGCTTGAGAAATTAAATTAAATTAAACTGGACCCACGACTAGTACCAACTGCAGTAAGAAAGGTGCCTATATTTTTAAACTAAACTGTTTCATAATATATGGATTTTCTAATTTATGTATTTCCTTGTTTTATTTAACTGCGTTGTGAGCATCTAATGTATTCATTGGTGTACATTTTAACAATAACTGAGATGAAGAATTTCATGATAAATACAGGACCCAAGTACCATAATTATTGCCAGAGTCAGTGTCAAACCTCAGTGAAAAAAATGTGCTGCCGAGCTGATAAAGAACCTTGTGTAGAACACACACACACACACACACACACACACACACACACACACACACACACACACACACACACACACACACACACACACACACACACACACACACACACACACACACACACACACACACACACACACACACACACACACACACACACACAGTTGAGAGAAACCCAACTGCTGTATGTGGAGTTTGTATTAATGCTTAAGAATGTGTGCAGGAAAAAGGTGCTAATAATAAAAATGCTGATGATACAGGAAGAGTTTGGTACGTAATGTTGATTGAGCATAATTTAGAACTTGTAAGTTCCGTTCATATTTGTGTACAACAGTACTTCACATATTCCATTCAAAATTATATGCTTTTATTCAGCTAGTATAAAGGTAAATATTTATGAATTTTTTCTAATTTCCTTTCCAATGCAGAGACCAAACTTTCTCCTTTAGGAAACATACGACAGCATGTTACTGTGTGACAGTTTATGAAGAGCACATTTTTCAGTATTGCTTGGAAATAAGTAAATGCGTTAAAAAAAAGTATTGTCAAAAAAAATGTATGATTTACGAATGCTATTTGAAAAATAATAAAAAACAGATGAATATGTTGTGTTGTCTTGGAAAAATGCATTGCTTGAATGTGCCTGCAGAGTTTGAAAATTATTTGTTTAAGTCTGACAGGTTTCTAGTGAGTATTGATAATACTGCATTACTGGAGATGAAACTGGACCCATATTTGTGGTATTTATATACGTGCATTGCATTAAGTTTCATATGTCAATGTCAGTCAATGTGATTGACAAATAAATAATACTGTAGTTTTTAACAAGCCTTCCCCTTTACTCACAGGCACTGTAGAAACAGATTTTCAAGGTGGACTCACTCTTTGTAACACTTGAATTTGTTTCGTTTGCATTTATTGTGTATCTGCTCCTGCTCTAAAACCTGACCATTTGTTGGTTAAAAATAGAAATAATGTATATTTCTGTATCATTTTCTTTTGAACCAGTCCATATCGGCTTGTTTACCATTTTGTAATTGGGACTCTTGTACTATACATTTGTTACATATGTTTGTTTTTAAGGCGCAGTAACTTTTGCACTTCTCTGATCATTTGATGTTATTGTAGGTGTATCAGTCAGATGTAACACAACCCGCTGTGGTTGCTGCTGAAGTAGATAGGTGGCCCTTCAAATGGGCAAATGTTCCAGCAGAAGAAATGCCACAGAATACAATCAAAACATTGGTGCATTGTAATGGCACAATCTGTCTGAATAGTGTCCAGCTACTGAGAATTATGGCAGTATGAGCTGCTACTGCAGAGATATCCTTCAGCACTCTCTGGCAAATTAAAAGCTATACATGCTAAACTGTGGGAGAAAGTGGGCTGACTGGATGAGCACTATGGGCAGTGCATCACAGTTGGCATATCTTGGTAGAGAATGATTGACACTCTTGCACTTGTCCCTGACTTTGATTTTGTACTTTAATATTTTCTGGACCTCTGCTACATTCCAGGTAATCTGAGCCCCCACCCCCAAGGAAAAATCTGGTTGCACCCCTGTCGCAAATGTTATGTTCACGCAGTTGAAGTAAAGACTGTGAAGAAACTTTCCCTGCAGCAGACTTCTGATACAATGCAGAAGCTCATAAATTGTTGAAAGATAAAAGAAATACAAAAATCACCTCTGAGAAAACTCTTCTGAGTTCAGTTCAATGTTCACCTTAACTTGCAACAATGATGACATTGTAAAGTTTGCTGCGACTGTTGATCCATCTTCTCATTTTTATGGGCCATTATTAACCTAATAGGCTACATGCCACAGCAATAATCATGTTAAAAACTAATGATTTTACACCACCAGTACAAATGCTAAAGACAGGTAACAGAAAAATCATAAAACATTTTGATAGAGCACATTCAACTAACACTTACATGAAGTAACCTACTTATGTATAACTCTTGGGAAATGGAGCAAAGATAACCAGGTGGGCAAAGCGTTCCCAGTTTATGGTACTGTATATGCTAATTCATTTATTATTTTCAGCTTGCTGTTTTTTTTTTTTTTTTTTTTTTACTTTTGGCATGACCTTACAGTAACTGCCTTACTGAACTGTCCCTGCTATATGTTCTAACTGAACATTTCTAAACGTTTGTGTTGCACCTATGAATCCCAAACAAAGTTATTTTGTATAAAAGGTCATTGGCCTTTGCAGATTAATAGGAAAATACATGTGTCTTCTGTACTCTATTTGGTGTGGGGGCCTTATCTTTACTTTACGAGGACCCTCCTGAGAAAGAAGATAACCTGATTGCAATTTAATGAAGTACACTACTACAGCGATTGATAAAAAAGCTCCCTTTTTCAGAATCTGAAATAAAAAGGCTTTATGTGGGTTGTTTTCTTTTTCTCATAAACTTTTTTCTTGCCGCTGCAGAAGTTTTATCATCCTTCCACAGAAATTACACCTTGTCATTATAGATCAACGTTGAAGAAAGATTTCGAAACACCTTACCGTATTGAAAGAACACCCAGGCAAAATCAAATATAGCACAAAGCATTTCAATATAGAGAAGACATTATACAATTTTCATTTTCAGACTAGTTTTTTGCAAACAGCTATTTACTTTTAGAAAATTCACTATTCTCATTTTCAGAGGATTCTGTACTGTATTGTCTTTATGTAGGTCAACCCGCTAGAGAAGCAAGGAGATTTTTTTCTCTGTTGTTAAATCGGCTGCAACCTTTCCTGTGGCCACACTCTGGTGGTGCAGCACACACACCATCGGCAGTTTGAATGGGAGAAGTTTGATTATATTTAGGGCTTCTGATTTTCAGTTTTAACCGACAAAACTCAATGAAGCACCACGATACAAAAAAAAAATGAAATCGGTGGCTAACCAATAAACACCGTAAAACACTGGAAAAACTGTGGAAATGGGTAATCAGTTCACATAGACTTTACCCGGCAATGTCCCGCCTTCCTGACTTGTACCTATCATTGATTAATTTTGAATACTTTAAACCCACCCCAAATACTGAGTAACAACACATTCCTATAGTTCTATTGGAGACTACACTTGCAAGATTTAAGACGAGATTACAATCAGGAATGGGAGCATGTTAGTGGGATTCAAAGCTGTATTGCAGTTTATTAAGATACAGAGGATTTAAAACAGAATTGTGGTAACATGTAAAAAAATGAAAACACACAAAAACCCCAGAAGAATGTGCCCATGACCATAGGGATTTCATTGCGGAAGACAGCAAAGAAGGTACAACTTAAGTTTTTAAGTACTGTCGAGTTGCTACTATGCATATTTTGACAGAAAAAAAAGGCTCAATCATTTTGGAAAGTAAGCGAAAACACTAATTTCATACAGTATATAAAAACAAAAGCCCCTAAAAAAAAAAAAAAATTACATAAAACTCAAAAATAGCTACAAATAAGAACCGAAAAATACAATTAATAAAAACCAGAAAATAGAAGTCTTAATTATATTCAAACACAGATCTTAAATTGAGACTGACTTGCTCCTTTTATTCACTTAAAATACTTATGTATGTCTATACAGCTCAGCTACAGTAGCTATAGTTAGATAAATGATATTTGAGTTTTAGAGTTTGAGTGGGGTGGATATTTCTGAGAGATACAATATTTTAGGGATTGTAGTAAACATGACTGTGTAATTTTTTTAAATTTTATGTTAAAGGTGTTATTGTACCAAATAGTTCCTGTCTTTTGGTAATTTTACCAATTCACTGGATTCACATGTTGTTGTGTCATTATTACCGGTATTTAATTCCTGTTTCAGTAAGTAGGTTTAAGCCCCTTTCACACTGGCACACCTACCTGGTTCTGGCTGCCTGGGTCACAAACCCATTTAATGTGAAACCATGTACCAGGGTTGGGTGAGACAAAATGCATGATGGCCTTTGGTAAGCCGACGAAATAACAAACAGAAAGCCTGCGTGAAGGTTTCACGTCCACAAGGAACATTTCTGTTTATTATGTTTAGCCATATTTTGGTTGATTGAGACACACTGTTGGCAGAAATATTTCACAGGCCTTAAATGCAAAACACCTTTTTCTGACAATAATGATTCTGACATACATGGTTTGATAGCCTTTAGGCTTCAGTGTCTATGTTAGAACTCATTAATTCAGAGTCCTTTATAATATTAACATTAAGTTTTTCAGGTTTCTTCTAAATACTTTTTCCTTCAAGACCTTTAAGTTGCAGCAGCATGTCTTAAATCACGAGTTGCATATTCTTAGCAAAAAGGCATAAACTCTGCCTTCATTTGAATAAACACAAACATAGATTATAAAATTAAATCTATAAATAACATATAATGCTTGATCTTCACAGGATTGTTTATTTGTTGTTTTGTGACTTATAGGATGTTTTGCTGAATGGGTTTATGATCTCAATACTGCATAGTATTGAGTTCTCATGTAGCTTCTTTGAATATAGTCAGTAGGGACCTGCAATAGAACATTAGCTATTACTGCTTAAACTGTTGCACAGACTTGTGATAATGCATTAGGAAAACATTATATTTTCATTTTATATTAATTTGAAATGAAAGGCCTTTGTCATCAATTGTAGATGTTGCCACATGTTACCCAGAAAACATGAATTTCTTAATAGTAACCAATTAAATCAGAAAGACATTACATTCATGTTTAACCATATTCATTTAAAATATTAATATTCTTGTGTAAAGTATTAAGACTGTAATCAGCTTGTCAGTGAACATGGTTCATTTTAATTTTCTTTTGTAAAATGAGCATAACCTGAGGAGGTTCCTTTTCCTATATTAGGGTACAGTATCACTGCATTTTAGTTCTTTGAATCATCTATTGTTTAAATATTTCATAAAAGGTGTTATGTATAGTTTTCAAATACAGTTGATTCATGATTCTTGTATGCATTTTTCACTGTATTATTATTATTATTATTATTATTATTATTATTATTATTATTATTATTATTATTATTATTATTATTAAATAAATTCCTCCTACAGCAGAAAGTAAATTATTTTTTATATTTTTAAGTACAGTAGCATGCATTTTGTAGACCTGTGCATGCTGGCCTCTGGTGACAATTACTCCCTTGAAGAGGAAAATAGATATCTTATTGAAAGCTTTATAGTGTTCCATTAACTCAACTGTAATTAAACTGAAAGTACGGCAGTGAGTGAGTATTCCAGAGGCACAACATCCGAAATAAGCAATAGGTGCACTATATGCTGCTTACCTTTATACTCAATGATGTTTGCAAGGAGTTTGCATTTAACCATAAGCACAAGCAAAATCACTGGCCCCCCTTTTGTTTTAATTGATTAGTTACTTATGTTTTTAACTTAAATTTTAAATACTGTAAAATTTCAAATAATCGCCAGTCTTCAAAATGATGCCGGGTCTGCTGACAAATATTGTAAATAAACGGCAGGCCTCTATTAAACGCTGGGTCCCTGTATTGCCATTGAAGCTGAGGAAGATGAGGAAGAGCTTGAGCATAATGAACTGCTAATAAGTGACAGCCATGAAAGTGACTTAAGATTAATAAATAATAATAGAAAATGTAATTTAAGGTATGCCTACATGTAAAGCATATTTGTTTAGTGTAGTTATTACATTATTAAGTTTTGATCAATTTAAGAGCGTGCTGAAAGTAGGCAAGATACAAAGCTCTTGGTGTATATGATTGTGTTTTGTTGTATTAACAATGTACAAGGACGAGAGTAAACAAACTATTTTTGATTATGATGCTTATTGCTTTTATTATTCATTTTTAAAAACATTTTAGAAGTTTGTATTATTATTATTATTATTATTATTATTATTATTATTATTATTATTATTATTATCAATGGTAGATCTAATTCTGTTGTCAAATACAAATTCATACTTCTGCTTGTTTAATTTCCAATATTTTGCATACCATATCCTTGTTAACCAGTGCATATAAAAAGACTGTAGTAATACTTTTGCTTTATACTTGAGGGTGTACACAGTAACTATTTGATCCCTCGGGAGGCGGGACCCAGGGTGTCACTCCACAGAAGGACCTATCGGCAGCTTTGACATGAAATGCTCAGAAATACATCTTTCAGGGAACCAGGGAATGTTTTCAGAGTTTAGCATTTCCTTTTGCATTAATTTATTAATTATGTAAATATATAAATATATTGTGTTTATATAAACTGATACAATTAACAACTGAATTCACATAAATATTTGTTAAATTTACAGATGATACAAAAATAGGAGGAGTGGCAAACACTGTTGCAGCAGCAAAGGTCATTCAAAATGATCTAGACAAGATTCAGAACTGGGCAGACACATGGCAAAAGACATTTAATAGAGAAACATGTAAGGTACTGCATGCAGGCAATTAAAATGTGCATTATAAATATCAGAAGGGAGATACTGAAATTGAAGAAGGAATCTATAAAAAAAGACCTAGGAGTTTAAGTTGTCTTAGAAATGTCTTTATCTAGACAATGTGGGAAATCTATAAAAAAAGGCCAACAAGATGCTTGGATATATGGTGAAAAGTGTTGAATTGAAATCAAGGGAAGTAACGTTAAAACTTTACAATGCATTAGTAAGACCTCATCTTGAATATTGTGCAGTTCTGGTCACCTCGCTATAAAAAGGATGTCACTGCTTTAGAAAGAGTGCAAAGAAGAGCAACCAGAATTGTTCTTGGTTTAAAAGGCATGTCATCCTTTTAGAATCAAAATTCTAAAAGGTATTGACAATGTCGACCCAAGAGACTTTTTCAACCTGAAAAAAGTAAGAAGGACCAGGGGTCACAAATGGAGATTAGACAAAGGGGCATTCAGAACAGAAAATAGGAGGCACAGAGAATTGTGAGGGTCTGGAACCAACTCCACAGTAATGTTATTGAAGCTGACACCCTGGGATACTTCACGAAGCTGCTTCATGAGATTCTGGGATCAATAAGCTATCTCCTCTCGTTTGTAAACTTTCTTATGTTCTTAACATCAAGACATTTATTTTTATTAACGGCAAACATTGAAATTCAGCATTTATAATAACACGTCTTCTGCTCATGAACATAGTATTTTCACTCAAAGTTTAAACTACCAAATATGATGCTGCAGATTCAAATTACAAATATTTTACTGGAAAAATGAATTTTGCAGAAGAAAACTTTGAAGATCTAGTCAATTTATATTCTACTATTGAAGTATGCTTGTTGTAAAGGAGTTAGGGAGTAATTTATTCTGCAGTGTCAGAGACTACAGGAAGCAATAAACATGGTGAGTGATTCATTTGTGAGATGACAATAAAAGAACTACATCTCATGTGCTGTTCTCAGCTGCTACTGACTTAATGTATTATCAATACCGTACACTGGAAGAGATGGATCAATCACCTGAAACAGAACATAATCCAAGAAAGATCAATGAGAATGGCATTGATCATTGTAAACAGAACATACATTAAAACTTGTTTTTGTACCAAGCCATTCAAAATGTGAGACGATGCAATAATCATCTGTACTTCAGCATTATCATTCAAATTAGCCTGTTAGAAAATATATTACCTAGTCCAGCGAGGATCTTACACCCCTGATACCTTAATAGTGAAGTGACAAAAAAAAAAAAAAATTGTGCATTTGCTCTGTGAGTTATGATAAAATAGATGTGACTTTGAAGTGCCTCTGAAGGAAGATAGATATTTTTACTGCAGCAAATTACATTTATTGCAGTACCTCTTATTTAGTGAATGATGCCTCTATGTCAGTGCTGTATTGTCTTAAAAATTAAGCGTGTGCTTTGACTGAACATCTAACAAAGCACCTCATCCAAGACTGCTCTACGAGTCTCTAAGAGAAACACCCTCTCACCTGTCCTTGCAATATCTGAAAAAAGAGTGATGGTGCCAGGTATATTTACGCTCACAAAGACTTGTAAGTGTTCTGCCCAAACAACAAACAACCTAACTAAGATAAATGAAGTCTGAGAAAGATATGATTGCCTGACTGGGGAATTGAGAGTAGCACACTGCCTGACTGCATTACACTGCACGCTCCTCATCTCATAAAAAAAACAACAAAAATAAGTCAATGAGCTCCTGGAAATAATCTTTTTGAAAGCCAAATTATTCCCTGTTTTTTTTTTTTTTTGGGGGGGGGGGGTTTGTTTTTTTCAATTACCACCATGTCATGGATCCTCAATCTGATTCCAGTCAGATTTCCATTTAATGTTGAGAAAGACTGAAAGAAAGAGAGGGCTCAGACAATGAACATCAGTCATGGATCTGACAAATGTAATCCCAGAAATAAATGAAGGGCTCTTGCAGTGAACCCTGAAGTGCCTTGCTATATTCTGACTTCGTAGAGTCAGACCAATGTATGATAATGTGATCTCTCTTGTGGTAGTTAGAGTTCAGAGATTTATCAAAATGTGAAAACTGACAGAAACAGAATTCACAGTAATGTGATATGCTTTCAGATATGATGGGTTCTCATTCAGATCTCAGACTCCTAACACTGGCTTTTATTACCAATATCACAGACACTTTTGAAGCACATTGAATATGTTCTGCAACAAACATTCCAAAATCTCCAGGTTAATGAATAGGCTTCCTAATTAAAAAAAAAAAAAAATCAGTTTCAGCACACTGAATGATAAAGATTTTTGGTGTTGTTGCTTTTATTTCTCACAGTCACTCAGTGGGGTCACTCGGCACTCATCATTCACCTATACTACCGGTACTACTGTACTTTTAAGTGACTTTTTTTTTTTTTTTACATTTTAAAAATATTACATAATTATACTTAATTACACAATCTTAGTAAAAAGCTGGAAAAACAGCCTGCAGGGTTTTTATTACCATTATTATTTACAGTATGTATGAAGGATATTTAGGATGAACTTGAGATGAAGCATTATTTTGTTTTTGATAACCCCTTTGGTGGACATGGCAACACAATAGACAAGGTTTACATTTCAAAAGTTTTGAATTATTACCTATGGTATTACAAATGAATGATTACTAGGGCTGAGATTTAGTTGCAGGTGTCAGGGATTCCGTGACTTTTGCTAGTGTCTGCAATTTTAGCTGACGTACGTAACTCTTCCATGAGATGAAATATATGGCTAAGCATTCTGCCTCGAGATCTGCCATCTCACCTCTATATGCATGAGCAAGGAATGGTGCTCTGTGCCCACTTCCTCACACTCCTGGAGTTTGTTGCAACTAACCGCTGTGTTCAGAACTCTATAAAGACCTGGTTGTGCCTCTCAGTGTGAAATCACAATGATTTTGTTGACAACTCGTCTATGTTTGGTATGTGAGAATAAAGGAAGACTTTTTGCGAAACTATGTCTTCTGATATAAAAGTGATCTGCCATTTGGCAGAGTCATTTTACATTGTTATTTTTGCCAGTTCCTTGGCATTCTGCTCTCCAAACATCTCCTTTACAATTTCAATGGCACACGGCATTATCAACTCCTCAGAAATCATGTGTGATTTTCTTTCTTTAGCAATTGTCTGCACCACTATGTATGATGACACTATAAGCTTTTTATCCACGGTAGTTGTGGATTTCATTACGGCTCTTTAGAAACAAGCAATTCCTTAGCGGTTCGTTCAAAAAATGAATGTTGCTTGTTTTTAGATATTTCATGCTTAGCAATTAAATGAGGATTTCAAACATTCATTGGACAGTACCTGTGCACAAATTACACACTGTGGTTGAGGCGTAGCTCCACTTCCAGTACAAATAATATTGAAATTCAAATAGCTGTCTTCGTATTTCCTTGCTTTTGCAGGGTTAATAATGTCTTTATGTTTTTTTTTTACTCATAACACTACCTCCTCATTGTTCTTCAGCCCTTATGGTTGAACTTGTTGAAGGAAGTTCTGTATCATCCTTCTGTGAGTTTTGTTGTTTTGATGCTAATGGTTAAATAAATGTATCTGGTATTTATTGTGTGTGTGTCACAAAGATGGCTGGAGTGGTGGATGTCAGACCAGAAACAGGAACCAGGAAATAAACAAAGAGAGAGGTGGAGTTGGGTGGAGCTGAGCGAATGGTCTCGCTCAGCATTTAATTTGCACAGACAGACAGAAAATAAAAGGTTGTAAGACAAACAAAAACACAGGACACGGCGCCTTCACCAAAACAAAGAGATGAAACAAAAACGGACTATACAGATAAAACAAACACGGTGAGCTGATGTTTTTAACAATTACTATTATTCTTCTTCTTATTATTATCATTATTACCCCTCGTCTCCAATCCCGTTCCCCACTCACCGAACACACAACCCCGAGTGAGTGAAAACATGCTGCTTTTATGCAGCTGTACCGAGACTCGATTGCTAATCAATCATTCAATTGGAGTCGCGGTACAACTGCACGTGAATTAAAGTGCAATTCCCTGTGCTCACATATTATTACTTTTTACTTGCACTTGAAGTGCTGTGCAATCCTCGTGCCTAAATACAAATATGCATTTTAAACACTTGTGTTACACAGACCCATTTATATCCCGTGTACCAATGACTATACACCAACATTAACACACAACACAAAATACACACAGGGGTGGGCACTTTGCCACAGTGTGTTTTCAGTGTTTTTCCTGTGTTTTGCAATCTGTCGTGCTCCTGCTGAAATAGCTCTATTACACCTTACTTAACTCAAGAATGTATTACATAACCTGAGAACGTGTTAATTTATACTTATGACATCATGAAGCTAATAGGTTTCAGCATGTCATAAGCATGCAGGAGAAAATAACACATCTCTGGTTTATTTTTGGGGCTGCAGACCCCCGGTTAAGAACCTCTGCTTTAAACCATATAACAAGGCTGGAATTAGTGAGAAAATAACTTATTTTCAGACAGTAAGGAATGATTGGTGGTAAATTGTTCAATCAAATACTTGCTGTATTTCAGGCTTAACCCATGGTGTCTTCACTGGTGAGAGATACATTGAAAGTAGTGTATCTAAATTCCACCACTGGCCCCTTGTTATTGTTTTTCTTTTTATATATATAACATATGTGAATAAATCTCCCCTTTGGGAAAAATTTATTTAGATTTGCTACTTTTATGATACGTAGTTAAAAAAAAAAACTTGTTTGAGATATTTAAGTGCTATGGTGGAATAATCAGATCAGATTGAAACATCTACAGCTAAACCAACTAATGACCATTGAGATCAATACTCTCAATACAACACACGTTCTAAGAAATAGTTCTGGACATATCCAGAGCATTTGAAACTGGAACCCGAGGCTTATTTCAAAACTCAAATCATAATATGCTGGATTTCAGACTTTCATAGTGGACCACCATCACAGCTTTCCTATTGCGTCCAGGATCACCGACAGCTCAGACCTAGAGGCTCAGCCATGTGCCCAGCAGAAAGAACAGGGGCATCATTTTTGGAACATGGTTCAGCAGGTTGTTTATATTTCGGATTCAGATATGTGTGGCAAAAGATACACTATACAGATGTAGTTTACAGTATTTATGATAAATTCAAAGGAGCCATGACTCTGTTCATCTTCACAGAATGGCCGCCAACATTTAATTGAAGGGCAGACCAAGATAAACACTTACATGTGGGCAAATCTGCAATAATCATTGACCTGCAAATGACACTGTGACAGGGATGGCTTTGCGGACCCAGATGGTATCGACTGGGACAGAGAATAGCAATAAAAGCAATAAAACTGCAGTTTAAGCGCTGCTGCACATTTTTAATAAACACAAAATAAAATAACAATACAAAACAAAAGACTACAGCTCGCAGAGATAAAAAGTTTAAACAAAGTCAGGTCTTGCACACAATAAACAAGAACAAAACAGGCTCAAGGGCCAAAACAAAAGGTTTAAACAAAGTCCAGAAAAGGTAGTCAAAATAAATACAGCACAAACACTCACCAAAAAAACTCCTTCTCCCAAACAAAGGATTTTTCTCCCTTTTTTATACCATGTGCCTGGAGCCTAATTATCATCAGATAAAAAAAGATAGAAAATGAACCCCATCCCTGCCAACCACCACCAAAACACCACAAAACACTATTACTTACAGGCAAGGCCCTGCCCTGCCGCAGGCACATTAACACATTTCATGTAAGAAACACAGATTACATTTTTGACAATATTCTTCAATGACAAATTAAAAAGTTTAAAGGAATGGCAAGCTGTAGTGCAGTGCTTCTCAATCCTGGTCCTGGTGAACTACTGCCCAGCTGTTTTTTGTTCCAACCAAGCACTCAGTTACATAAATGAACCCTTAAATGAACTAATAATTTGCCTAATCTGAGCTTTTTAATTATTTTAAACATATTGAGATTTCAATTTAGTATACAATTGTACAAGGAACTTAAATTCTCCAACTTTTTATATGTTGTACAATCTAAAAAGTCAAATTAAACTAATTGTTAGTTCAATTAGGGGTTCAATTAATTAATTGAGAGCTTGGTTGGAACAAAAACTAGCAGGGCAGTGGTCCCCCAGGACCAGAACTGAGAACCACTGCTATAGTGAAATCAATGCAAATTGTAACATGCTGCATGGATGGAAAAAGCTGTGCTAGCTGGCACTACAAAACAAGCTTTGTGGTATTTAAAACAAAAAGTGCCCACATGAACCTGCAGCAGTCTACAGTAATGTCACCTAAAGAACCAAGATCAAATTATCAAATATTTCATCCCCTGAAATGCTTCCCCAGAGGAAATGCTATTACTGTGGCTTCAGACCTGGATGCTTATTTTCCAAATGTGAAATCCATGTTAGACATAAAGATAGGTGCAGTAAACTAAGTAGTTGTTCTTTTTTTTTTAATATATATTCTGGATTGCTCCCATCAGTAAATATACACCACCCACTCTATGTTTCACGTGTGTCAGGGTCCAATGTAAATCCGCTATATATAGAGGGCCACGATATAACGAGAGACCCATAGAAAAACAAATAGTCTAACTAATAAATACTGTACAACCACTCCCTCATTTTATGGGGTGTGTCAGGATCCAGTATAAATGCTCCACGAAACCTGCTTTTACACATTTTCCGTATAAAAAGCAGCACACTGTTTTAATTCGTACAGTGGAGGGCAATGGCTTCTCATCAACTTGAGTCTCCAATTAATCTCCAAACAATGTCACGTTGTTTACTTGCATCTGTCACCCAGGTCAACTTGCTTTATCAAAAGCAATGTGAAATCACGTGGCCGACCCGCATGATACCGGTCCCTGACCTGGGTAGGTTCTCACCCGGGTAGAGCATGTCAATGTGAAAGGGGCTTAAGGTTGAGATGACTATACTGTAGTAAGCCAAAGCAGCCAATCAGTATGGTAATTACAAAATTGTGATTATTCTCTGCCAGCAACAAAAATGCAAATTATATACAGCAGGAAATTAACAGCAGTTACTGTTCAATATTGCATGACAAGACAGACATTCCTCCTTTGAGCTATAATGTGCATAAGGGCATGTGACAGAGCACAAATGAATCCTAGTCAATAATCTTCCTCCCGACCTGTGAGGGCGCTGTATAACAGGAACAGTGTGCCTCGTACTGGATGGTTCAGCAGTTCATTCCAGGGTCAGTCGGAAGCCAGCCATCCAGGAAGGGGGCGGAGTCATAATACCAGAAGTCATCGCCTTAGTACGGTTAGCGATGTGTCAGTCATGGATTGGAGGAGACGTGATTGAACTGGCTTTCGGAGGGGGCGTGACTAAAAGTACTTTAGGGGATGTGACGATGCAATCTGTTCCTTTGTTATGGTTGCAAACAGACCTGTACAGGACAGACAAAAAGTATGAACCGTGAGTGTTTGTGTTTTTGTCACTAACTATTTATTTATAATTATTAGGCAGCTAACAAACCGGGAGCTGTTGCTGTCAAGCCAGCATCTCACCCAGATTACAAACCCTGCACCAGTCATAATAATTGTGTATTCACTACCAGCACGGGAACACCACGAAAGGACGTGGAGCCGTGTGTGGACAATGCCTTTGTTTATTATTATTTTAGCGCTGAAACACTGTGTTATTTAGCTGTGTAATTACACATTGCTGTGTAGTTTCCAAAGTTATTTAACAGTGCCAAACCATGCAAACTAAATAAAAGAGCTGTTTGGACTGTGAACTGTGTATGTTGTTGTTGGAGCACTGCATCACCACTGCACCTACAGACTGTAAACCACTTGTTCACAGGCCATTAAATTCAGTTTTACATATTATTCTTCATGTTCTGGAAAAACAGTAACTAAATAGTCAGGGGCATGTTTGATTTTTTTTTTTCCCTCAATAAAAAAATACAATGCTTTCTAAACTGACAAGACAATTTACAATTGTATTTATTCATTATTCCATTCTTTACTAGACATTCATTTAAATACTGTTTTGGTATAAAAAAAAAGATGAATACATGTGATATTAATGGAAGCTTTTTGTTGAGGAAATCATTCATCATAACTGATAATAACATACAGAAGCATTCTACTGAACTGTGATTATTCTTGGCTGAAAGATCCAGGTCATATTTTAAAATGATCTCTACAATTGGGATAGGTCTCTTTTGCAAAAGCAATTATGAGACCTGACCGGGATCTTATAGATTTTAGTATCTATGTTTAAGAAACAATGCTGCTGAAGCATTACATATGTCAATTCCAACCCTTTTAAACTGTATTCTACGATATTCTATATTTTTATATATATATATATATATATATATATATATATATATATATATATATATATATATATATATATATATAACATAGTATAGATTGCATGTTAATTTCAATCAGATATTCCCAAGTGTTTATATTTTGATTTGTGTGAAGAAATGCACAAGCTAGTAAAGCATAGAGACCTGGATCCCACCAACTTGAATTAACCAGTCCCAGAAAGTTTTTTTAAAGGTAAAGAAGTGAAGGTTTTTAAATAAAAAATCAAAAAACTAAAATAAACTATTGCCAATTTGCAGATGCAATACAAACTGCTTTGGATGGTATTATTGTTGCTATGTGGTAAGGTGACTATGTGATGTATATATATATATATATATATATATATATATATATATATATATATATATATATATATATATATATATATATATATATTTACCATCCTCAATCAAATTTGACAGAGCAAGTGAATCGAACTTTGAAGGTTATGATTCATTCTTATGTGGATAATCAGCATGCAGATTGGGGATCAGTGGCTTTCAGAGTTTAGAGTTGCTGTAAATTCTGATAAACAAGATACCACTGGATTTGCTCCATCAGAAGTTTGTCTGGTACGGATGTTAAAGTCCTGTGGATAGAGATTTGGATAGTCATTCATCAATTTCTGTTGATCAACAGCAGCATTTGGATCAAGTTATAAGTATCTGCCAGTTGGTAAAACAAATGTTACCAAAAGCCCAACAAGAGTCAGAAAAAGTATTATGATACTAGGAGATGATGTGCATTACCAAATATATGACATGTTATGGATACGAACATTTAGGTTATCTAAAGGTCCCGTCGAATCAAGAGGCAACTTCGGGAACTCATTTATGGTGTAGTGGAGGAATTGGATCCAGATAGTTGCTCGACCTACCATGTGGAGAATTTGAATCCGTATTATGGTTAGGTGTACTGTCGCAGGCCACTCCTTGTTAATGGGGGGGGGGGGTGTAACAGACTTGGTAATTTCATACTTTTGTCATTATAAAAGTTACTTAATCAGGTCACCTTAACAAGGTCATGTGACATATCCAGCTGATATAAAGCCCTCAGTCTCATTCAACATGGTTTGGAGTATCTCTGTATATTCCCTGCAAAATCAAAGTTCTAAATGGAGTTATTCCAGACTGAACATTTTTGGTGAATCCTGTCTCAAGCAGAGATATTCCCATTGATGGGTATTTGCATTTTGAGGATGTCTGTCTTTTATTCTGCCAAATTTTGTTTTGCTGCAGAGAAGCAAGTGAAGATACACATGTGGGTTAGACTTGCTTGGAATGTGGTTTAGAAGAACTTTTTCTTTCTGGCTTTTATTTGGAATCTTTCTTGGGACATTAATAAGAAACAGTTTGGCATCAAAAGGGGCCATGAGTAAACTAAGAGGTTTACTGGTTAGGGAATCTGTGCTGATGATTGTTAAATGTTAATTACTTTGTTCATTAACACATAGCGGTCCATTTATTCAGCGATGTCAGGTCTGTCAGGTCCAATTTATTTTACACACGCTGTTTAATTTTATTTTTTTCAGAGTAAAGCATTAAAAAAAAAAAAAGGCACAGTATAGCAAAGGACACTTAGTACTGCATCTCCAGCCAAGCCCCACCCCTTGTTCATTGTATTTTTCACATACCTCTTCATAGTCGTGCATACTGATAAATCCTCTCCTCATCACTCGTTTTATCACCAAACTCCTCAATAATGGGATCTAAGTCATTATTTTATTAATATAACATCTCAAAAAGCTCTGGAAATGTCTGTGAAATTCTTTGACCATTGGAAGGAAGCAGCTGTCTTCTCTGTTTGTGTCTGTGTCTGTGGTGCAGGGGCTATGTGTATTGTTCAGATATGCCCCCTTTTTTTCAGTTTCTCTTGGCTCCTATCAGTCTCACTTGGCTATTGAAAGGTTTATTCAGCTTTTTCCTGAGAAAAAAAAGACTAGAGACCCGGGCTTGACATCTTTTTGGACAGGGAAAATTGTAATGTCGGACCTGGTCCGACATAGGACCACAAAGGGTTAAAGCAGTCTTTGCAATATCTCTTGCACAATGGTTATGATGTGTAAGTTATTCTGGCTATTTGGTACTGATTACTGTTTGAATAACAGCTTACCACTCACAATCTCTAGTTTTATTAAAAGTAGCATTTTTATAGTCAGTATTAACAGTAGTTACAGAATTGGTACCATAGATGTTACAATGATTGTTGTTCGATTAAAGTTCTCCCAAAGCCACTTGCGAGCCACTGTAACACCCAAAACCTTTGGATTGATGTTCAGCTGGATGAGAAGAAGTGCAAGGATACAATACATCACAATGAGCAAGTAAGAAAAAATTATGAGGTTCTTAAATGCTTGATTGATTCTCTTGTTTACCTTGGTAGCAAGAACTGTCTTTCAGAGGGCATGATGAAAGCACCAATTCCTCAAACAGAGGTAATTATGTGGAATTACTTTCTCTGCTTTTTGACTATGACAGCGTGTTAAGTAATCACTTGTCAGTAGCCATAGTGTTCTCAGGTACCTCAAACAAGATACAGAATGGTTTAATATCTTCGCTGTCTCAGGTTCTGCTAGATGCAATAATAGCAGAAGTGCAGGAATCCAAGAACGTAGATGTAATGGTAGATAAAACAACCAATGTTGAAAATGCAGGTATGTGACTGACAGTGGCCTGAAAGTCGCCCAACCAGACTACAGGGGTATAGTGGTCGCTGGTAAGGAGTAAGCCAAGGACACCCTGACCGACCTAAGTCCCCCCCCCCCCCCCCCCCCCCGAGCCCCCCCCAGGCGGTGGTGGCGGCACTTGGCCAATTATGCACCGCCCCCTTGGAGCTCCCATCTATGGTTGGCAGTAGAATAGCCTGGACTCGAACCGGTGACGTCCAGGCTATAAGAGCCTCAGTATTTCTATTTTCTAGCCTTTCTATTTACATTTACTAATCAGCTACATTTTTAAGAAAGCAAAAAAAAAAACATGCGCAGATTGTTGTGCATTGCTTTGCCACATGTAGAAACAAATAAATCACGTTATGGTTTTACATGTGTACTGTATGTTGTGTTCTATCTGAATTATAATTGTATCTATTTAGGTTCTCAGTTCTAGCACAGCAGATCTGAAAATGTGTCAATTATTTGAAGCTAATGATTGTTCTCAGCCAATCAGACAGAAATTTGTTCCATATATGCAGTTGATTCATTAGGTTTATAATCTATGTTCCTCACTATCATGCCTCAATTCCATCTACTTCTTGGTCTTAAAAACACTGTAAATTGAAATCAATCCAATTTATTTCCAAAAATATATTGCATAATATGACTAGTCTACAGAATTATACTTTTGGCATACTTCCCATTATTTATATTAAGTCTGCCTTCGTGGCATTTGTATACCAACCACGGTTTTACGATTTATTGTAGAAGGTAAGTGAAAAATAAATATGCATAATGTCTCTAAGGAAAAGAAAGGTTTTACTGAATTTGATAAACTGCTCCTACAAAGCTAGGATTACTGGGAGCAGTGCTCATACTTTCAGTAATAACAGACAGATAATAACACATGTTCTACATTATAGTAAGTGTAATAAAAGGCAGAATTCATCTTTAATAGTACTTCAGTTGCAAGGACAGACACTGTAATGTGTCTTTAAAAAATACATGATCTCAATAAAAATCTTACAAAACTCCTTTTTAGTGGTATCTCAACTGCAGTAGAAAACCAGTCGACTATGGATTTAGTATTAGTTCATCATACTATATACACCGGAGACACCAGTATTGTAGTGCTGACAGACATGCTCTGACAGGTTATCAAAGGCTCCATTTTAAAATATGAAGAAAGATGATTCTATAAATGTTGCATGAGGGGATTAGGGAGGATCAATATTAAGTTGTAATGGGGTTTAAATAAGAAGTTATTTCATTTGAGTATACGTCTAAGATAAAATATTCATTAAAAGTAAGTTCAGAAGGTTAGACCATAGTGAACCCTATATAGGCAAAGCAAGAAAATAAAATGCAACTTGAAATGATTTTGTCTGGTTCATGTATTACACATGCAGTGCAATTGCAGGCAAGTCTACTCTAATGAATAGTTGAAGTGCCCCGATATATTAAATTTGTATGAGATTAGGTATAGAAAAACTTGTAATATTTAGAACTAAAAGGGTTCTTTTGGAATTATATGTCTTGTCAAAATTATATCAAGTGCATGTGAAAGGCTGCAGACTACAAAAAGAACATAACTTCCAGCTAGAAATGTGATGTTTACTGACCTGAAAAAAAAAATAATAATGGAAAAATGTTCTTTCTAAAATTCAGAAGATCAATACTGTAACAATCCCGGCGATGGCGGCATCCTGGACATTGTATTTGTCTTGTTTGTTATGTCCCTTTAAATGTTCTGTGTATTGTGAGGGTACAGGGCACACCGTTAGTGTGTGTGTGTGTGGGGGGGGGGGGTCACAGATGCCCATAAATGGCTGTATTTGCCCTTTCTTTAGTCAATCTGCAATTTATTGAGGCAGACCCTGCATTCCAAGATACCACACTATAACTCTGTGCTCAATATCACTCCATTGAAAGTACCATACATTCCAAATATTCTAACAACATGAGTATGGACTATTTCATTTCTTTACAGTCCTGAACTCAAAAACCCAAAATACCACTCCCAGCTTCTTTGTTCAATTTCTAAGAGAAAATATAATATTATAATCAGTTCTAACACAAAACTATTACAAAATTCCTTACACGTGTGGATTTGACTGGAATGAGACTGTGAGAGACAGAGTGAAAGGCTGAGAGAGTGCTTGTCTGTGAAGCAGTGCGTGAACCTCAAGTGAGTTGCAGCGTAAGAAAGAAAGAGAATACCTGTTTTATTATTTTGGCATGAACCCCGGCCTAAACCAGGAGTCGTTGTTGCTTATTTTATTAAGAGGAAAAATGGAATTCCATCTGGTCTCCCCTGAGTCTGTCTCACCTCCATAGCACAGAATGCTACAATACTGTATTTTGATTAACAACATTTGGATTTTTAGAACTTGGCTTACATGCATGCAAAGACAAATATGCTTCATGAATACTGGACAAAAATAACACCAGATTTTAAGCACATCTTAAAATATTTCAAAAGCCAGAGAAATGATAATGCTCTATGTATATGCCCCTGTATGTCAATCAATCTGGTACCTGATAATATCCTGAGTCCTTGATCTACCTCTGTGTATTAGGAGCACACTTAACATTTTAAATGAATTCTGCTAGATTCAGTTGAAAAAACATTTCTATAAAAAGCATGTGACAAGTGCAGTTAAGCCTATCAGTAGATTACATGTTACTTTAGTTGTGCAGATAGTAAACATAATGTTAAGGACTAAGTAATATTAGGCACTGATAACCTATCTTTGGTCTACAACACCTAGAGCTATTAAACCACCTTTACTTACAAATCATGCTCAACAGAATATAAGAGCATCCATTGCTCTATGCTCAAGGGAAGCTAAATCAGCTTCATCAGCAGCAGCTTTTTTTTTTTTTTCCTTCATGCTTGGGTGATATCAAACAATCCCTATATAAAATGAGATTTTCCAGACAGGTAGTCACTAGAATCAAACAAGTCTCTAAGGTCTTCAACAGTAATAATACTAAAAAAGATACAGTATCTGGCAAATACTTATTTTATTAATATCACTATGATTATAAACTGTGCTGTTTGACAGCCTTACAATCTTCACTACTGAAGTCAGTACATAGCAATTCAAGATTTGACAGAAGAAATGTAGTTCTCTGAAATCAGCTTCAAAAAAACTTTGCTACAATTCTTATTTTATCCTCTTACTGTACTACATACACAAGTTATTATTACTATTGTTGTATGTTTGAATATGTAAACACAAGCACTTTGCTCAAATAAACAGTCCTTATTCCTGCACAATCTGAGACGATCACTCAGGAGCCATTTGCTTTGCTTACACAGAGTAGGTCAACAATGTTACTGTCCCAAGTACAGTTTCTATCACTACTCTGTACTACAAGAGTCCCCAACGACATCTACTGAAAGGAGCTAATAATAACTGCCCAATGTTACTATAATGGGATTAACTTTCACCATACAGAATCTAAGAAATTTTGAAATGGGAAGGTTAATTTTCCCAATACAAGGGTTACATCCCATTCCTGATACATTCCTTAAGATGTCCATCATGGGATATGACCAGTTTTTTTGTGCACTAAGAAACAAGGCCGTGAGTATTTTTCGATGCTGTAATGGTTCCTAGAAAAGGTTTTTAGATTACATTTTTAATACTTAACATTGTGTTGACCAGAAATGGTTTAGGCTCTATGTATCTATTATTACTATAGTCAATACCCTCCTTAACTGGTACAGTCACTGTGGGAGTTAATTCATACTCAATTATTAGCCTTCAACTTTACTCAACACTTTTTCCCCCAAACATTGTTTTGGTCCTTTCTTTCACCATGGTCTCCAGTAACAGTCCATAGTTATTTCTTGTGCTGGCAGATTCCTCTGCGTAATGCTGGGTTTACCTAATATTTCATAGGTCAATATTTTGTCTATATTCTCTCTCTTCTAGGGTAGTCGTGTGTCTTGCATTTAAATCTGATCTTCTTTACCCTGTTTGGTGTCATTTACTGGGTAGCCAGTTGAACTCTGGTCTGCATTACTCACCATCAAATGTGTGTCCATCTCTTCAGCATCTGTGGGCAAAGCCTGTTCCTTCACTGTAGCCTTCTTTGTCACTTCTTTATTTTGGAAGTTTTGTGGACACTGCTCAATGGGGAGATAGTCACAAGACAAAAGCAGATTCTGGTGGATCACTTTGATTATGCCTCCTCCATTCTCAGGTTTTACTTTGAAAATTGGTCTTATTTAATCTCCCAACAACAATATACACTATCTTCCCAGTCGGAGTGAATTTTCCCTGGCCCTCACCCACATTTCTTACCAATACAGTTTTCTTGTCATAATGCCCCTTGCCTCCTGGCCGCTGTTTTTGCTGCAGACCTGTATGTTATCTCATAGGCTTCAGCCATCCAGTTTCTCCAGTTTTCTATGTAGTCTTGATAGAGCCTTCCCTTCTTACGGCAAAAAGATCAATAAGTAGCATGGCAGGCCTCCCACAAAATAAGTAAATAGGAGGGGGCGGGGGGGTAGGTAGCCCATGGCATTGCTACGAGTGCAATTATAGGTGTGGAACACCTTAGTGAGGGAGGTCTTCCAATCAGTTTTCTGTTCTTCAGTCAGAGTTCTTAACATTAAGAGCAGAGTTCTATTAAATCTCTCTACCTGACCGACAACTTTGGAATTCAGCAATGTTCTTTTAAACTGGACAGCATGATGGATTCTCGTTGGAAAGCTACATTTGAAGGCAAACTCATTGAATAGCTTGTCAGCCACAATTTTTGCTGATTTGTTAGTTGTAACATAGGCCTGGGCAAATCATGTGTAATGATCCATCACAACCAGGATATATTCATATCCCCCTTTACACATTTCCAGATGGAGGAAGTTCACAGAAACCACTTCAAAAGGGTAAATAGTCTTGATGTTTGACAAGGGTGATCGTGTTGATCTGTTTTGCTTTCTTTTCTTGAAGCATTCACATACCTTGGTCACAAAGTGCTCCACATCCCACTGCATTCTGGGCTATTAGAACCGGTCTCTGGTCAAGTTCAGTGTTCCTTCAATGTCAAGATACCTCGTTTCTTGGTGGAGTTCCTTGTAGACAAGTGGCTGGTACAGCTTGGGCAGGACAAGTTGGCGTGTGTAATTGGTTTTCTGGTATAAAGTGCCATCATCCCCCTCGATGTGAAACTTTGTCCATTCCCTTAGTAAGACTGTTACGTCGCTGCCTGACTGGCTTTTTCACTGGGTCTCTGATTTCACTTCTTGCGACTGGCTGAAGAGAGTTGAGCAGTCAGTCAACATCCCCTTGTTCTTCAAAGGAATTTAGTGCTATTGAACTCAACAATGGTGTTGCTTTATTTTGCTGCACTCTGACTCCCCGTGTGGTGGTGCTGATTTCCTCTTGATTGACCTCTTCAGTGCACTGATTTATGAATCCATTAATGTCAAATGGCATCCTAGACAGGCCAACAAGATCTGAATTTGATTTACTGGGGTGATACTAGATGGTGAAATTGAAGTCTGCCAACTCCGCAATCCACCTTTGTCCAGTTGCATTCAGCTTGGCGGTGGTGAGGACATAGATGAGTGCATTGTTATCTGTATACACAACGAATGAAGGTGTATGATACAGATCTCTGAAGCAGATCATAGATTGTCCATTTTAATGCCAGGAACTTGAGTTTGACTGAATGCACATGCCGACGACCTCCACAAGCAATAACCTATGTAGGTCTCAGTGGCTGAAAACAAAACTTGGTAAACTGTATTCATGAACTACAACATAAAGAAAATGATAATAACTGCACGGGACAACATCTATACACAGGATAAGATGTGCAGAAATTTTAAAAATCCAGAACGGTTGATTTATAATAACTGCATGTGATTTACAATGTGTCTGCGTTTCTTAAATTTAAATTAAAAAACAAATCTGTCAATGTTTCTGATTACAATTCGGATTGTACAGGGTATACCATTTATTTTCCTGATGGCAACACATTGCAACTATTGTAAGACATTTTCATGTATGCTGGAGCTTATCAACAGCTAGTGTAAAGTTTTGATGGATTTACAGAAGAGACACCATTTAAATAAAAACATGTTTAATCTTAAAAAATCTTCCTATTCACTCAAGCTCTGCAGTTATGTGCACATACTTTGCTTCCCTTGATGCCTACACGCTGAACAGCAACTCACTATCCCACACCCACACATATCCTGACACACCAATCTGAGGCTTCATAGGAATACACAGTTGCCTATGATCCAGATTAACTAAAAAGTGGGATTCTAATTACTAATCTTGTTGTACAGTGAACAGCTCTCAGTGGGTGTTAATTATAATCTGGATTATAATGTAGAGTTTAAAAAACAATAACAAAAGAAGTAACTGAACCTGAAAGAATGTGTTTGGATTCTTAAAACCTCATTCTTCTTTTGTAAACTAGAGATGATCTTCTGTTTTGGCTCGGTATGTCTGCCACCATTTCTAGGGTGCGCGCACTACCGTCAGTGTCTAATGTAGCCGTGAACATGTTCAGGTTTAGACAATGGGGGTTGCACAAGTAGACTGCTGGAAACTATTTAGCAATATAAGTAGTGAATATGGCAAAATTAAGGTGAACATACCCATAGTAAATTAAAAGCAGTGGTGGTAATGCTTAACTCAGAGATGAGAATGTTACCAGGTGAATACAAGAATTTTCCCCAGGTTAATTTTGCTTAGTTACACCCCCATTTTTACTTTTTAGAAGCACCCAGCAGGAGGGGCTAAATTACTTAAGGTTTTAAAAATGGGGAAGTAGCTCATATGCAGAGAGAGAGAGAGAGAGAGAGAGACGGAATGAGTACAGAGGGTAGTGGTGTTCCCTCAATATTAACAGCCATTAAAGGCAGATAAATAATAGGGATAGCTGGGTATCCTGGGAATTAGGATATGTTGTTTTCAGTTTTTCTTTCTGAAAACTTTTCTCCTTGTCTCCTATATTGGTAGGATCTAGATTGTTAAACCTGGACATCTTCCCATTTAACTTCCACATGATCAGTGCTATTCCAGATGACTTGGTCATCTGAAATAGCACTGTACTTGGGCCATTTACTTTTCTGATTACATATATATTCTACTTTCAGCATTCTTTAGTGCATATATTTAGTAATTTTAAATGTCACTGGAAGTTGAAGTATTTTCATTGTGAACATTTTTGTTTTTCTAAGGGTATGCTTATATAAACGATTAATAGGGGCATTGGATGAAATATTTCATAAACCAACAATAAATAAATATTGATCACTAAAATATCCCTTCCAGTTATAATTTAGCAAAATTCCCTTCATACAACCCCTTCCCCTTGCTCACCCAATCACTGATCATGCAGTATGCTTAAGGTGGGATCTACTCATCAGTGCTAATAAAAGTACAATGGGATAGCACAGACAGTGCAGTCAAAAAAATAAAAACAAGGGTTTCAGTTCAGCAGATTCAACAAAACAGTCCACGGTGCACACAGTGAGGAACAAACATCACAACAACACAAACACCACGATTCGTCACCTGTGACACATGCATCACTATACTGTGCTCAAATTTAAGACGCAGGCTATTTTTGAGAAGCAAAAAATGGTTAAAGTATGTGTGAGGTGTGTGAGTAAAAATGGATTTTCCAGACAGTGATTTACGTGTAAAAATTAAAATTTTATTTAATATTATAATAATAATAAAATAATAAAGAAGGATGTGAGGGAGGGAGTGCTGGAGTAATCAAAAATAAAGGAACGGAAGCCTCTTAGTCCTCTTCGCGCTCTGCTTAAATCCAAAAATAAAACAAAAAGGAATAAAAACAGAAAAGAGCCAAGTTAGTAAGGCCTCCGTTCTTGACACAGTCCAAACTCCCACGTACTTCCCTCCAGCCTTTTTTCCCCCGCCTCTATTCCTTAGGACCAACCCTGAACACAGTAGCACGTTCCTTTTAGTATGCAAACCCCGCCCCGGTAGTCAATGGATCACCAATCCCAAACTGACAGGTATCCTTAATTTCACTTGACTCCAGTGGCTGGAATTTACATACTCGTACTTCCGCCCCTCACAAAGATGCCCCCCCTCAAAAAGATGACTTTTGTCATGGTCACAAGACATTGGTAAGGGAAGTCCCAAGTTGGTTTGATGCCTTCTACTGTTGGGAGGCTGAATTGCAGACCGAAACCCCTTTGACTCATCACAGTGTGTCTTAAATTCGAAAGAATACGGTAATGTATTTTTTTAAGTATATCCCTTTGCCAAAGTGGATGTATGTATGAATTTAATGACAGCAGCTATATCTGTAACATGGGATTACCTTTAGACTAGACATTGGCAATCGCTGCACATGTACATGTAACGTAGACAAGAGATTTTCTATAGCCTGTAAATTATTCAGCACCCACATTTAATTCCAGATGCTCCATTTCCAAAAATAACAGCGGTATCTTTGACTTTTTCATGCAATGACCCAGTGCAAGTATTTTTAAGTATAAAGGCCTTTTCCCCTAGGAAACTCAATTTTACTACACCTTCTTTTTTGTTATCTGTGTTGTGCTATTTTGTGCATCCCATGACATACAGCATTTCTTTGGATGCATAAAATATCATACTGCTGGTACTAAAAACATTTACATTTTTTTTATGCATTTTGGAAAACAGTTGTTTAACATAAGAAATGTTAACCTTTAGACCTTTGGCAATAATATATTTATAATTATTGGGCAAAGACATCCTGCATTTCATAGGATGAAGACAATATCACTTGCGTCAGTGTGATATATGCTTACACTTGTAACAAGGTTTTACAGATTCCTAATATATTATGCATGTGTAAATAAAATGTTGGGGTTTACTTTAGAAAAATAACAGGGAAAAGTGAGGTTATAGAGACTTAACCCTGAAAGTGGAACAGCTGGTAATTTGCTACAGTATACGTAACAGACAGTGTTGTGTGATGCAATGCCGTTACAGATTGTCTGGCTCTTCTGCACTTGCTGTGTGACGTTACATATAGAAATAATGCTTTGACATTTATGATAATACAGAAACAATTAAATTGTACTGATACACATTTGTAAAGCCTATAATCCACAATCTTTGTTTTTTATCTTAAACACTGACTCAGTGCCAAAAAGCTGTCATCTTCCCGCAGTCCTTGTTAACTTCAATAAATAACTTACTAACATACATTGCAAATCCAACATCTAACCTCTAGTGACTTGGGTGTCAAAGACACCTATTCAGAGAGACTTAATTTAATGGTGAACAATTAATCAACAGCTTTACATGGGTATAAGCAATGAGTCATTAACTGGGAGTGTTGTGGCACATTTAAAAAATAAAATCTCATCTCCATGGTAATAGCATGCATCCCTATTCCCCAGGGATCATTGAACATGCTCTCCAGACTTACTGTATGTCACTGTAGAAAGGCTTTATACTGGATACTGCCAGGGGATAAAACTTAAAAAAAAAAAAAAAAAAAAAAAACATGGTTTCTAAAACCTAATAGAAATGCAGAAGTTGTATTGCTGTGCCTTCCGGTTATATTAAAGATGAATTCAGTGAAATTGGAGAGAAGCACATTTTCTTTAAATGACGTGACATGTTTTAAGAAATTGTTGTACTTTTATATATACATTTTTCTCTTTTGAAAAGCTAAAGGCTACATTATAGTTGCCATCTGTTATTGTTTTTTAATACAAATCCAGCTTTTGATGAGCGGCTAGTCCATGAGGATAATCAGGAGCCTCAGGAAAGCAGTAGAAGAAAACCAGCTTTTGGAAGCGTATCACAGAGAATTGAGAGCTAGAATTCAATAGTGTAACCCGGAAGCCATGATACAATTGATGATTCTGCGGAGCCCCCGAGCTCAGACTACAGAACATTAACTGCATTCATAAGGGTGATCTAGTTTTCTTAGAAGTGTTCATTGAAGAAATAAAAGGTAACACATACTGGACAGGTTCCCTTGTTTTATGTGAATAATTTGACCTCTTTGTGACAAAACATAAAATTGCCTCGTAAAATTCCCTGCAAATCTAAAAGATCAATGTTTCTCTGGTAAACTGCATTGTCCCTAGTATGGTACATTGCACAATTGTGTGTTGATGCTTGTTCAATATGCATAGGATGTTGTAAGCAAACTTTTGTTCAAAATTATTGACACTATTTTTTATCCCCATTCCTATGGGTGTTTGTATGCAAATAAATGTTATGTTAATCACTAAATAGCATGTGAGACGAAAATCACATTGCAGCAGATTGGAGTTTCCCAACACATGTAAAAATGGTACCTTATATTTAGGGCTTCTGTTTTTCAGTTTTTATTGATTTCATTTTTCGGTGCTTTTTTTTTTTGTTTTTTTTAGAAATATAGGAATCAGTTAATTTCCAAAGTTTTTTTCCGTCACAATTTGTATTAACTTGACAGCAGTTGCACACTTTCCTTTGCTGTCTTCAACAACGAAATCCTTATGGTCGCGGCCATATTCTGTTTTGTTTGTGAGTTTAGGCATTTATTTACATTTCGCCAGAATTTGCATTCTGTTTTAAATTCCCTATCGTCGTACCGTAACATACTGTAGCTTTAAATCTCGTGAGCAAGAACATCTCGTTTTAAATCGCAAGCATGTTACAAACCTCCAATAGAAATATAGGAATGTGCTGCCACTCAGTAGTTGGGGTCAGTTTAAAGTATTCAGAACAAATCAATGCAAGGAAGGAGGAACATTTCCAAACTGCACTGAAAGTTTTTTTTTTGGTAGGTTACTGTATTTTCTTGATTTTGTTTTCGCAGGGAAAGCGGTAAAGTCATTTCCAGTGTTTAGTGGATATGCACCGATTTCATTTTTTGTATCGGGAAGTTGTATTGGTTTTTATCAGATAAAACCAAAAATCAGAAGTCCTACTTATATTCAATCACTAAATATGTAGCACTTTCACCAGTGTAGTATATAATTCCACTTAAAAATTTCAATTTCAAATTCTAATAAATGATGTATGTTTCAATTAAACACACACACATACACTCAATGCCGTGCAAAAGTCTTAGACATGTTGCATTTTTCTACTTTGATGCATTATGAGCATCAACAATTTATTCAAAGCCTCCACTAGTGTTTTCTGCTATTATAACAACCTTGCTTGATAAAGAAGAAAAATCATTGAGTGAAATAGCTTGATTTTCAAGGTGTGGTATGCGAAGCATAGTCCACAAGTACAGAGAAACATTATCTGTAATTGACAAACCCATGACTAGAAGAGCCAAACAGGGTCTTTAGGACAGTTAGTTTGTCAATTACAAATGATGTTTCTCTGTACTTGTTAATTACGCTTCGGATACCACACCTTGAAAATCAAGTGTTGTGGGCTATTTCAGTCAATGTTTTTCTTTATGCAAGTCAAGGCTGTTATAACAGTAGAAATCACTAGTGGAGGCTTTGAGTAAAGCCTCCATTAGAGTTGATGCTCATAATATATCAGAGTAGAAAAATGCATCATGTCTAAGACTTTTGCACAGCAGTATATATATATATATATATATATATATATATATATATATATATATATATATATATATATATATATATATATACCCAAATTCCACTGGCTCAAAGTGGCAGGAGGGTGATAACAGGTTCTCAAGATGAAGTACAGCAGGGTCCCCTGACTCTGGCAGGTTCAACCATACTGTGAAAGATTGAGTATCATACTCGGCCAAAGTGGAAGGGGCACTCACCAACCTGCCTGGCCAGTGTGGTGAGTTATGGCTGACCCAGAAAGCACAGACTAAAAAAGAAGACAATAATTCGTTTGGCAAATCTGGACATGGTGACAGGAATAAGAGGGGTAACAGACTAGTCGAATTTGCAGAGAACAAGAACTTATTCATCATGAACACCTTCCAGAAGAAACCCATCAGGAAATGGACATGGAGAGGACCCAACAGAGTGAAGAATGAAACTGACTACATACTCACCAACAAGAAGCATGCCATACAAGATGTCTCAGTAAAAAAATGATTTTTACACAGAAAGTGACCACAGACTTGTAAGATGCAAAATACACCTAAACACAGCACTGGAGAGTGAAACTCGTGATGACGAAATCCAACACAATCAATGTAGAAACATTCTAGAAGCAAAGCCTTGTGTTTCAACTGGAATTGAAGAATAGATTTAGTGCTCTTCAAGATCTTCAAAAAGATAATGCAATTGAGGTCGACAAAATCTATGAGGAAGTGATGCAAGTAATTGTAGAAACAGCAAAAAACATCGCTGGAACACAGAGTACAAAATGCAACCAGAAGATCATGCAAGAGACAAAAGACTCTATTGAGGAAAATAAGGGAAATGAAACAAACACCAGCTCTGAAGTCAAAGATTGAATAGATTGAGGTCTGCAAGACAGTAAGAAAGCGCATTACTGAGGATATGCAGTTGTTCAACTGTAAGTTGGTAGAGAAAACTATTGAAACAACCAAAGCATGAAGAAAGCAAAACAAAGTCTGATCGTCAGGAAAAAACAGATTTTAACAATCAAACAAGAGGACGGGACTGTCATCAAGAACCACAAATTTATTTTGAAGAGACTCAAAGAATTTTACAGAAACATATATCAAGATGAAAAGAGCAATGTAACAGATGTTTTATTTATTAATAATATTAATAAACAAAACTTTTGCCCATCAGCAAAAGTAGCTTGTTAGACCACACATAGCTGTGAAAAGTGGGTGTAATCTCCTTGTCAGCTTTATATTACACTGTAATTTTGTCACTTACTTAGTGGGTCAACTTTGGGGTGCATTTATTTATCTTGCCTTGGCCACCTTCGATAAGGGTCTGGAGTTACCCCATTGTTGCTTTCTTCTCTTGACATTGTTTTTGATAAAAGCAGACTCCGCGTGGGCGTGCTCTAACTTAATCCGGGACCGGACCAGGGCCCTGAACATGGCTCCTCAGTCAAAGAGACCCTCCCCGGTGATCTTACACATACTGGTATTGTAGATGGCCAGTCTAGTAAGAGCCAGGAGCAGATTCACCAGGAGGTCTCTCGCCTTGCTGGAGCCACGAACAGGGTGCCCAAAAATGAAAAGGGTGGGGAGAAATGCAGCCAGAACTGCAGCAAAAGGTTCTTCAACAGAAGAAAGAATGACTGCAGCCTGGCGCACAAATAATATATATGAACTACCGACTCGGACTGACCGCAGCAAGGGTATGCAGTGTCCGAGTCGGTAAAGTGACGCAGGATCTCTCCTGACGTGAGCACTCCGTTGATCCTGACAAAAGGACGCAACAGAGTATACGTTCTGGCAGCTCCGCATCCTCTCCAGATCAACGGGATCCGAGGCCACCAGGAGCACATCATCAACGTAAGCCGACAGGACCACCCTTGTGTCCGGCGTGCCGAGAGCCAACCCCATGAACCTTCTATACCTTCTAGTAACAGTTTATGTGACGTTAACTGAAAAAATAAATAAAGTGATAAAGGTCAATATGTGAACCTGTAAACTATATATGTATAGCTAATATTCATAAGAATAAAATATAATATAGGGATAAGCCATAATATACTGTACTACAATTGAAAAATGCCACCATTTAAAATAATGTTGTATAATTTTTGCTATAAAAACAGTGGAGAAATAACAACCTCTGATTGCTTAAACAGCATCACATGACCGTGTGAATACCTAGCGAATACGTATGATTTACATACGAATGACCCGCTTCACAGTGTATAAATCAATACGCACAACGTTATACAAATTCCATGACAAAATTCCATGGCAAACTGACATTTTATTTATTAGCTATAAAACCACTGCCACAAAATGAGTGACATTCTACCCATTTCCTTTAACATATCTGGGGATGAAGCTCCAGAGAACTAGTACAACACTAACACGAGCACCACCATAGCCGCTTTTTGAACGGCTTTTGCAATTCAAATGTAAATATCTCTGAGTATGTGAATATCTCGTGGATGTCCGCTCTTAAGTGTTACAAAATATTTGAATTAAATACCCATACGGTGTTTCAGCTGCAGAATCGTAAAAATTAATAAGATATAAGCACTTGCTTCTTCAACCGCCAGACCTGCAGTGTTTGCAGCATATTGAAATCAATACAATATTGCCGACAATTTAGTCTGGGCTTTGTAATAAAATCAAAAATTATTGTGAAAGAATGTATTATATCCTCCTGTTGAGTGCTGCAACACTAATGAAAGTCATTCTACACATCATATATTATTATTATTATTATTATTTATTATTATATTATTATTATTATTATTATTATTATTAGCCATTGTCACAAAACATACACATTGAATCATAGTACAGTGTGATATAGCTACGCTACTTTTTTCTCATCTGTCTGTCCTCTGAGTAGAGTTACCACCAACAGCTCAAGCCGTGCCAGCCCCCTTTCATTCCACTACACTCCTCAGGCAGAACGACTGTGCAGTGACCATCGGGGACTGATGATAAACGAAAGCTATAGACTGCTGCATTTTACAACGCAACAAAGTACAGTGTGGATATACATCAAATCGCAAGGCTGTATTCTGTCAAAGGTGGTACTTGCAGGTGGCCTGTGGCTGTTTTTAATAACGTTTTGGACCTGGTGGCCATCAATGCTTTGGTTTTGTACAAGGAGTGCACTGCCAATACAATAACTCAGAGGGACTTCATTTTGCAGCTAGCCCTAGAGCTACAGCAGAAACATTGTGATAAGAGACACAAAAGCCGGCTGGCAAATGCCCCTCAACCTTCAGTCAGTGCTGCGCACACTGGCACACAGAATAAAAGACAATGCCAGGTTGCTAATTGCAACAAAAGAGAACTTTTGATGTCTGCGCCCATTGTGAAAAGGTAGTTGTACTGAGAAGGCTGTAATAGAACTCTGAACAAACACGCAGCCTTTTTACTCTGTTTCTACGTTATGTTATATTTTTATTTTATAACTAGTTACTTATGTTTTATAATTGTATATGTGCAAACAGCTTTCTACATTTGTTTACACTGAAGTTTAAGTCTATTTTATTACAGTTTTTCATGTTTATGTATATGTGCTCTTGTAACAGCTGGAGAACCAAACTTATTCTTGTATGTTTTAGAATAAGATGATGGAATATGGTTGACTTTTTTTTTTGTTAGCCTGCAGAAACTGGCTATCTCTGCATTACTATACATTGTTATTTCTGTAATAAAGATGTCTTAGAATTGATTTGACTAGTGTGACTTAACCACAATGTTTTGAATATTGCTATCATTTCCTGATAGTGTGAGTGTCAGTTGAGAATAACAAGATGTTATCACTATAGGATAAGTGACATTAACTGTCATTATCTTAGTCAAAAGTGTTTTAACCTTATGTTGTAGAAATCGGGTTGTGGCTGGTTTTAGATTAATTACATAAACTCTGTGTAATATTACTAGCAGCAGAGAAGCATTAACAGATTGCCAGTGAAGTGTTATCTCTCTAAAAACTACCTTCTTAATCATCGACTCTTGGAGATTTAATTCATTTTCTGTCCAAACAATTTGGCGTAGTCTGCATGACACTGTACTGCGTTTGGAGATGTTTCTGGTCCTTGTGTTGTGCAGTTGCACTGTACTACAAGAGTGAGTAGTAGACGTTCTGTTATTGTGTAAGGCACAGACCATCTTTTGACCATGTTGCAGTGTCTAATTAAATCCAGAACTTCCCTTGAGTTGTATAATAGTTGGTTTCTTTTTGCTGTGTTAATTGACAAAAGGGATCTGCAGCATGTTGTGTTGAGATCATTATGTGGTGGCTAAAGACAGTGCTGTGAGTGATTCCCCAGACTGATCTTCCCATGGTAGCGTATTTAGTCAAGTCATAGAGATTAACCACTGAACTAAATATGTGAGTGAATCAGGGATCTGCAGCATGTTGTGTTGAGATCATTAAGTGGGGGTTTAGAGACGGTCTGCTGAGAGTTGCTCGGTATAGGTCTCACCGCAGGGCGGTGAATAATTGTTGAATATATGTTTGTATGTTAATAATATACAGTATGTTTATGTCTAATGGTGATCAATGAATTCATAATAGTGGTTGGCCTTGAGCCTACCAGCTGAGCCAATTAAAAATTGACTAATTAATTGGATTCTTATTAATAAAGGGAACAGTGTTGTACCTAGGGATATTTTGAAGTCAGTTGCAATCTGTTTCGTTGTCACCATCAGGTAATAGGATAAACCTTTTATAATAACTGCCACCAAATAGTGGTGTGGACGAAGGTATTGGCATAAACCTTAGTTAAAGTCCTAAGTGCACTAAACGCTGTGTACATCTAGAATAATAAAACAATGAAACTAAGTATATAGGAGGGCATAGGATAAGCCAATAGTGTAACTTTCCACACAAGTTAAAACCAATGAATGTAAATTTAATGTGCAAGGAAACAAAACCATTTATTAAAGTACATGCCCAGAGAGGGAGTGCTTTTTGCTTTCTTAGTATATTATTGGAACAATAGATTGGTATAAAAAGACAGAAGTAGTTAACTGAAAGTAAACTGGCTGAATATAAAATACATGAATACCTGGTTGAGAAAACAGGCAAACACCATAATAAGATGGAACAAGACGGTTGGTCATGTGACATGAGTCATGAGGCTCAGAAAGAATGGTTTATTAAACAAAAGAAGGATAAAATGGAAATAAATGTTTAATGATGGTAGGTGTCTAAGTGTTGTTTGGTTTCATTTTATATGGTGTTGTGTACATTGTCTGGGGAACAAGGGAGTCTGAACAACTCCAGGATGTCAAAAGACAAAAATCAGAATGATTAGAACATGGAGCATAGATTATGTTGCAAAACATGATAAAAAGGGAGTCTGGTGCAGAATAGAAATGAACCTGTTATCATAACAGGGCAGCAATGAATAGACAGAATCAAGAAAAAATGAAATAAAATTAAACAAGCTAATTGTATACGAGCGATGTGACATACTGTCGAGGAGTTACAAATGCGATATGATTTTACAGAGGAAAATTGTAAGTAATTATCTGTCGAGAATAAAGGTTTGAGAGAGGAAGTCAAGCAGTTAGAAACACTTAAGTACTACTTTGGTTGAAAGGAAATTGTCTGCTGTACAGCAATTGGAAATGTATAAGGAAAATGCAATGCAAAGACAGCATTTGGTACATTGTCAGAAAAAGATAATTAATTTGGAATCAAGTTTGGAAAATGCACAGGTAGTCTATGGAAAGTGTTCGACTGTGCAGGGTCTGTGTCTCTGTCTTGCAGATTCAAAGAAAAAGAGATTAACCTTATTTGGGCATAAGAATGCTTTGTTCCTTTAGAAATGAATCTAACGAGTAACAACTGCCAGTTGAATAAAATTTCTTCTTAGGATATTTAAGTGTAAAACCAAGGGAATTTGAATAATGTTTAAATTATGTTACAAGCAATGGCAACACCAGGGCGGTAAGCCAAAGGATGGTCAAAGTGGGGCCAAGCAATGCTCTAGTTATGATCGTAGAGGACATGCAAAATGAACTTGTTGGGCTAAGGGAGAAGATGCTGAGGGAAAAGAACCCCAGCAACAATGCGAAATGCTAGTGGATACAGGAGCTAGTGTCTTTATCATGGATGTTAAAGTTCCTCTCACTACTGACTATGTGATTATTGATGGTGTTGGAGGAGAAACACAAGCTGCATATAAAACAAAACCGGCGCAGCTGAAAATTGGAGAACTATGTAATTCAGTAGAATGGTGTTATGTCAAAACACATAAGTAAAGTATTTTAGGATTGGATATAATGTCTAAATTTGGATTGATCATTGACATAGGAGCACATAGTGTAGTTTTGGTAGATCAGATGAAAATTATCAGCGCCTCTGAAGTTGTTTCATGTAAGTGAGTCGAGTCCGGAAGTACAGCAGGTAGCTGAAAAGTATCCGCATGTATGGGCATGCCACAGCAATGACAGTGGGAAGGATGGGATGTGGAAATCGCAGTGGAAGGAGAACCCCCCCCCAACGTCAGTATCCAGTCAAAGCTGAAGCAGTAGAAGCTGTACGAGGCATCATACCAGATCTGCTTCAGCAAGAGATAATGAGAGAGTATAACTCTCCTACCAGTGTTTGTATACAAAATGGAGGCTAAGGACAATGGGTTCACAAGACCCAGACTAAACTGTATAAAAAATAATGTATTATTTGTTGTCTCATTGCAGGAGGAGCAGTGAGGGACTGACGTGTACTTAACGACTGCCGGGCCGGCCCAGAGGTGGAACCCATTCCACAATGAATTGGTATGACTAGGCAATATCCTTGGGATACAAACTACACATGTCTCTCTCACCTCACAAGTAGAAGCTGACTCTGTATATGCTGTTAATCATACCTTACACTTTATGAGACCAAAACACCCTCAGTGCCAGGGAGGGAAAGTCCTGCAGGACGAATGATATGATCATACGCTGTTTGCCACACACATATGAAAAACAGAGGTCAGAGAACCACTGGCAAACTCAGACGACAACATGGTCTCATTTGAAGTGTTTTTTAAATCCCCAAAAGTAATGACTAAAGCTAAGGTTTACAATTTTAGAAAAGCAAACTATGAAGGTATGAAACAGAGACTAACAGAAGTAGATTGGAGTAAAATAGAGAAAACACCCACAGAAGAAGGATGGTTGTTCTTCAAAAATGTAGTACTAGAGGCGCAAAACAATTATATCCCTAAAGTAGACAAATCTAAATGTAAAACTAAATTCAGCGAAAAAAGGCACTTTACAGATCACTAAAAAAGGACCAAAAAGAAAGTACGCAGAAAGAGTACACAGAGCTGCAAACGCAAGTCAAAAAGGAAGTTAGAAAGGCCAAGAGAGAAATAGAAATGAACATTGCTAAGGGAGCTAAAACCAATTCCAAAATGTTTTTCCAATATTACAACAGCAAGCGAACATTCAAAGAGGAGATTAAATGTTTAAGAGATACAAATGGCAAAATCGTAGATGAAGAAAAAAAAATAGCAAATATATTAAATGATTACTTTTCACAAGTTTTTACAAAGGAAAATACTGACAACATGCCCCACATGTCATCCAGTTCCTATCCAGTTTTAAATAACTTTAGCATAACTGAGGCAGAAGTGTTAAAGGGACTAGGAGCTCTTAAAATAAACAAATCCCCTGGGCCAGATGAGATCCTCCCAGTAGTACTCAAAGAAATGAAAGAAGTAATTTACAAACCGCTAACCAAGATCATGCAGCAGTCTCTTGACACAGGGGTGGTACCGACAGACTGGAAAATTGCAAATGTAATACCGATCCACAAAAAGGGAAACAAAACTGAACCAGGTAACTACAGACCAGTAAGCCTGACTTCTATTATATGCAAACTTATGGAAACTATAATAAGATCCAAAATGGAAAATTACCTATATGGTAACAGGGTCCTGGGAGACAGTCAACATGGTTTTAGGAAAGGGAGATCGTGTCTAACTAACTTGCTTGATTTTTTTGAGGATGCAACATCGATAATGGATAATTGCAAAGCATATGACATGGTTTATTTAGATTTCCAGAAAGCTTTTGACAAAGTCCCGCACAAAAGATTAATTCTCAAACTGAACGCAGTTGGGATTCAAGGAAACACATCTACATGGATTAGGGAGTGGTTAACATGTTACTGATTAGAGGAAAAACCTCAGAATGGAGTGTGGTAACCAGCGGTGTACCACAGGGATCAGTATTAGGTCCTCTGCTATTCCTAATCTACATTAATGATTTAGATTCTGGTATAGTAAGCAAACTTGTTAAATTTGCAGACGACACAAAAGTAGGAGGAGTGGCAAACACTGTTGCAGCAGCAAAGGTCATTCAAAATGATCTAGACAAGATTCAGAACTGGGCAGACACATGGCAAATGACATTTAATAGAGAAAAGTGTAAGGTACTGCACGCAGGAAATAAAAATGTACATTATAAATATCATATGGGAGATATTGAAATTGGAGAAGGACTCTATGAAAAAGACCTAGGAGTTTTTGTTGACTCAGAAATGTCTTCATCTAGACAATGTGGGGAAGCTATAAAAAAGGCTAACAAGATGCTCGGATACATTGTGAAAAGTGTTGAATTTAAATCAAGGGAAGTAATGTTAAAACTGTACAATGCACTAGTAAGACCTCATCTTGAATATTGTGTGCAGTTCTGGTCACCTCGCTATAAAAAAGATATTGCTGCTCTAGAAAAAGTGCAAAGAAGAGCGACCAGAATTATTCCGGGCTTAAAAGGCATGTCATATGCAGACAGGCTAAAAGAATTGAATCTGTTCAGTCTTGAACAAAGAAGACTACGTGGTGACCTAATTCAAGCATTCAAAATTCTAAAAGGTATTGACAGTGTCGACCCAAGGGACTTTTTCAGCCTGAAAAAAGAAACAAGGACCAGGGGTCACAAATAGAGTTTAGACAAAGGAGCATTCAGAACAGAAAATAGGAGGCACATTTTTACACAGAGAATTGTGAGGGTCTGGAATCAACTCCCCAGTAATGTTGTTGAAGCTGACACCCTGGGATCCTTCAAGAAGCTGCTTGATGAGATTCTGGGATCAATAAGCTACTAACAACCAGACAAGCAAGATGGGCCGAATGGCCTCCTCTCGTTTGTAAACTTTCTTATGTTCTTATGTTCTTATATGGTCCGGAAGATCTGTATGGCGTGTGGCATCTAGGCATGTGGCAGCTTAATTGGACTAAGAAGTGTGGAGTGAGTCACGATTTGTCCTGAGGATAGTGAGGGACCCAGCAAAAAGGGGTGGGGCTTGTTTCCTTTGGGTGACTGATTCAAAGGGAAAGCAAATGTCCTCCTGTCCACATACCTATGTACCTACATCATATGGTCTGATTGAAATTGGGGAACCTTTGGGTTTATTACAAAATGTTATCTGGCATCGGGTTCAGGTTTATGTCCATTTATTAGTCTACTTTTTCTACTCTGTATCAACTGTTTATGGGTCAGGTTAATGATGCTACTAAAGGATATCTCCAACAAAGTAAGGTCAACCCGGACGGTAAAGTCAGAGGTAGATAGCATCGTGAGAGCTTATCTGAAGCTGCTGAATGGATTGGGGCTGCTAACTCTGAAATCAATACATTGAATGATGAGTCTCAACGTCAATATGATGGCAACACACATGTATGCTGCTAATGGTTTAGCAGAAGCTGTTGTGTCTAAACACTGCAATGCTGAAGCTATAAATATAACTTTAGGATCTAGTAGAATGTTATTAACTGCAATAAAGAATTATTGAAATGTAACGGAACCACTTTTTTAAGGGATATTACCAATTTGCTTTCCGGACGACTGCCATTGGCACATAAATCTCAAATAAGAAGTAATGATACGCCGTACTCACCCGTCCATTCCGGGGACCCCATGAAACGAGTAACATTACATCAGATCTTAATCCCCTCCGGGGACCCTCTTCAACCTATCGCATTAATAACGGTCTGTCCATTGGAAATGCAACAATGTAATCATGTGTATACGCTCACCACTGTAGGATGGGTGGGTAATAATTCTATGTACTATGTATTGTTGTGTTCAAATAAATTATATTGTTGTATGTACTTGTAACGAGAAACTGAATGTAACCCATTTACAACTGTGTGCTATAGTACGACCACTTAAAGGATTTGAGCAGATTGTGCAGCAAAACCGCACACATTGGTGCGAAACCTCAGATCGCACCCACCTATAGATTCAACATCACCAATGTGTTGCAAATGTCTCGTACATGTCTATGTTAATCACTCCATCACTCTAGGTTCTAAAACTATACATGCTTTACCCCACCTCTTTGTGGTATGATGACACGGCCCGTGGTCATGGCAATGACCAATGCAAAATTATAAACATGATAGCTGGTTGGACAGCTGAGATATGACAAGTTTTGTCATCATTTGATTTGTCATGACATTAAAGCGTGTTGGCAGGATAGAGTCAAAATATCATAACGAGTTTGGTAGCATAACAAACAAGACTGTGTATTAAGTAAGCCCAGAGGCGTAGTAAGACACAAGGCTGTAGCCTGGATGCTAGGAAAGATAGTTCCAATACATGTAATAGTTCCAATGAATTTAACAGATAAACTAATTATTTTTAATAATAAATTAAATAAATTATCTGAATATTTTCAGTATTTGTCTGATGAAGTTGACAGTACCAGGGAATGTACAGTTTTATAAATTAAATAGCTGGTTACACAGTTAGACAGATTGTGCAGTAGGTGGCACTGTTTGGTGAGTAGGGGAGTTTGTTTCTGCCTTTTTGTTTACGAGTTGACGACGGCACTGCAGAGAGGATGTAACTCCAGGACTAATTGTCTTTCTTAGCTGGTGCCCAGTAGCTTCTTAAACTACCTTATAAAATGGGTTGGTAGATATCTGCGTCCTGAGTACCAATAATTTAAGTTTATTTAAGTCTGTTTGGGATACAACAGGGTGATGTTGTGACTTGTCTTTTTGTTGTCGCTTGTAAGTTTTCAGGACAGAAATGAAGACGTTTTAAAGTGGGTATCTGAAATTATGTTTATAGATCCACTGTGGGACAAAAAAAAAAAAAAAAAAAAAAAAAAAAAAACGATTCAGGCTGCTAACTGAATACTGTGTGCCAGCTGATGTTATCACCTCGGCAAAGAAACTTCTTAAAATTGTATTTATTTCAGTCTTACGTGCAGTTTTCCACTTTCAAGTCCATATTATTATTTTTTTTTGTTTGTGTTGACCAATCACTAAAACCTGACACAGCCCAAGTGGTTACTTTTATTTTTTTTAGTATTCCACTCTTCTTTATTGTGGCTTCCATTGTACTAATTTAAGCAGTACTGAGAGAGAGGTGTCTTGTAGTACTCAATGTTTCATTTTTTCCTGACTTTTTTTTAAATTGTTACTGTCGGTTCCGTTACCCAACTGTTGCTGTCAAAAGCCTCTAGGAATGTGTGGACATTGGAGTCACCAAACAAGTTAAAATTGACATAGAGGAAGTCTGACATTGTATTATTATTTTGTTTTTATTGTGGAATAAATGTTGGCCAATTCTTTTTTTAAAACATTCTTAAACGCTCAGCACAATAATATCTGTTTGTAAAAAGTCTCAGTTGCTGTTACTTGTTTTTACCTGCTGAGTAATGTTACGTTAACATATAAAATTACATACCGCTTTGTAGTTTTCCATATTCTGTACCAAACAAAACTGACCAAAGTGAAATACTGCACTACTATTATGGTTTCCAGTAGATATCATTTTGTAGTTTCTTTGATTACACAATGTTAAAAAAAAAGACCTAAATTACGTTCACATAGTTTATTTGTATTATGTCTCAATCCTAAAATTCTAGGTGATAAACGTTTGGCCACAGCTGTACAGTGCCCTACTAAACCAAAGGGAAATTTAATTGTTTAGTTCACACTAGCAAATACATATGTTACTTTGTTGTAACTTTTGAGTCTAAAATAATATTTAGATTTGTATCTGTCTGTTTCAATTCCCAGATGCTGCATTTGCCTATATTCCTTCATAAATTATTAAAAATACTGTTTTGCAAAAAGGGCAAGGGACTTTCTTATCATTAGTGGAAGTCAGAGGTACACCAGTTGAATAATCATGTATAAATGAATTCTACCGAAACACACAAACACACACACATATATATATATAATATATATATATATATATATAATATTATATATATATATATATATATATATATATATCATGCCATTTGTCATACATTTTATTACCAATAGCATGCCGAGCAACGAGTAGAAATGAGTATCCATACCAAGTATAATCATTTTTCTGAGTACGAGTAATACAAGTAGGTTATTTTGCTATTACGCATTACTCATTATTCAGAGAAATAGATGTAAATAAAAATGCATTTAATTATATTATTGGGTCCAATATGAAAGTTGCACCTGTCAATCTCAGCTCTACTAACCAATCTAAGGGGAAGAGGAGGGACCATTGCGATAGTCTCTGGCACAGTGGAAGTACGTGTTGCATGAGTGAGGTCAGACAGACAAACTGTTTTCAGAGATATATAGTTATTTTCAGATTGAAAAGGGGATTTCCTAACTATTTTTCTAAAAGAATAGCACTTATTAAAATGTACTTATTTTTTAAATTGTTTTTTTCTTTATTAACCCTTTGCGGTGCTTTATCTGACTAGGTCCAACATTACAATGTTCCCTTTCCAGTCCAATGTCGGACCCTGTCCGACATCATAAAAAAGACTTAAAGCACAGGTCTCTAGTTGTTTTTTTCTCCGGAATAAACCAAGAAAACCATTCAATGCCCAGGAGCCGAATGAAGCTGAAAAAAAGGACGTATCTGATAACCCCATGCACCACAGAGATAGCACGGACATGAACAAAGAAAACAGCTGCTTCTGCGCTCAAAGAATACCATAAACATTTGCAGAGCTTTTTGAGATGTTATAGTAATAAAATATTGACTTTGATCACATTATTGAGGAGTTTGATGATAAAACGTGTGATCAGGAGAGGATTTATCAGTATGCACGTCTATAAAGAGGTATGTGAAAAATACAGCGAACAAGAGGTGGGGCTTGGGTGGAGATACAGTACTGAGTGTCCTTTTGCTATTCAGTGCCTTTTAAACCTGTTTTACTCTGAAAAATATATATTTTAAACAACGTGTGTAAAAATAAACAGGGCGTGGGAAAATAAATTGGACCTGACAAGCACTGAATAAATGGACCGCTAAGGGTTAAAGGTTAACATATTGCATTTTTTTAATATAGTATTGGATCTCAATGAGAGAGGCCCTTGGTAATTTAATTTCCATCTGTTCTGTAATCAGGATGCTTTGGGTGTCACTCACATGTGGATCATGAATGTGTTGGTTTAGGATTGAACCATATTAACACCATGTCATAACGCTATGTCAGGGGGTTGGAATTAGATTTTGATTTGTACTACAGCTAGGCAGGGTTAGTTTATGTGTAAACAAGAAGTGAATAGCAACGTAGTGATACATACTGCTTTGGGCCTCCTTTTGTGCTGTCGAATTACATGCCAAGTTGGGCATCTTTAATCACTTTTCTACTACATCATTGCAAATAATAAAAACAGATTATGTGTTATCTAATTAAGACTTCTGGTTTTCAGCATTTCCTGTAAAAGTAGATCTTACAAATAGGAAGGCATTTTATAACTGTTATACGCCAAGGCTTTTTATGATGCAAAATGAACTGTGTTGAGCAAAAACACATTAAATTAAGCATAAATACATTTTTCAGGTCAGTGGTTGCTTGCAGCTGTTAATGACCTTGAATACGTGAACTTGAATACCTGGTGACTGCAGACACAAGCAGAGATCTGGAAACTTTAAACGTGTGTCAAGCTCTCCGATTCCAAATTAAAAATAATCAAACAATAAAAGGCTAAAAAGAATTAATAAAACAATTCAAAAGCCAAGAGTGCAGGGTGTTCTTAAACTAGAATATATAGCACACAAATAGATACTACTGAGAAAAGCATTGTAATTTTCCATCTTATCTTTTCCCCTCATATTTAAACATGGGAAATTAATTAGCTCAGGAAAAGTGTGAACTCCAACAAGATGGTGCTAATCACAAAGATACCTCAGGATACCTCTCAGCATCTGCCAGAGCCACGATGAGTTAGTAGGAAGATTCGGTTAACACAAATAGTATTTATATTACTTAGAGTAGGTATGCGGCAATCAATTTGAAGCAATACCAGACAGCTAATTAATTTCCTTACGTTTACAGTTAAACATACACATCTGCTTTAAATAATTAACAACATGTAAAATACTGACATAAGCTACAGTTCCTAAACCAAATCAGCTCGACAGACATAATCATTCTATTAGGAATAGGAACGTGTAACAGGGGTGTTCTGTTACTGTGTGGATTTCCACTGAGAAACAAGAGAGACACAGAAGGTTTGAGATTGAAAACGCTACTCAGGCATCCAGGTTTTATTAACACAAAACAATCAGGCAGTTGCAGTGGTTGATGACCACCACTAGGGTACCAGCAACAGTATCCCTAGTTCAGAAAAGGCAAAAACAAAACACACTTGTCAAAACAAAGCTAGTAAATAAAAGGTTGCCAAGCTCAGACTGTGCGCTACTCCCGCTACATAGGGAGATTCCACACCAGAAAACTATTATCCACACAAACTAAACTTTGATGGGATTAAAATCCCCTAAATGAATCCCTACCATAAACACACACACACACACGCACACACACAGAACCCTGGCATACACATGGACGTTCTTGGTTGGTCCACTCTCCTTGGCTAACCATGCAGGTTTGATTCTTCATGCTGGTACACAAGAACAGGAACAAAAAAAGAACAAAGAACTGTTTTTTTCAGACCCTTTTTAAAGGCAGATGACTGGGGTTAATTGATAAGGAATTAACACCTGGCCACCTGCTACAGATTAAACTTCAATTAGGTAAGGGGAAGTCTAACCTCCTAGCCCTGTCTTATCTAACACACACATGAGGGTTTGCTCATTTAATGTTGTGCCAATGTATTGTTAAATATTTACACAATCATTAATACATTTACTTGTGATAAGGTGGATGCTAGAGCTGCACAATATTTGAAGATGTGAAGAGGCTCCTTTTGAGCACAAGTGTAATCCATTCAATTAGAGATAATGTATTTTCTTATTATTATTTATATATCACTGCCGGAACGCATAGTTGCAAATGTGCCTGTTAAGTTAGGAAACCTAATCCTTATTTTAGAGAAATACAATTTGTGGTCCCCCACACATACCCATGTGTCAAGAGAGAAGTGTTTGCTGCCCCACCATCATCCAAAAAATCAAAAAGAAATGCATGTTATTGTGTTGATGACAGAACTGACTTCATGTATTCATTTTATTTTTCTTTCTTTTTTTATTGCTTTTTACTTTTCCTGGTGTACTTCTCAATGAAAAAAATACAGCTTGAATTGGCCCCCCTGCTCAAAACAAGCTGGTTACCATGACAACAAGCTCAAGTGTACCTCAACCTTCATGGATGCAGGAAAATAAAAATGTTTATACAGCTTCAGGTTCGAATTTGTGACGCAAGCTCCATATAAGCCATTTTGTACAAACAATGCCAAAAACCATGAAAAATTTATACGAGCTCCAAACATTGAAGACCTGCAAACCTGCAGCTCTAGTGGAGACTCCCTTACCTTCAATTCCTCATTCATTCAACCAACAGATACAGTGGAATTTCACTGTGCATACAAATAATGAAAACAAAGTAAAAAAAAAAAAAATGAAATAAATTAAAATAACCAGTCCTCCTATCGAGAATATATTGTTCTTTGGCTGTGTGTGTATTTTCAGATGCATAAAGGATGCAATAAAAATCATTTTAGGCATTGCAGCCCTTATATACCAAATATAATTTCAATTGGTAAAATACTTTATGTGCCATTGACTTTATTCAGAACAGTTAAAGAATATTTGCACATTGTCATTTAATTATTTTAAATTTTGTCAAGGCACATACATACTAGTCTTTTCTATAAATAAGTTATTCTGAAAATTACAGAAGCATTAACATGAATCCTGTGTAAAATTGGATCTTAACTCAAAAAGTGATGTGTCACAGACTGCATCTACAATATATGTAAAGTAGCAGAAAGATTGTGCTTTTGAGTTGAAGTCTTATGAACATCTGTGGTAAAACAATCAATCTGCGCCATGCAGATGTCTCACAAAGATAACACCTGCAATTCTGATTGTCAGGGAACTCATGTGATAGATAACATATTTATTACAGATGAGATATGATAACACATTTATGCATATTATATATTCATGGATATCACATTTAGCTAGGGCTGTTAATTAATTGCAGTTAACGTATTTTTGTATTTTGTATTTATTTATTTTTTATTTTTTTAAACGCGCGTTAATCGCATTGCTGTGTCTTGAGCCTTTCGGAATACCGTACTTCAATCCCGGCCGAGGCAACATTGGATTGAGTGTCTGACGCTTACTTATCTACTGGCAAAGTGAGTTCCAGTATCAAACACGAGTATGTCTGGTTTGCTGGGTGCTGAATAGGTCTTCACTTGTCAAAATACACTAACAGCTCTTTTGCTGCAGACAATAACAATACACCAACAAATTAAACCCACCAGTTTCAACAAAAATTCAGGATCGCTGCAAGCCCATGAATCAAGTTAAGTATGATAATATAAGACTTTTTTTTTTTTAAAGGAGTGGGCTGCATTTCTTTTTTTATTGCATGTAGTATGTAAAGCCTACCAATTTTCTTGTTAGTTTGCAGGTGTTTTTTATTTTTAATTTTTTTACATTCTCTTCACAATTAACAGTTCATTTCCTGCAAGTGCTTACTGCAGCAACATATTTATAATTTTATTTAAAAAAATAATAATTTACTCCAATCCACAATCATATTTAAAAATAGATATCCTGTGATGAGTCAAAGGGGTTTCGGTCTGCAATTCAGCCTCCCAACAGTAGAAGGCATCAAACCAACTCGGGACTTCCCTTATCTTGTGACCATGACAAAAGTCATCTTTTTGAGGGGCGGCACCTTGGTGAGGGGCGGAAGTACGAGTATGTAAATTCCAGCCACTGGAGTCAAGTGAAATTAAGGATACCTGTCAGTTTGGGATTGGTGATCCACTGACTACCGGGGCGGGGTTTGCATACTAAAGGGAACGTGCTACTGTGTTCGGGGTTGGTCCTAAGGAATAGAGGCGGGGAGAAACAGGCTGGAGGAGGACTTGGTTGTTGTGGACTGTGTCACGAACGGGGGCTTTACTAACTGGTTCTTTTCTGTTTTTATTCCTTTTTGTTTTATTTTTTTGGATTAAAGCAGAACGCGACGAGGACTAAGAGGCTTCCGTTCCTTTGTTTTTGATTACTCCCGCACTCCCTCCCTCACATCCTTCTTTATTATTTTTACTTTTTTTTCTGTGTAATATTAAATAAAATTTTAATTGTTACACGTAAATCACTGTCTGGAAAATCTAATATGACTCATAAAAATAGATATCCTAGCCATGCGACGACTTTCGAACTCTTTGCTGCAAATCAAGCTTTGAACCGCACATAAACATTGTGTTGGGTTGTATTTGTAATCATTTAAACCAGAGTACCCACGTAAAATTTTGGTCTCCATGGGTGCATTTTCTGGTTAAATAAAATAAAATTAATTTATTACATTTAAAGTTTATTTACAATTAATGATAGAATATATAATAATAATAATAATAATAATAATAATAATAATAATAATAATAATAATAGCATCGGTAATAAAACTAATTTAAATTAGATGGATGTAGTAATTGTATCAATTTTATATACGATTAAACCGAGATTAACTTTTTTTTTTTTTTTTTTTTAAATCACTTAACAGCCCTGCATTTAACATATAATACATATTTGGCCTTTGGCCTCGCCTGGGGGAACCCATTGTTCCATTAATAAGTGGAGAGGGTGACTGTAGGAATGCCATGGGCAGGGTGCAGATAGCTGCCCTCCCAAAGACAAGGTCGTTTAAATTGCCAAACCAATTGATCTGCTGCATATTAAATAATTGGCCTTTGATAGTTAAGTAAAGGCAGGACTGCATTGCCTCCAAAGTACAAGCTATTTTTTTAAATAACACAAAACCAGATGATTTGGGAGTTCCAGTGGACGATTTGTCTGTTTTGCTATGTTTAACCCTTTGCTGTCCCACGTCGGACCAGGTCCGATATTACAATTTTCCCTTTCCAGCCCGATGTTGGACCTTGTTTGACATCATCAAAAAGACGTAAAGCACAGGTCTCTAGACGTTTTTGCTCCGGAAAAAGCAGAGAAAACCTTTCAATGGCCGAGTAAGACCGATAGGAGCAGAATGAAGCGTATCTTATGTTTTTTTCTTTGTGGAACACAATTGTTAAAGTTTAAAATATTTTCCTATCAATTACAAATCTCTCATGTATTGGTGTATTAATTGCAATATCATATCGTTTTTATAAACAATATGGGAGTTAATTAGTTCTGTGTTTGAATTTTAAAACGACACTATATAAATCTGGTGATACATAGAATATGCTATAATACAACATATATAATACAGTTTTAATATATAAATAATATACACAAATAACAAATGCACATGATGTCTAGAAGTGCAGTAGCATTGCATTACAATAAATAATATGGGGGATAATTAATTCTGTGTTTGAATTTTAAAATGGCGCTATATAAATCTGGTGCTATACTCAGCACAAGTGACATTCCAAATAAGTACTTTTTGGTAGAAACAAACACATAAATTGCATTCATGTCGTTACAAAATCATTTGTTATTATTAAACTTCTCCAAATGTGGACATCAGTACGTACCTTTGAATCTATACTGTAACAGTGTTGTTGCTTGCAATAGCTGTAATATCTACATGCTAAAAGTTGTGTACTCACCAGTTTAACCGTAATTGTCTAATAAGTAAGATATACACAGGGTCACTTTCATTTTTCACATTTTATTATTTAAAAGCACAGATAAGTTTTCAGTTTTAATACCTACAGCAACATAGATTTGTGGAATGGAACAGTATCACTGAACTGCAGACCGTACCATAACAACAAAAGTGAGAGAGGGAAAATGAAAATCGTATTTCCTAAACTAAAATTAAAAATTAAAAAGTTTCCCCAGTGTTTAAGGCACAAACACAAAAAACATTTTTCACTGATTACTAATTTTAATCCAGACAGAAACACAGATGTGACCTGTGTGTGCTGAACTACTGTATATATTCCATGTCTCCCCATTCAGTGCAATGGAACGGTCGCAAGTCACTCTGCCTAGCAACGACGTCAGACAGCAGTGACGTCAGACCATTATCTCTGTGGTTCATTTTCTGTAAAACTAAGACTCCCCCAAAAATTATGAATATCCCGTTGCACAGCTACACCCCCGGGACTATCTGTACGCCGAGCATGGCTGCTTAATTTGTTATACTTTTTGAGATACAGATGTATAATTTTTTCTTAATCATTTCTAAAACAAACAAACAGCAGTTGTTTTTTTTACACCACTCTATCTCAAAAAGTACTGAACCAAATGGTACCCCATTCACAGGGTTTGTTGAGCCTGCCAGTCCGACCATACAAATATTCATGCATATTTGTGGGGTTTTAACCCCTCTTTGAGCTGGTTGTAAAATGGACTTTAAACAGTACCTTCATTCAAACCTTAACTATCTCTCTGCGGTTCGTTTGCCCCTTTTAATGAGACCCAGACACACAGGTTTGAAGTTTCAAGTGCTTAGTACACTTTTAATACAAAAGTAAACCAAAACCTAGCTATTGCCAAGCATGAACTAAACACAGGAACAGCCATGAGCACCAAAGCACTTTCAAAAGAACTCCGGGACAAACTTGTTGAAAGGCACAGATCAGGAGATAGGTATAAAAAAAAAATCAAAGGCCTTGAATATCCCTTGGAGCACGGTCAAGATGATTATTAAGAAGTGGAAAGTGTATGGCAGCACCAAGACCCTGCCTAGATCAGGCCATCCCTCCAAACTGGATGACTGAGCAAGATGAAGACTGATCAGAGAGGCTACCAAGAGGCAAATGGGATCAAAGTGTGCATGTGACAACAATATCCCAAGCAATCCACAAATCTGGCCTGTATGGTAGGAGGCAAGAAGGAAGGCATTACTCAAGAAAGACCACCTTGAATCCCATTTGAAGTATGCAAAAAAAAACACTTTTCTTTAGCCATGTGGCAAAATGTTTTGAGGTCTGACAAAACTAAAATGGAATTTTTTGGCCTAAATGCAAAGCGTGATATTTGGTGCAAACCCAAAAGAGCGCATCACCCAAAGAACACCATCCCTACGGTGAAGCATTGTGGTGGCACCATCATTTTATGTGGATGTTTCTCATTGCAGGGACTGGGGCATTTTGTCAGTATAGAAGGGAAAATGAATGGAGAACAGTACAGAGAGAAGTCCTTGTGGACAACCTCTGCCCTACAAGAAAGCTGAAACTGGGATGGAAGTTCACCTTTCAGCATGACAACGACCCAAAGCATACAGCCAAAGCTACACTGGAGTAGCTAAGGAACAAAAAGGTAAATGTCCTTGAGTGGGCCAAGTCAGAGCCCCAACTTAAATCCAATCGAAAATTTGTGGCATGACTTGAAGATTGCTGTCCATCAACGCTCCCCAAGGAACTTGACAGAGCTTAAACCGTTTTGTAAAGAAGAATGGTCAAATATTGTCAAATCTAGGTGTGCAAAGTTGGTAGAGACCTATCCCAACAGACTCACAGCTGTAATTGCTGCCGAAGATGTTTCCACCAAGTATTAACTCAGTGGGGAGGTGACTTATCCAATTATGATCTTTCAGTTTTGTATTTTTAATATATAATTTTTTTCTCAATAAAAACTTTTTTCCCCTTAACAGTGTGGAGTATGGTGTGTAGATAAGTGGAAAAAAATCTTCATTTAAATGCACGAAACTCTGAGGCACTGACACAACAAAATGTGAAAAAGGTTCAAGGGTGTGTAGACTTTCTATAGGCATTGTACATTAAAGTCTGATATACATACATTGAAGTTTGCAGATTTACTTTTCTTTAAATCAACAACAAATATTGTCTCATGTGAATGCATGATGCATGCTTTGAAAAAACAATGAAGAGAGACTGGTAAAATTGAATGTCATTGTTTTAAATTGGCAATAATAATGTCAAGGCTTGTGGGAGAAATTACCATCAATAAAAGTCCTGTTTTCTTCATCATGTACATTTTGAATGTCAGTAGGGTCAGCGCATTGATTAAAGGGGAGAGAACTGTCACAAAAATAATGAGAATTGAAAGGCTGTAAAAGAAAAGCTAAATACATTGAAAGTGGAAAAGCAAGTATTCCTCTGCTTTCACACACAGAGGATTTTGCTTTGCAGACCCCAATAAAAAAAGCTATTTAATCAGCCGACATTCCATGAACACAGAGGGGTCACGTATTATTTTAATCAGGAAAACTCTTTCAAGTGCTTTTGCTGTTTTGGCTGATAAAAGCAATTTACTGCCATGAAATTGTTTTATGAATCAGTTAAAGAGTATGCAAATGAGCAAAACGGGTCTGTTGTCACTCTACTGCCACTGTTATAATGGGAAAACTAAAATGGCAATCAACCCTATGAATGGCAACATGTCAGTAATGACTCCTACCACCATGAAAAAAATGACCCCCCCCTGGTTTGGAGTTTTATTATTGCGGGGATAAGCAACCAGGTTGGGGTCCATTCCTATTTTCCAGTTCCAATTCGGTTTTAAAAGCAAATCCAATTCTAATACAGCCTGTTCCACACCGTTCCACACCGTTACAATTCAAATACAGCACATAGTTAGTTTACTTATAAGTAGGAATTTGAATAAAAAATAAAATAAAACTGGAATTGACCCCCAACCCTGCAAGCAACTGTGTAAATTGCAGAAACTACTTAATTATATAAACATATAGTATATAAGGCGGTACATACCCTATACGCAACGTGCTGTCATTGTATCTTATTCAGCAGATGCTAATAGAATACACCTCTTCTTTCCCAAGTGCAAAGAGAAAACTTGGTCCGGTTCAACAGAGGACAAAGACGTCATCATTGCAGAGGCAGCGGAGAGATGGGATGAGCTCTTCGTGTGGAGCCTTTCTCTTGCTCGAGGTGCCAAGGCCAATATGTGGCAAGACATAGCAACTCGGGTCTCGCCATCCTCGAGTGGTGAAAGAGATGGCGAGGATGTCTGCAAAAAATCAACTTGCATCAAACAGAGCTTAAAAACCAAAGTGGCTGCCCAGCGGAGTTCCACCACACAGGCTGACGGGGGAGTTAACACCACACTGGAACTCACCCCCCTGGAACAACGTTTGCCTTCCCTGATGGGCCACGAATGTGTGGGGGGTGTCGATGTTCCTGATGTTGGCTTTGGTAAGTACATAGAGGTGATTAGCAAATGTACTCAATACAACATGAGGATTTGATTGCAGTCTACACATACACACGCACACAAACTATGTTCTGGGGAGTAACTATTCTATACTATTGTATACCTACCTACATAAAATGTTGCTGGATGGTTTGCTGGTGTTTTCTTTGGCCCTGGGTATAGGCTCCCACATCCTCCTCACCTCCTGCTCCCTCATCACCAGGATCATGCTGTTCCTCAACAAATGGCTGATCTGGTTGCTGGGGAATGTTGGCCTCTTCTGGCAGCATTACATCACGGGATAATGCAATGTTGTGAAGTACACAACATGCAATGATGAGGCGAGCACACTTTGAGGGCTTGTATTGTAGGGCTCCACCTGTTCTATATAGGCAAGGGAAATGAATTTAAGGAGACCTTTATAACACTGCGGCTTCGGCACAGGGCCTCATTGTAGCACCCCTCTGCCTCGGTCTGTGGATTTTTCACAGGTGTTAAAAGCCTGGGGCAGAGAGGACAGCCACTGTCACCTAAAGGAGGAACGGAGAAAATATATATGATCAGCTTAACGCAGTTACTGCACAACAGTACAGTACCGATATAACATGATGTATACAATATTAAAACACACATGCACTTACCAATGGATCCTGGGAAACGTGACACAACGCTGGTAATTTTGCAATCTGATGTTGTCATTTGCATGTTGAGGGAGTGGAAACGCTTTCGGTTCAGATATGCACATGCATGTTCCCCAGGGCACGTGATTGCTATAAGAGTGCAATCAAGTGCCCCTATTGTACTGGGGAACCCTGCTACACTATAGAATTGTTGTTTTACTTGGTGATGGCTTTCAACAGGTGAAAACGTAATCAACTGGTCAGAAGCAGCCATCAGTTCATCTGTCACAGATGTTATGATGTTGCTGATGGTGCTCTGGCACGCTTCCACTGTATCCTCTATTGTGGTTTGAAAGGAGCCGGTGGCACAGAATGCCAAAATGGCACAGACCTTTGTTTCCACAGATAGGGGGTGGTTGCGTGCATACCGAGACATTAGATGAGGTGGAAGCACATCACACAAGTATTCTTTATAGTTACTATCGAACCGAAAACGATCAACCAAGAGGTGATCAGGAAGTTGTATTAGGTCCTGATGGGGTCTGAAGATGTAAGGAGTGGGACGCCGGTGCTGATAGCGTCGTTACAATTGCCTCAATGTCATCCATTGTTAAGGAATAAGGTTGGTGCATAGCCTTTATATAATTCTGCTGATAATCACAATTGAGTTGGTGTAGGTGTGTAACCATTACATGAATTAATTACAGGTATGCCTGTGTGTGTTTATGTTTAAATGTGCTAATAGCATACGTCTTTCAATCAGCAGCAGAGACAGAGTGACTGAGCCATGGCTCGAATGCCTTTTTGTGATTAAAAGATTCATACATTCTTTATTATTATTCCAGTTGGTTTAAATTGGCTTTACTCGAGTTTGATGAGGTTCATTATAATGGAACACTGTGCCTTTAAGAAATTAAAAACTGGAACGAAAGCAGGTGACGTCACAGCTACGACTGAACAGTACTAGCCTACATACCTGTGGACTTCAATAAAAAGTTTGTCGTGGACACCACAAAGACAAGAAATAAAAGAATATATCTGAAATGCTTTACCATCGCTGAAAGAGACATTGCTCCACACAAAGCTATCTGAGAGTAAAAAAGAGTTTATTCTTTGTACGTATTAAAGAAATACATATTGCTTTATTAAACATTTAACTCTTACATGATTATATATATATTAATGAACAACAAAGGTCTTGTGCGTGTTTAATTTAAGTGTGCAATATATATATATATATATATATATATATATATATATATATATATATATATATATATATATATATATATAACGTATATGTATAATAATATATATTATTTACATTACTTTATTTTAAAGTTATTCAGTGTTGTGTGCAAGTGTTCGATATGAGGTCAGTGGAGCGTCTTGAGACATGTACTGTTTTTTGTTTTTTTATTTTTGCAAATATCAGGATGTTTAGTGTTATTGTTTTTACTATTTGCTTAATATGCGATAGCTTTCGAAAACTTCAAAGTTGACTATAAAATCCGGTCCTGCGAAAGTCTTGCGATGTGATTTATAGCTGGAATGTACTAGATTTGGTTGGGTGATAGCAAACCACTCCCCCTTCTCAACCCACTTGTATTCAACAAGCATAGCTGCCTTTTGAAGCGTGAAAAGGGCTGGTTTTGGTTCCGTGAAATTTCACTTGGAATTTTTTTTGTGTTTTATTACCACGAATGCTTACACCGCCTTGTTCGCTAAGCGCTAACTTTGATTTGGTCTGGCCCATAGTCTACTTTGAAATACACAGGAGGTGCTGTTAACATAAGCTATTCACCTCCTTTATCTTTGTATATATAATGGACAATCTATTTTATCATTAAAAAAAAAAAAAACATTTACCCACCCATTCCTTGTATTTTAATATTTCAACATGGCATGTTAATTTCACATGGAATGTTCATGACAACATAAGAAACTCACTCTTAGTTGCATCTGAAGAAAAAATAGGCTCTTTTGATAAATATGCATAATCCACTTTAAAGAAATCGTGTCTTTCTGATTACTTTTAGTAACTTTTAGTACATTTGACGAGCAAGGTGCAGTAAATTTTGACAACTGACAAGTTTAAATGTTACTTTAGAGTACAAAACGTATTCCATGATTCTGAAACAGCATGTTGTAAAGAAAGCCTCTGTAAGTCAGTAAACCTCTGTTCTCTGATGCATTTAGTCTTCTGTCTGTACAGTAAACAGCTTAGTTTTTTGTTCAGTTGTCTTTCCTACTGCAGATAGCGGTAGTTTCCGTTTATATAACGCGCTTTCAATATGTTTGTCACAGGTATCCACAGGAACATTACATGCTGTACATAAACATTATTCCACCATTTTCATAAAATATCTGCTTTGGATACTTTTCACTTCTCTGCTTAGCAATAATATTTGCCACTTTGCTCGCACTTCTGCTGCAATTTTTTCATCCCATTAACTTCAGCTCCACTCATTTACATGCTTGCTCAGTTACAAATCTCATTCTCTGACCTACATAGCTGCACGTAAATGCTGCGTGCATAGCATACACAACCAAACAATTTACAGACTTGTAGTTTCAGTGCATGACACATAGGCGCTGGGTTATATGTGGGCCCAGCACCACCACAGTTTGAGCTACTATATAATAATTTTATATACCTTTTGATGGGATCTATAGCTTTATAGTTTGTTTTTAAAAAATTCCACCTCAATGGTAAAACATAAGAAACAGCGTCTCTATTGAATAACAGATTAATTTAAAAGAAAAATCAGCGTTATTTCTTCTTCGTTAGAAGTTAAACTTCTGAGTCCTAATCATTGGCGCAAGCCTTTCACAGGCCAACGGCTCTCGCACAAGGTCAGATTGTATCAGAGTCCACTTTCTTTTGTCATTTCCATATTCAATTTTATGTTTGTGTATTTTACATTTGTACTCAATATTATAGTAGTGTGTTGTTAGTCTGCCTACCAAGACTAACAAAATGCTTGTGAACCACTATGTATGAGCCAGGAATGACTGAATCACTTGGTAGTTCTTCACGTTCCAAAGAGCCTTAGTGATGAAATAGACAAAATCGCCTTCACAACTTCATTGTGTTAACTGAACAGCAGCGAAATGCTTTTGCTCTTTACTAAGCAGCAATTTGTCTATACACTAATCAATAATTACTTCTATCTTTGCATAAACATAAATGTATAATTAAGTTGACTAGTATAAATGCTTTATTATGCACCAATTTAGTTTCTCCTGGTTTTCTGGCTTAATTGTTTTGGTGTAATTCAGCTGTATGTATTATGACTTGTCCATATGACATACACAATAACTATAGGGTATGAAACAGTAGGGAAGCGATTTAATTTATAATCCATGTTACAAAACATGGCTGAAAGTGTTACTTAAGCTGTGTATAGGCAGTCTATGATTATAATGTAATTTATGAATATTTTTTGTTATTTATTAATTTTATTATTTTTATTTATAATTGAGATTGTTTACTGTGTACCTTATTTTTGTATTTTGAGTTATTCTGTCTATGATGCTACTGTAAAAACATCTCTGGAGTTACTGTTTATACTCAGACTGTAGCTATGTTTCCACAGCAAGACAAACACATTTCTAGCGACAGTGGTATTGCTGTACCCACACACAGGCAGTCTGAATCTACTCCATCTGCTGCCCTTGAGACAACACTTGTTCGAAGGAACAATCAATTCCTGCATGCCTCAGGGACACGCTACTGTAATGAAAATGATGGACAGTTTTAGTTATGAAAAAAAATGGCTGCATTTTACTATCCTATCGTCATGCTGCCTCGCGGTAATTAAGAAACAATATCAATTTAGCAAAGGTTTAACACTTATGTAGCAGGGGGAGATCTGTGCTGACTCTTCTGGTGTATTCACCGTGCTGCAGGAGGAGGGCAGCAGTCATCCAACAACCGCCTGTGAGTCATGGCAGTGACATGGGGAGGTGGGAAAGGGGGTGTGTGGACTTTCCCTCTCTCTGAATGGCTGGGAGGTGGGTCTTGGGGAGATTGGTAGCCCTATAAGATAATGTTCTACTGTTTCCTCAGGTCTGACCTTTTAGATGCGCTGTGTGTACGGAAGCGCTGGTTGAGGACCGAGAAACCAGCTGGGAGAAGGACAGTGGCGAACAAGCCAGAGAGTAACAGCGTGAAACCCTTGGGCAGACCCCGGAGTATTGTTTAGAGCAGGCAGGGAGCCGATAGAGTAGGTCGGTGATCCGGGTCGGGCAGGTAGTGGCAACCGGGATAACGCTGCAGAGTGCAGCACCTTTTATTTGTAGTTTTATTTTCCCTTGTTCTTTTCGCCTTCTGTTCTCTGTATTATTTTGAGCACCTGCGAGTGCGCCTGCAGTTAATTCAATTTACCAGCTTTGGTATTACCGTGGTGCTGTTTATCATTGGTGATAGGCAGCCCATGGACAACAGTGCCCTCTGCGGGTAAAACAGTAAAAGTGCCGAAAATAAAACTGGGCACCTGGGTGGTGTTCCAAATACAACTGTTCTGTCTCTTGTGTCAGTGAATCACCCACCACCCTTCCACAACTTACTTTACAGATTCATTTCTATTAGTTAAGGGGCGATTTTACAAATGTCTCCTGTCTTAGTGTCTCAGGGATTATGGGGTCAGTTGCCTTTAGATTTACCTCTGTGCATCAGGGTGCTGCTTAATTACAGTTGAGCCTGTGGCCAAACACAGACGCTCATGAAAAATGGGACAACTAGCCAAAAGCAGGACAAAAATAAGATTTGACTAAACTTGTGGGGACACCAGAGCATGCTATCTAAAAAGAGGGCTGTCCTGGGAAACTCGGGAGCGTTGGTAGCATTACTACTACTGTGACTAATGATAATAGTAATCATTATAACAATAATAACAACTTTTGATTAACTTATTTTTTAATATTGTATTTTCTATTGTAATACTTGTAAGTCACCTTGGATAAAGGTGACAGCTAAATTAGTTGTTAATAATAATAATAATAATAATAATAATAATAATAATAATAATAATAATAATAATAATAATAATAGACACAAATGTCTTCTCAGTTCATAAAAAATAGTACTCTTTTACAATTAAATGTAATTGCGGATCATAAGTCCTCATGAATACCTTTTAAAATAGTTTTTATACATTTTTGAAAGGTTAATGAACCATGGTAAAATATCTCATTTGTAGGTTTGAAACCTAAATTGTATAACAAAAATAGCAGATGGATAAATCACTATTTTGTATTTTTGGTTGCTTTCATGAACTATAAAGTGGTCATATGGCTTCAATGATGGAGGAGGTTTGTGTACCTTTAGTGAATATAAACAAACTGAAAAGCCAACAGGGTCTGCTATCTGATGGTGAAGAGTGCACAGAATATCCAGGACCTCATGCACTAAACAGCAGTAACCAGTTTACCACGCAGTAAGCCTGTTACTTCGTGCTTTGTACACCTGCTATATTCACTAACCAGCGGCAAATGACTTTGCACGTGAAATGAATCGCGTGGAAAAAGATACCATGTGCGAGTCATTTACAGACAATAATGGTAATCCATGGACATGTATGTCAAATATAGGCATAGATGTATTTCGTTGGTTTTGTGGATTAAAGGTAATATTTTAACATAGTGTTGTAATACTGTACATTATGATTACCAAAAGATGACTGCACGTGAACTGTGCTACATAATCATTTCCTTTATTACGATTCCAAACGTGTTGCTTTCTCAATGCAAGATGCATTGTAGGACTAGACAGTGCTGTATAAAATCCCATGATGTACTGTATTTTCCATTATGATGGCGTACGGCCATAACAGCCAAGAGACAGTTGTGCTCTTTTAACACATGAATTACACAGAATTATTTTGGCCCTGAAAGCGTTAGCATTTTTGTCATGGAAAAGACAACAGTGAGTAGCCTACTGCACAAATTGTGACTAGCCTCTGCATAACGTTGAAATTGCTGGTGCAGCTGTAAGGTTAAAGTTTCTTAAAAGAAATAAACCACACACCTGCAATCCTTTTAAAAGAAACACATTTATATTTAGCCAACATATGGTACCGGAGTACCTTTGAAATAAACCAGAGGGGGGTAAAGGTGAACAAATATTTGTTTTCAGTTAATTATTTTCTGTTTCTCCGCTTTGACTGTCTCAAAACAAGACATTCCCAGGCCACCTCCCCTCATTCTAAGGAACCCACTGAAGATGTAGCTGGTGCTGGCTGGTGCCTACTTGGTCGCTGTCATTCTGACAAAGTGAGATCTGGATTACATGTCTTTTGGAGTGTCCATATATTAAAATAAAGGGTGTGTTTTGCGTGCTATGATGACTGGCAAATTAATAATTTAGCTCTCCTTAGTTGTGGCTATTATTATATTAGTGAATAGAGCAGTCATGTCTTCCTTTGTGCCAGCAGTATGGGGTTCTCTTACCATGCAGTATTTCAAGTAACCACCGTTTAGTGCATGAGGCCCCTAGTCTAAGGAAGAATGTAGTAAACAGTTTTCAAGAAAGTAGATTTCAATGTAAAACTGAAGCTGAGGGAGGGACTGTGGCTTTTTTTGTCTGCATTGACTCAGCTGCATAATGACAGACTGTCTTGGTATGATGATGATTGATTGGAAGGAATGTGGCTCCAAATCAATTTCCAATCAGTCAATCATCCAACCTACTGTATAAAAGAGGAGGTGATAACAAAGGACAGCAGGTAGGAACCATGTAGGTACACACAGAAATGGCAGTGTGTTTTAATTGATTATGGGATTTTACAAACCCAAACTTAGAAAATACTGGGACTGAAAATGTCATGATCAAGAAAATAAGTCTTAATTAATCACAACCCAGCTCGAATACTGATTGTGCTGTTTAGAAGGAGTTGTTTAAAGTACTGAGACTGATGGACAAATCATCAATTTTATGCATGAGAACCCATAATACTTCTAAAGGGCAGGGGCTCATTGAGAAAAAAGATCCCTTTTCAAGAATCACAATATTTATCACTGTGTGTGAAGGGGCACGTAAACAGTATATTGGGGACTTCCACAGTTAACAGCACGAGAATCTAACTGGGCCATTACTATGGCTAATTTAAATCTGCACCCCCCCCCCCCCCCCCCCCCTTCATTTGCATAGCGTTCGGGGGAAAGTAGGCGTTCCAAAGGGAAATAAGAGGCTTTACAAAAAGGCACCATGTCCAGGTTTATTTCACGAGAAACAGATGTCTCGAGAAAAGCAAACACTATTGTAAAGTGGCCTATTGTGGTTTTGTTTGTGCAGGAGTGGGAACACATGTAGTGTTTGGAATGGAGAATAACAGAGAAGTGAAACTAGCCTGTATATGGACTTTCCTGACGTTAAGTATTCGGCTGGCATAGTTTAAGGCCTGTTTAAACAAAGAGCGTGAGTGAATTAAGAGTTTTAGCTTGTCGGTAGCTGATTAGAGCCTATGATATGGAAAGTAAAGGTTTTTTTTTTTTTTGTCATGCAGATATTTTCCCTCGCTCTGAAGTTCCCTTCCCTCCACAGACAAAGTGTCAAATGTTTTTTTTTTTTTTTTTAAAGCTGGAACCTTCTCTAATAAGCTGAACAGCTAAACTGTTTACCGGCACAAACAAAACAAACACAGTTTACTAACAAAACAAAAAGGTTTTCACACTACCTTTGTTCCTTAATTACACACACACACACACACACAGCAGTCACGCTTCCTGAAGAGACTTTTCTTTGGGACCCTGGGCCACCCGGCTTTACGGTCCACGTCCCCTATTAATTATTAAATTTAACTAAACAAACCGCGCACTATACACTACATGTTTTTGGCAGGGAGGATTTTAACCCCCTCCCTGCCTGGTTACTATATATACAGTGCCTTGCAAAAGTATTCAGAATCCTGACCAATTCTCTCAAATTACTTAATTACAAACGGTACATTGAAATTTCGTTCTATTCGATATTTTATTTTAACACACTTAAACTCAAAATCAATTATTGTAAGGTGACGTTGGTTTTATGTTGGGAAATATTTTTAAGAGAAGTAAAAAACTGAAATATCTTGCTTGCATAAGTATTCAACCCCCACACATTAATATTTGGTAGAGCCACCTTTCGCTGCAATAACAGCTTTAAGTCTTTTTAAGTATGTACCAGCTTTGCACACAGTGTCGGAGTGATTTGGCCCATTTTTCTCTGCAGATTTGCTCCAGGTTGTTCAGGTTGGTTGGACGACGCTTGTGGACCGCAATTTTCCACAGACCACAGCTTCTCAATGGGATTGAGGTCAGGACTTTGACTGGACCACTGTAGGAAATTCACCTTTTTGTTCTTGAGCCACTCCAATGTTGCTTTGGCCTTGTGCTTGGGATCATTGTCCTGCTGAAAGGTGAATTTCCTCTCAAGCTTCAGTTTTTTAGTGGACTGAAGCAGATTCACTTGCAGTATTTTCCTGTATTTTGCTCCATCCATTCTTCCTTCAATTGTAACAAAATGCCCAGTCCCTGCTGATGAGAAGCATCCCCACAGCATGATGCTGCCACCACCATACTTCACTGTAGGGATGGTGTGTCTTGAGGCATGGGCAGTGTTAGGTTTGCGCCACACATAGCGCTTTGAGTTTTGGCCAAAATGTGCTATCTTGGTCTCATCTGACCACAAAACCTTTTCCCACATTTCTGGCAAACTCCAGACGTGCTTTCAGAAGGTACTTTTTGAGTAACGGCTTCTTTCTTGCCACCCTCCCATACAGGCCAGTGTTATGCATAGCTCTTGATATGGATGACTGGTGCACTATTACTCCACTCCCAGCCACTGAACTCTGTAGCTTCTTCAAAGTGATTGTTGGCCTCTCTGTGGCTTCTCTCAGAAGTCTTCTTCTTGTTTGAGCGCTGAGTTTTGAGGGACGGCCTTTTCTTGGCAGTGCCTGGGTGGTGTGATGCAGCTTCCACTTCCTGATTATTGATCCAACTGGTCGCACTGGGATATCCAAACACTTGGATATTATTTTGTACCCTTTCCTTAATCTATGCATTTGTATTACTTTATCTCTAACTTCTGTAGAGTGCTCTTTGGTCTTTATTTTCCTTCACATTCACACCCTTACCAATGATCCTTCAACAGTGGGGTTTTTATTCAGAAAATGTGACAGCAACTTTAATGGTTCAAAGGTGAAGGCCAATGGTAAGGTAATTGTGTCCTCGTTACATCAATTTCTTTCAGCGGTGCAAACTGGGAGCTTCTACAGCACAGGGGTTGAATACTTATGCAAGCAAGATATTTCAGTTTTTTATTTTTCTTAAAAATATTTCCCAACATAAAACCAGTGTCACCTTACAATAATTGATTCTGAGTTTCAGTGTTTAAAAATAGAATATCAAACAGAACAAAATGTCAATGTACCATTTGTAATTCGGTAATATGAGAGAATTGATCAGGGGTCTGAATACTTTTGCAAGGCACTGTGTGTGTATATATATATATATATATATATATATATATATATATATATATATATATATATATATATATATATATATATATATATATATATATAGATATCTATAAGTGAAATATGAGGCACCATTGTAATCTTAACTTTATAATATATATCTTAACTTTATAATATAAATCATATCTAATTCAAATGCTGCCAATGTTACTAGTTCAGCAAATCTGCATTAGTGTTACTGAAAATATACAAACATAAAAAGAGTATCTGACAAATCTACAAAGAAAAAAGAAGAAAGCTATATTTGCATAGAGCCATCTCTTTGAGTTATGCTAGGTGAAATCTCTGAAATGTGGTGATAAAACTCATATTCAGATACAAGCCAACTAATTCTGATTAGTTTTAAACGGGTATAAACAAGCCTTGAGCTACATATTAAACCATTTTAATTTCTAAATGGAGACTCTTTATGGAGAAGTGGCACCCAACTTCGCACAATGTGTTACGCTCTGTGGTCACTTTTGTTTTTTATATTGGAAAAAAAATACTTTAGTTATACTTAATTAACAGAATTTTTCATTGAATGACATCATGATACTTGACAATTAATATTATAAAGGAAATAATTGTCTATGTGAGCTGCATATTCAGATGTCACAGCTTTAAATTACCATGTAATATTCACTGCTGTAGTTATTTTATGGATCCATTGTCCGTACTGAAAATGAAAATAGGAACACATGTACATTAACCTTTTTTAAAATGTTATCCCCATGCAAAAACACAAAGATTTGATTTATCACCAAGGAGGTGAAGAGTGAAAGTCACATACATGATGTTGAACATTTAATTGCAGATTATCTGAAAAGAGTTATACATTGCGTTTTCTTTTTATACATAGGGTGTGTCTCAAGTTGCATAAAATATTTCAAAGCATTTCATTCACTATTTAATTAGTTTCAAACCTCAATAGCTATGTTCCTTTTAAGATACCATATTGAACTTTTTTTTTTCCTTTAATGCTTTACAAATTTTGTGTTTATGGATCAGTCATTACAATAAGTTACTGATTGTCAATATTGCTCTATTTTCTTGCTATCAATGGATGTTTCACAGAGATCAGTTTGCATATATAATTGGAAATAGTCTATACTCACTCAGGTATACTTAATAATAGTGTTTTACAGTGTACAATATTACTTTTATCAATGTGATAACACAGGTATTTTGCTTGTTAGACCCCCATGGAAACAGCCACACTTAATTATGTTTTATGAGACATCCCCTTATAGATTGTGAACATTTTTTGAAGCAAAACTCAGCTAATTGCCAATATGCCAATTGTAGCAGAGTTTGAGATTAATCTTACAGCTTCTGATGAAGTTAATTAATTGCTTCAGTGATTCTGGGAGTTTTCTTAGACTTCTGTCTTCCATTAAGGAGGCATATTATACTGGTGCTCAAAACATATCTAAAAGTCAGACATACTGCTTTACTGCGGGACAAGTCCATTCACCTTCAAATGCCACAAACAACCAGCATATTGAAAATGGGATTTTATAATGATCTTCTAAAACATACCACAGATATGTATGCATTAGCAAATGAGATTAGGCACAGGATCGATAAATGGTAAATCTTTCCATTCCAATGTTTTATTATTTTAAAGACATACATTGTGATCTGGGACCTGGATGTATATTATTACCAGATATCTATACAAATATAGTGTGGCATTGTGAATGTGATTTTTGAAACATTTCCTATTCATGATGCACCTTTCTTGAGCTTCTGTCCTACAGTGACGTTAAGGGATTCTGCCATCTGGACGGATTCGGATGAGCTGCTGGAGTGTCAGTGAGAGACAGAGAGCAAACAGAAAGAATCGGATAAGACCAGGCATGGAAATAGGACTTGAGAATAAATAAATAAATACATGGGAGAATTTTAAGTTTTGTTAGGATATCTATTTAAATAGTAAAAAAAAATAAAAAAATTAAAAAAATAATTTTGCATTTACCATCATACAAATCCCACAGTCTACCTCTGTAAAGCACTTTGTGATCGTGGTCCACTATGAAAGGCGCTATATAAAAAAAAGATATTATTATTATTATTATTATTATTATTATTATTATTATTATTATTATTATTATTATTAATAATTCACTTTTTATTGTTAAAAATTAATACATTTAATAATTGTAAACAATCCCTTCACATTATGGTATTTACCTGTTTGTTTCAAGATGATTAAAAGTATGTATTGTTTCAATTCAATAAACCATAATCAATATTGTTCTTTTCATAATTGGTATATGTCCCCTTTAAACTTACACATTCATTAGTTTTTTTTTTTTTTTTTTTTTCAATTTGTCCAAGCTTAGTATGTGGCTTTAAATGCCTCCAGTTCCCCTCATACCTTAGTTGAACACAGATCATGAAAGCCATGAGATAGCATGCTGCTGTAGATGTCTGAATTATAAATGACAGTGAAACCACCACAGCAGACCATATCTGGAAAAACAATTGTTTCACATTACACCACAGTAAATTAGACTCCTAAGCACTATGCGGTCACAATTTCTTGATTTAGTAAAGCAACCACTCGATTTTCCATTGAAAACAGCCATGATTATCTAAAAAAACTTGATAATCAAACGAAATTGCATGTTGCAAGAGGAGTTTTGTATTTGAGCAACATGATGTGTAATTCAAACATTGATTTGAAGATCTCTGTTCTTTGACCATGTTCTGGTGCTGAAATGTTTACAAAGCACTGAAGACAAATATAAACCTTGCAATGTGATAGATTTTGATTCAGTATATTCACTCTGACTCTACATATTCCATCCTGGTGAAATAAACTATTTATACCATCAGCTTGTTCTTAATATTTTGTTATATCATTATTTATCAGTGTGACAGGGTGGCGCTGAGTTGTGATGTCAGGCCAGAATGCAGGAAGCAAAACAAATAGGCAGATCTGCAGTTCAAAGATGCACTGTGCGCCATTTATTTAAATACAAAAATAAAACATTCAAACAAAAAAACTTGCTCACAGAGCACAAAAGATAAACAAACCAAATTGCAAACACAAAATAGACCTAAGGTCAAACTGGGAAGTTGCCTTCACTGATCCTTTTTATTATTTTAAATTTCTCTCTCCTCTCTCACTCTCGCTCTCATTCTGCCTCTCGAACTCCCACAATGAGAGGAGAGAGCGGCAGGTTTTTATGCAGGTGACCATCTCACGAAAAAGAAGGGGGGGGGAGAGGTCCCGCGAGCTGCACCTGAGCCAGTGGCTGTCCAGACGTGTGTGGTGACACTTGAGGAAAGGTTGAGGTCCCTCTGGGGTGTGCAGGGGATTGCGATGGCACAGGCTGAAGCCCCCCTGTGGCGCTGGGCAAGTGGAGCATGGGGCTGGTGGCCTGGTGCATGATGGAGCCCAGGGGAGGGCTGAGGCCCCCCATCTCGCTTAAGTGGGTCATTGTGCCCTTGGCAGGACCTGAAGCTGTCAAACAGAGGGGTCTCGACTCTGACTCAACGGTCTCAAGGAGAAGGCTGGCCACGGCAGGCCCCCCTTTATGTGTAATATCCCAATCCTGAGGTCTAGTTAGTCAGCTACTTCAATAGCGAGGTTGCCCATCCCTTGGTGCTAGCTCCCCTGTCACATTGTGTAAATGCACGGTGGTGGGTTCCAGCCATACCCTGGCAGGAAGTACATCGGGGCGGACAAGAGTCACTGTTGAGCCAGTGTCCACTAGGGCAGTGCATGGAACCCCCTCAACTTGGTGGGAACATGGCAGAAGTCCCCTGCAGTGGTCCTCCCAACCACTTCTTTCTAAGATAACAAACTATGCTATCACAGAGGTTGAAAGGGTCTTTTGTGAATTATTCTCGCTATTGAACTGTAGGCTAAATGGTTCTGTAGTTTGTATGTGTAGAAATTAGCTAATATGAATTTGAAAAAAAAGATGGATCACTTGAAAAGTGAAACTTAACAATAAGCCACATTATAATTGGAATTCTACGTAACTTTACCATCAGGTCATCTCAGCAAGCTTTTCATTATTCAGGCAAGTATTGTCAGCCTAATGAATTAATCAATGTAAGAGAGATAAATGTCCCAACAAGGAATAGATAGAACTATCTTCCTGATCTTATATAGGATTTTTATATCACTATATTACAGACAAGGCAGGCCAGATTCTATGAACATCTTTTCCAATTTAGTCTGTTTCAAATATTAATAACAACATGATTTGACCTATCTGTGAGACAAATCTCATATATTAAGAAATCCTTACATTTTCCTGTAACAAGACTCTTCTGAAAATGCTGTCCTCCTTAAAGGGTACATCAGCACTACATGAAAAATAAAACATAAATTATCTCACATTGCTTTTCCGAATGTATTTGGTCATTGTATAATAATCCCTATTTGCCCAAACATCTGCATAATGCCACACTGCTATGTCCAAAATCACTGTTCTTGAGCATCTCCTCTGAGCCAAAAAACATGACTTCCTCACATGTATTCTGAAACGTAACGGCGCATGCCCAATGAATCATTGTGTAAGCTATATTACCTCAGTGTGAAAACACACTAGTCTGTGTGACAAACATGGTCCATCTATTTTTCCATAAAGAAGTAACTTGTACCTGCTTTCGTTTTGTGTAGTAGTCATCTTCCACACTGTATATGTTTTCTTCGGATGTTGTATTTTGATATCTTATTATGATTAATGTGTTGCATTCAATAAATACAAAAAAAACAAAAAAACATCTGTGCTGTGTAAGTGGTTGCAAGGGAAAGAAAACCCAAGACGGAGTTGTTCTCAATCCAACTAATGAAGGGACCTACCCACAATTACAGCAGCACTGTATCATTACAATATACACCGCCAAAGTCTTAGATATAGCTCCAGCTGACTCAGAATGTTTGCAAAATGGACACGTATCAAATAAACTAGCAAATTAGATTTGGGAATGATGTAATTCCTTTTGGAATGAGGTCTTTGAAGATGATCCATCCTGAAAAAAATTAAAAATTGTATTTTTTTATCCTTCGTATTTGGTTTTCATTTGCATTTCCTTACGCAACACATGCACAATGATCTACACACCGTTGAGAGGGAAAGTCAAATTCGGCCACAAATTCCATCTCCCTATCAGTTTCTGAACAATCTGATGTTGAAATATTGTCTGGCATTATTTTGAATATTCCCTGTGTGCAATCACACTGTGTTGCTGAGGAAATTTTGAATTTAAACTGTTATGGCACAACTTCGATATGGCAGTGGAATGGTATGTTTTTCTTTCTGTTTGTAGATTTTTGCTTGTCATTGTTACTGTATCTGTTTGGGTGTTTTTGTTATCAGACACCTTGGGGTATACAGAAATAACAAAACATTATATATGAGTTAACTAGCCTGTTACCTAATTAACCTTTTGTCACCAATTATTATTCACAGGTGAGGGTCCATGATTACTGTAAATATAGGTAGCATATGTACAAGTTTGTCATTCCTGAATGTAAGGGAGCGGAAAATGTCAAAATACGCACAGTTAATTACTTTAAGAAATGAAGGTAAATCTTTAAGACAAATTGCAAGAACTTTGCAAGTGTCTGTAATTGATATGGCCAAGACCATCAAACAATTTGAAGAAACTGGCACTCATGAGGACCAAACAAGGTCAGGCAGGCCAAGGGTGACCTCAGAATCAGAGAACAAGTTAATTCAAGTCACAAGTCTGTGAAACCGGCGATTAACTGCCCCTGAAATACAAGCTCAGGTAAATGCTACTAGAAGTACAGATGTTCCCTCATCAACTGTTCAGAGGAGATTGTGTGAAGCTGGCCTAACTGGAAGAATTGCTGCAAAGAAACCATTGTTAAGAGTGCAGAATAAGAGGAAGAGACCAAAAAACACAGAAACTGGACGTTTGAGGAGTGGAAGTCGGTCTTATGGACCGATGAGTCAAAATTTGAAATATTAGGGTCTGACCGCTGAGTACGTGTAAGACGCAGAGAGGTTGAGTGCATGAGTTCTGCATGTGAGGTTCCCACTGTCAAGCATGGAGGAGGCAGTGTCATGGTCTGGGGTTGCTTTGCTGGTGACAGAGTTGGTGATCTTTACCAAGTCCATAGCAAGCTCAACCAGCATAGCTATCAGAGGATATTTCAGAGGCAGTCCTTCATTCTTCAGCAAGATAATGACCCGAAACACACCTCAAAGTTGTGCAAGAACTGTCTGGCGAAGAAGGAAAGTGCAGGACAACTCAATCTAATGACTTGGCCTGCCAAGTCTCCAGACCTCAATAAAGCTATATGCTGGCATTGTTATCAACATCAATATACTTCTTGTTTATCATTTTTTTTTATTTTAATATTTGCATTTCATGGTAAAATCAAACTGATTACATTCATTTTTTTTAAACCAATTTCAGCGGATGAACACCATCAGCCAAGGCTGTATTGTAAATGTGTTGCTATGGCTGTTGCAGTAAACATGTGTGTTGTTATGTTAGTTACATGCAGATAACCGATTCTGTTTCTAGCCATCACCTAACTTCAGTGTTAGATTCTTCTTAAGATCAGTTGGGTGATCTGTTTTCTTTGCTGTGGTTTTGTTTTGCCAAAGGTGGTGTTAATTAAAGGGACAGAGTGCTAGCTAGTATATTTATCTAAAGAATCGAACGCTGTAAAGACTTGTCTTGCCTCCATCCATATTAAATTGAACAGGGGCTGAAGTCAGATTATCCACTAGCCATTTTTTATTTTATTTATTTATTTTTAAGATTTTTAGTACCAGTAGGTCATTTGACAATACATCGATGTGTATAGTTATGTTTTTACTCTTGCTAGTATTCCAGATGAAATTAGTATATCATACATGCAGTCATACAATTCACAAGAGCTAGATAAATCCATGGTCCATATGTTTATTTTACATACTTTTCACAGGAAAGACTCAATCTATTGTTCCACATTCTCTCACAAAGATTTTAATACATTATATGTCAAAACATGCAAGGTTTGCATTTACAGTTTGATCTTGCACTGGCTTAGTATATCAGTATTTTTCTGCTCGACCAGTAAATTATTCAACCAATACCATGAATTCAAAAAGGGCCTTTCTTCCACAGAATACCTAATGTTAGGAAACAAGGTATTATTTATAGATATCAAGCTAGTGCACCAGTAAGGTTCTTAAGTATATTAGTAATCTACCCTGCATCCAATTGTATACTAAGTAGCCTCTTGTGTGCTGTGAAGTGGAACGCTTTGAGAAGTACAACGGTGGTTCTTTGTATGTCACGTGCCATATACAGTATCTTTTCAATAAGCACATTTAAAGGGTGTCAGTGGTGATTGTATTATTTATGGTGGATTTTATTCTCTCAAACCTGCTGAAACCCTTCATTTTTACTTGAAAGGTAACCACCCTCATTTTAAATATGAAAATGAAATATGCTGTTTCTTATTGAAAATATTACATTATTTTTTTCTTGACTAAAAATAACTTATTATAAATATAAAAATGAATATATAAAAATCATGATGGGGCAGTATACCACATGTATCTTTTGATGAAAGCAGATTTAAATGTAGAAGTTTAAATGCATGGTTATCTTTGACTGAGAGAAAATTAATTGAAGCAGCATGAATAAATTAAGTATGCATATAAAGGCACCAGTGCGTCTGTGTTTTCACAGATGAATTAACAATTATGAGGTGCAAAGACACCATAAGACGCAGAAGATTTTAAAAAAAATATTTGTGTTATATGGCTGGACTGCTCCTAAGTGAAACAGTGGAGCCACCCCTATACAGGGAAACATCAGCTGGATACGTCTACGTTCCATTATACCAGAAATCAACATCCAATTGAAAATGCTCAATTTGTCACCTCACTGCATCAACCCTCTTACCAACCAGTACAACTGAGGTGGCTATGCCTGATGTGATAGCTGCCTCTCCTCTGATTGTATCATCAGCTGGAAAAAAAATCACACGTATGATAGTCCTGTTATAGAGCGAATACAAATGTAAAATACATAATAGCTTTTCAGAATAATTATTTCATTAAAGGTAAACAAATCATACACACTAGCTATATCCAGTTCCCTTGAAATGCACTGCCAGATGTTCTCCCTCACTGCCGAGTCTTCATAATGTGTCCTTTATTGTACAGCTCAGAGTATTTTGATACGGCAAGAATGATCTTTTCTTCCGCCATTGTTTACTGAAGGTGAGAAAGGGAAGCTGTTCCTCATTGGTTAGTTCCCTAGTTGCCGCGCGACATCGCAGACAGTGTGAATGTTTTTTTTTTTTCCATGGTGCGTGGGGTAGTAGGACACATTCGATTGTTGCATTGTGTCCGGTGTTCCTGCTGTCAAAAGTATTGTCTCTTTTTAGTAACCAAAGTGAAGCAGTACATTTTGCAAAGCTCTGAGCCCTGGAAGCTTGGCTCAGATTGACTAGTCTGTCTGGGTTTGTTGGATGAATGACCAGGAGCCGGATTCAAAACAGCAACCTCTTAATCATGGCTCTTGATCAATTAATTGCATGTCTTGCTGATATAAAGTGTTGGATGTCTCAAATTGTTTTACTGTCGAATTCAGACAAAAAAGGGGTTATGCTTTTGTGCAGTCAGAACCAAATAAAAAGCATTGACTTACAGGAGTTAGGATTCAGAAGTTTTTCAGCAAATCTAAAACTGGAAATGAGGAATTTAGGGTCACTTTTGATCCAAATTTATCATTCGAATCACATATTTAAAAAAAAAGAAAGACTTTATTTTTATTGTGTGCTGAATATATAGCCAAACTTAGACCCATTCTCTCCATACCTGACTGTGAAAAGCTAATGCATGCCTTTGTTTCATCCAGAATTGATTATTGTAATGCTCTGTTTACTGGTTTCTCTAAATGTGTGGTGTCTCGTTTGTAGATACTTCAAAACACTGCTGCCAGAATTCTAACTAAAAAAAAAGAGCATATTGTCCCTGTCTTATCTTATTTGCACTGGCTCCCTGTGCATTTTAGAATTGATTATAAGATTTTGCTTTTAACTTATAAAGCCCTAAATAGATCAGTACCAAGTTATGAAAAGGCATTGTTGACCCCTTGCAATCCAAGTCATATTCTAAGATGGCAGGATGTGGGGCTGTTGGTTGTTCTGAATAAAGATGGTGCGGGAGGGAGGGCCTTCTCTTGGAAAGCCCCAGTGTTGTGGAATGCTCTACCATCTTCAGTCAAGAAAGCAGGGACTCTTAGAACAGCATTGAAAACCATTTTTTATAAAATGGCTTTTTTAGAATAATTTTAGCACTGACTGTGTATCAATTTAGACAGTTTTTAACTGTTTTATAGAAATGATCTTTGCCTTTTAAATTTTGTATAATTTTGTAAAAATTAAAGCGCCTTGAGGTCCTTGTGATGAAAGGCGCTATATAAATGTAAATAAATAAATAATCCAGCACGTCTCAGTATTGCCTTTACTGGAAGTAAACAGAAGTGTACATATGTCTATCACTATGTATCTCATTAATTAATTATATCATTAACAGATAAACTAAACCATCTACACGAATTGTGGTACACCTTTAACCTTCAGGTCAAGTTGACAGAAGCCAATCAAATCAGTTTTCTGACAATCTTACGACAGCAGTAGAACTAACCATGCAAAATGAATACAAGGTCCAACAGTTAAGGGACAGACTTGGTTAACGTATGATCTCATTGATTATATAAAGTCTTGAAAATGTTCCCCAGAGCTATAAATGTTCCTAAAAAATCCAGCTGTACCTTATCCCAGTAGGATATAGGTTGATTAAATTGACCCCTAAGCTACAGATGTACCAGACGTGTTATTGACACTAATGTAATGTAGGCTGGTTTTGATTTAGTTTTTGGTTCAGTACAGGGATTACATTTTGTAACTCTGTCAAATTATTTATACTCAATTCCTAACACAACATTTCCATCAATATAATTTAGCTTTGCAAAGCGACAGATTTGCACTGACATCAGAAACTATTGCCCTCTGGTTTACAGCTTCTCACATTTCTTATTCATATTCATAGATGGCTGCTCAACATCACTGAAGAATTATTTTTGATGCATACCAACAGCCCTATTACTGGTATATGGTGCACTACTTCTGTACCAGGCAAGAGTAAGACATACAACTGGTATTTTTCTTTTGTTCTGTTTTCACAAGCATACAATATCACTATAAATTAATGGGTGTCTTATTCATCAAGCAGCTGATTTTCAGAAGTTTGTTCTGGTGCAAAACTAATTTTGGTCTATTTACAAATTAGCCCCTGTGAGTAGAAAACATTTAGTTCTACCTTCCATAATAGATTGAAAATTTTACATATCTTAAAGATTTGTTCATAGATAATAATTTTGCAAATCAGATCAGCTCTCTCAAAAATGTAATCTACCACAAACCCACTTATTTTGTTTACAGATCCAGCACTTTCTGTGGAATGAATTTACCCAGTTTCTTCTGATGATTCTATGCTCGAATTTGATCCCAGTTGTAAGGGTATGATTTAAAAAAAAATACAAAACTTTATAAAATTCTCCTCTGCCTTTACCTATTTTAGGCTAAATTGGCCAGAATCTACCCAGGACGGGATCCAATCTGTGACAGATTCAAACAAGCTCCAGCCTCTCAGATTCATATGTAATAGTCTTATCCCAAGTTGGCTTCTGTATTTGAGACCACCTCCCAGATTCATAAACTGTCTATAGCACTATATATATATATATATATATATATACGCATGGAGTGCTTTTAGTCTGGGGGTCGCCGGTTCGAGTCGCCAGCTATTCCTTTGCCGACCAAGGATGGGAGCTCCCAGGGGGCAGAGCTGAATTGGCAGTGCACCAGCACACCAGCGACACCTATGGTCTGGCCGGGCGCCTGCAGGCTTGCCTGTTAGCTGCCCAGGGCTACGTTGTCCTCCGACGCTGTAGCTCTGGGTTGTTGCATGGTGAGTCTGAAGTATGTAAAAAAGCAGGCAGCTAATAGCACACGCTTGGAGGACAGCGTGCGTTCGTCTTCAGCCCTTACGAGTCAGCACAGGGGTGGTAGCGGTGAGCTGAGCTAAACAAAGTAATTGGACACTACTAAATTGGGGAGAAAATAACAAAAAACGAATTGTCGACTAATACATTTTTAAAAAAAAGAGTGCTGAAAGTGCAATTCTGGTGTCTGGGTCTGCTGTTTTAAGGGTGCAAACCAGCCTTAGCAGGGACATTCATTACTATATATATTAGGGCTGTCAATTAATTGCAGTTAACTTCTGCAATTTAACGTGTTAATTTTTGGGGAAATGAATTTTATTAATGTACATTAATCACACTCATGTCTTGTCCACATTAGCATACCATAATTAATTTCCTGCTGCACCATTTTAATACATTCAAATGCATGGTTGTAACTAGCTATGAGGACACCGAGTCAGTGTCCTGGGTTGTTTTCTCCTTCATTTTCTCTGTTGGTTTTCTTTGTAACTTAGATTGGAGGCTGAATAGTAAATACCAAGCAGTCATATAAATACTGCCAGCCTGAAACCAAGGTTTGACCTCGGTAGAATGTCAGCTCTGGTTACGATGTTGCTCAAGTGCATGCAATGTTTGAATGAGTGCAGTCATCATTTGAATATAAAATTAGTCACAGAACTGCATTATGAAGCACTTAAACTAAAGGACTTAAACAGCAGGAATGGACCCTCGGGAAGCACTTTAAATACATTGTAACTATGCATAATAACATTGTAATTATGTATAAGTACACATGCATTTACTAAATAACTTATGTAAATACACAGTAATCAGAGACACTAAATATAATGTGTTACGGAAAACATACTGTACAATAGATTTTGTTAGCATTTTTGCATTTCACGCATGCCAGTTTGTAATTCTGCATCCTTGACATTGGTAAAAACAAAATGGAATAAAAAATAGGAAACATTTGCAAATGTTTCTAATGGACAGGTATTAAATGGCAGGAAGTGATTTGTTGCTTTAACTTTGTTTAAAACACTTAAATACATGCAATCAAATAAATAAATTCCTTTTTATGAGTTGCTGAAAGCAAGTACGTTCTTAACAAAATTAATATTATTTATACCAGAACACAACATTATAAACAACTGATTGACATATTAAATTTAAGAGGACTTAACCCAAAAGTTATTTTGTGTGTGTGTGTGCGTATGTGTTTTGTTTTTCTCTGCACTCAATCTATAAAATTTAAATCATAAAGGTTAATATCTTCTTTAATAAAGTATTCACACTTATTATTAACTGAACTATATTGGTTGAACGTTATATTCAAAGCTCCATTTTCAGTTTTAAACATTACTGCTTTCAGTTTCCTAAGCAACCATCTATTCTCCCTGTTGCTGTTGTTATCTTTGTATTGCTAGAGGAATGCAGCACTCTAATGCATGACATGTAATGCTACAGTTCTCAGGGTGTCTGCTTTAATTTGCATTGTGATCACATCCAGGCTTGGCAGCTCCACATCCTGCTTGTTTGAAAGTCTTCATTCAGTCTTAGTCTGGAATGTTGCCAGAACACAACCAATTCTTGTTCTGCTTCAATTGCCCATATTCAAAATACATGTGAGAGAGTAACAGGCAATAGATCTAAATTTAACTTCACAGTCGAATCAGCGTCTGTGAGATCCACTAGTCTAAAAGAGATCATTCAAACTAACAGTTTATTTTAAATGAACCTTGTGATCTTGTTTTTGAAGAGCTGTTTGAGCACAGATCTCTAAATCGTTATAAGTTTTGTGACTCTTAAGGGGAATCTTAAGAGTGCACTTTTACTGCAGCCTAAATAAACCGTCTAAACGAATCTGTTCTTTTCAGGTCGCCCGGGGCACATTTTATGATTTGTAACTCCAAGGTAAAATCCACCTTGGTACTCTATTGAATTCCTAACAAATTATCTACAGAATCAGTTTGTCCAAGCTCACCAGCTGAAAGGATCAACAGTGACCTTCTACCTCAGAGCGCACAGCTGCCTCTCTGTGCTTCCTCTTTGTTTCACTTTCACAGTGTTCACTGGTCTGTAAGAGCTCTTTGGAACTACTGCCCAAATTTCACAGCCATCCAGTGGCAGCACAATGTCTGCTGCTGTTTCCTCTCTTCACTGTGAATCTTTTAATTGTTATACTCATTTTCCCACCCTCACTCCATTGGACAGACTTCAGTATCATTTTCACAGGTTTGTTTTTTTTTTTTCCCCCTTTATTGTTGAAAACGGTTCCCCTTGACCTCTATGACTGGAGACAAAGGCCACTGCTTGAAAACATGTGTTGATTGATTTCCTAAAACCACCCTAAATTCTAGTATATGTTCACCAGTTGTTTGGTTATTTTGTGGTTCAATAATAAACAAATAAATGCATCACCCTCAATATAGTTAGTGAATATATTAGGTCATTATGTCTTCACATACATGTACACTTTCTATTCAATAAGGGAATGTGGGAACTTTTTCTCATTGTTTTTTTTTTTTTCCCTTCAAGTTTTTACTGAGCTTTAGTAAGACCTCAGCACTGCTGCCTTTTCAAAGTGGCATGCTCCACCAAGTGGATATATCTGGTACTTAAAGAACTTGTTGCATACATTTTCATTCGATATACCGTATGAAATATGTATAAATCGTTTCTAAAGAATTAAGCCTTGTTATGGTAAAGGCCTGTTCTTCTACAGGAGAAGGAGGTGAACAAACAGAAGAGAACTGGTGTCATGTTTTTGCATATAGTGAACAAGACAAACAATAGCAATACAAATCTATTTACTACTTCAGTCACGTCAGAAAATAAAAAAATACATTATTGAGTCAGTCATATTCTAACTTCACTGTGTTTGAAGATTGTGGGATATACAGATATAATATCAAAACTCCATCAACACATAACAGAGATTACGATATTTAAAAATGCTGTTTGTATAAATCATTTTTATTTAAAATTACTTAAATACTTTATAATTTTATAAACTAGTAATTAACAGCACAATGGCAGTTAAGAGCAGTACTTTTTATTTTATTTTGAGACTACTTTTTCACTTGTTGCTTTTACTGCTAAAATTGTCTTTAATATTAATTCATTTTGTATATTTAATTTATTTGCCATACCATAGGTGATGCATTACTCCAAACAAGATCAAACAACCATTACATTGAAAATATTTCATAGCATGCCCATAGAATGTGCATAGTTTTACTTGTAATATGCAGCTAATGAACACTAAAGAAATAGTCTATACACATAGTAAAAAAATTTATAAAATGATAGCACTAAATATGTGGCAACTGATTGAGGGTTGGGATTGACATGTTCCATGAAAGTATTGTGTTCCAGGATATAAAATCTGCAAAGAAATACAACATTGTCAATCTGATACGTAAAACTGAACTGAATAAATAGTACCCTCTTAAATACATTATTACATCATATTGAAATGTTTATTCTTGCAAGCATTGCAATGAGAAATATCTAAACCATTAGCATTCAATCTGTGCCTTACATGCATAACACTGCCAGGTCTATAGCTATCAAAGCCATGATAGACTGAAAAACAGCATGGAGGGGTGGGTGGTTAGGGATTTTATTCAGCATTGTTTACAGTGCAAGAGAATACCTTCAGAGTAAACAAAACAAAACAAAAATGCATGTTATATGAATTAATCAGCAACTGGCATTTGGTCTTTGACAATTTTTTTTTGTTTGTTTTAAACTTTTTGATGCTGGTTGAAAACAGAGCATTTAGTATTTGCATGTAAACAGATTTCTATGCTTCCTGCTAAACTAAATTGAAAGAATTGTGAATATGTGTTGATAATTTTATTTGTAGACTGAAATCACTGGAGAACTTATTTGGAGAATATCAGCAATATTGAAGCGACCCCATTAAGCGCAGTTCTGTCTGCAGAAATGTTTTATTTTATTATGTTCATTCCTCAAAAGAGTTTAATAAAAAAAAAACATTGTTGTTCATAACACAAGATAAAAAATTACAATTTGTATTCACTTCATTGACTTCTGTATAACCATCATTGGCTGTGTGTGTTTGCTACTGTATTTGTTTATTTCATTTTCTTGCTACAGTATGGAGACTATCCCTGATTAAAAGCTTGCAGTCAAAATGAAGTATCTGTCTCATATAGATATCCTCTGGCTAGTTACTCTGCGTCATAAAGAGCACAAAGAGAGTTGCAGTATAAGAAACACCAGACTTATCAGCATTTATCTTTCAGCTGTGGATGCACCAGCTTTATTTATTCCATCTTTTATAGTTCCCAGTGCTATACATTGTTACTGATGGACACAAAAAAGATAGTTGGCACAAACCAATAAAACATTATAATTAGTGTGGGGTTTTTTGTGTTCCAGAGCTGGGAAGCAGCATCTTTACACCAGCAACTCTGTTTTTATTCATTTTTTTTTTTAATTAATCTAAAAGGATGTAGGAGAGAACACTGCTTTATATTTCTGTTCTCAGTGCCTTTCTGTCACATTGCAATATCTCTCACAAAGACATTGGTAGAAAAGGAGATGATAAATGACCAATTTAGCAAGTAAAATTCTATTTAGAACCATTTTTATTTCAGTCTATATCCCTTTCTTTTTATTGGATTCCATAGATCAATACACTGTTATCTTCTCCTTCTTAAAACCTTTGCTGTTTATTTTATCCAGGTTATTATCACTCAATTGCATTGACTCTCTGTTAGTGAGAAAACAGAATCTATGCATTTCAAGGCAGCTAATTTAACTGCTTAAATCTAGCACAGAAGCACATCAACAGCAATGGTCTGCTGTCTTGCTGGACTTAATCAAATAACTAAATAATGCTACACAGTTAGACATTTTAGGCAGAGGAAAAGAGAAAAGAAAGTGTTATCTTGTTTTACCATATGAAAACATGTATGTAGGTAACCCTGTCAAGGAAATAAAATAACTCATGTATCAGTGCCATGGAAATATTGGCCACCATGATATACATCCACAAAGTATGTAGAATAGCAACTCATAACCAATGACCAAGTGCAATGTCATCAACTTCAGAAAATACAGTTTTTAGTAGATCAGCCAACCAAAGGCCAGCTCTCTAGTTAAATGTTACTACACTCTAACTATGATATCTGTACAAATGAGTGCACAGAAGTGTTCATACTAAGTTTCATAACAATAACTCACATGATATATGTGACACATATTCTGTTGTATCTTAGAATTCAATACTTTTTTGCTCATACTGGTACATTTGCAGTAACTCCTGGTGCTCCTGTGTGTTATGTGGGCAAAACAGGCAGGGACCTATTCTCCTCATCACACTGCTGTGGACCCTACTGACGAGGCACCTGGTGAGTTCAAGCAGCCATCTGCAGGGGAGAGCCTTTCTTCTCCCAAGGCCTGTAGCTCACCAACATTTGGTTTGGTTGTGGTATTGAAGGACACCCACTAACTTACAGGTCCCCTGAGCTGTTATGGGAAATTGCTGCGGTGAGGGAACATGATTAGACATTCTAAATCAGGGAGAAAATTGGGATACAATAATTGGACACTTTAAATTTGATACCATTAAATATGGTTCGTGAGGAGAGTATTCCTTGTTAAATTATGTTCACAGTGTGTAATCACATGGCTTGTTGTTTATCGCGAGGATTTGTTTAAATGTAATGGTTAGAGACACTATTCACAGGATTCAGATCATTTTTAGCTTTGATGCTCTTTTGACAATGTAGTCCATATTTTTGAAAATATCATAATTAACATTAATACCTCAATATCATAGGCCACAGTCCCACTATGTTGGTAATATTAGTTAATATTAATTTCTCAATATACAGGATGATGCCGCCATTATGCAATTAATAGTTAAATATAAAAATAAGGTTTTAGTCCTTCATAAATTTCATATCTTATAAAATTATATTTATAATGTCATTATTCAATGTTTTTAGTATAGCAAAAGAATATGAACAAAATAAAAAACAAATATGAGGCTAAGTTATAAAAAATTTCAATTTCATTTTCAATATCAAGAGTGGTTAACCAGTCAAATAACTAAGTCAGTATACTTACATTAAGTTACTGACAGCGAGCCTCTGTGGATCTCTTTTGTTCTTGGGTCGTGTTGGGGTGTGATGCTTTCCGCCTACAGTTAGTTAAATCAGGATTTTCAAAATGATGTGCAATATTTCTATGTTGTCTGCCAATCATAGCTTCAGTGACACTCTTTAATGTTGTAACCACAGCAGTGTTTGATCACTATGGCCTTGGATTAAGTCCATCAAATGATATTGACAGTTATTAATTAATTGCAAACATTTCAGATACTAGGCAAGTTATGTTTGTATTAATTGGGGTGACTGCAGGGGATACCACATGTGTATTAGTTTCATAACAGAATGCTTTGTGCACCATACCACTATCCTTTCTTTGTAACCACTGTCTGATATTGGTATGGTGCTTGCAAAGCTGATCGAACATAACAGTAAGATTAAACATGACATGTGTTAATACCATATTTACATTATTCAAAACAGTTTTACACTCTGGACCAAAAATTATGTCTTCTTCCAGTAGGGGGTGCATTTCTGGACACTCCCTTGGTTGGTCATTTTTGTAGGAGGTCAGTGTTATATTACGAATTGATTTCCAAATACAGTTTTGACTAAAATTTTTCATTATTTTTCAAGAAATAGGCGTTAACCAAACATTCTTTTGGCAGCTGGCATTGTCCATCCTCCTGTGTTCCTTCATACTGTTCTGACCATACTGTACTGTTTAGAGCATCATTATTGGACTATAGCCCTACCTCTAACTCCAAACACTGTCGGGTATACTGTTTAGTGTCATTGTTTACAATTGTGGAGGCACAGTCTCTATGATCAAAGTTCATGCTTCATTCATTTAGTATAAGGTGATTCTTATTATTCTCTTGTTCTTTTCTCCATTGAAAGATGTGCTCAGGTTTTCATATGGGTCTCCACGATTCCAGCCACAGGATGTTCAAAGCCTTTTGGCTGTGCCTGTGATCCCAGTGCATGTTTGAACTACAATTGTACATATTTTCCTTGTTTAATGCACTGTGTCTTCTTCACCATGGTCGTAGGAAGGTCCCATCTGGTTTCCGTTATTCTGTGGAGAGAGAGAGATTGAATGTAGTATATACTGTTATACTATATAACTTTCACATTTTATTTGTTTTCTGATAGTGACTCCCACACACACATTGACCTTGTCGGTTATCATGTATGGACCTTGCCATTTTGGAGTGAGGGATCTCCTTGGTATAAATACCCCAGTCATTATCTCCTACATTCATTCGGACTGTATTTTGGCCAAAATTATTGGAATGATTTGAAACCAATTATTTCCCATTTTTTAAGCATTTTACCTCTTTTCAATGCAATCATAAAAGTTAATGTAGCTTGTTCTGTCATTCCTAAGGTCTGAAAATGGTAGTATTATATAAAGTTGATGTTGGATTTACAATCATTAATTTCCGATATATTATTCTTATTAAAAAATAAAAAAAAAGTTAATTTTTATCAATTTCTATATTTCTATATCTCCAAACTGTATCAAATTAACACCAATAATATTCTTGCTCAGTTCTAAATCAGAAAAAAAAACACAACATCCAGCATCATCAACACACACCCATCACTTTCCTTGAGCATACTAGCAAGAATCTATATTAATCCAGAGGCACAATGAATTTATATTAATCCAGAAGCAGTCTGCAAAACAGAAAACTCACAATTTATCTTTGTTTCATAGGGGTTAATTTAAGCACAGTAATTTGTTACAGTAATTACCCAATTGCTGCCCATTGGAATTAATTTTATATTTGACATGCATATTCTCCTTTAATTGTGAACCTGATATAAAATATCATTCTGCAGCCCCTTTCTCTCCATGTTAAAGTTTATCTGCCTATAACAAATATTTTATCCATTTTTAAATCAAATTCTAAAATCTTTCAAAAAAAAAAAAAGTGTTGGTATGATTAATACTACTCCAAGCATTTTCAAAAGTTTACAAATTAATCTGTTAATTTATTGAAAAATAAAACATTTTTAAAACTTTCCATAATCATTACTGCTCCATTTATTCCATACAAATAAGAGTTTGGGGTTTAAATTTAAATTTTACTTTACCCATAGTGGAATTTAAACATCAAAATAATAAAATTCATAAAATAAAAGCTTTAATTAGTTATGAACAGTACTCCAAAGCCTTATTAATATTATTTGCCATAATTCAAACCACGTCTGGTTTGCAATATTATCACAACACAATAATACTTACACAATAATACCACACACTGTCACTCATTTTATATTTTTATACATAAAACAGTATTCAGCTAAGAATCGCACCTATAACAGACAATAGCTCATTTTTTTCTTTGTGTTTTGCCATAGCTTGTAACATATATTAAACACGTTTTCAAATCCTTTTAAAAAATTGTTTGTGAAACCAGACAGTATTCAAATTTAACTCTTATCTGCAATATAGTTTAGTGCCATCTTTGCGGCATCAGTAATAAATTGGCTGATAAGCTGAGTATCGTTCAATATTTATTTTTTTATTCCTAAACAGGAACTGGCATCCATTCTCAAGCTGTAAACAGATTCTGTCTCTATCTCAGAGTCTAATATCTGCCAAACACACTGCTAATTGATCAACACAGTTTATGCATTCCCACACACACATAAAATTCACACAGTTTTTAAATAAACCAAGACAAACACATAAAATGACATACTTCAACATAAAGGCAGTTCAATGCTAGTAACATAACTCAGTATTTTATAGTACTGGGTTTCTGTTACATTATTTTTTTTCCACTCAAAGAAAATGTTATCTTCCTGCTCAGCTCAGGCATGAACTAAACAATCATTAATGAACAAATTATCAAAATTACTTTTTTTTTTCTAAGATGTTGCTTTACCTCCTCTCTTAAGCAAAACCAGTCTAACCCAAACAATCATTAACAAACAACTTCTTAAAAATTACCATTACTCTACTTTGGAAACTACATATTATAGCTCTTATCTATTCTATGTTTTGTCATTTTTAATTTTACCATGTTCTGCCATGTGTTTAATTCCTGTTCGGTTTTATACTAGAATGTGTACAATCCTTTTTTTCTTGTTTGTTTTAGTGTTTGATTCACCTTGATTAGTGCTTGTTCTACATATGATATATCATTGGCCATTTTAATTTGCCTATTTTCCCTTGTATATAATACTCGGAGGTGCCACAAGAGGGCCTCTCAGCGACCCACTCTTATATATCAATCCTAGAAAATATAGTCTGGGGGGTGATTGCAAAAGCTACCTGCATGTGGACCTCACACACCAGGATTTTAAATTTACATAACTCTTCTTTGCCTCAGTGGGACTTAATGATAGAAATTTTAACATTACCTTGGCTCTTCACCAAGGATTTTAATTCACGTAACTCTGTTGCCTCAGCGGGTGTTACAGTCAAGATTTTAACGTTACCTTGGTTCTTCACCAAAGATTTTAATTACATAACTCAGCTTTATTTTGTCAGTGGATTCCCGTAAGTCTCTTACACTTAGACAATTACTATTTGACTCTCTCTCTACCATGAGATTTCATCGCTGAGAGATTCTACCCCGAGTATCTCGACTCACTAATTCTTTGCCCCTTTCTTTCCCTTCACTATTAAGTGCGATTATTCAAAAAAGGATAAGATAATGACACTGACGAATTTGAAACCATACATCGTGAAACATTGTTAAGGGTTGCATTTCAGGAATCCCAGGTTTCGGCACCAATCTGTAGTGAAAAAATTAAGCTGACAAATAGTTTTTGATTAAAAAACACGTTATATACAAGAAAAGTATACCTCCAATACAATCATATAAGCACAAGGTTCAAACTGACTTTGGACAAGGCCTCAGTACAGCTCAGTGCAGATGTTTGCATCAGAAAGCACATATCCATGGAATGAATTCAAAAGAGATGAAAAGACTTATGCACACACATTGGATTATTTTTGACTCAGTTGGCATTTATGTATTTAAACAAACATGTACGTAAAGACTAACTATATATAATTAAGGCTAATGTTATGGCACGGTAATTTTTAGCACAATTCACAGTAAAGTCACCAATGTATTATTTTACAAGAGCTTTTAAATAGTAAACCAAAACCAATAATATACAGACTACTGTCTTTAAATACTGGCAAGTTTAAATGTTACTTTATGCCTGGTTCATATTTCAGACTCCTACATGTGCGACAGGTCGGAATTTCATTATCTACACTCTTGCATCCAGGACTGGCAAGAATGTAAATCCCGTGGACACACTTTGCTAGGAATTGCCTGTCACTATATGCAGTGTGACTGCAAGTCTTTCTGCAGGTGTCACTGGCATTGCTGTGTATTTTTTGCATTGAAGCAATGGTCACACTCTGTTTAACAGGTCATCAAACCTTTCACCTGTCATTCTAAAATACTTGTAATATCTCTCACTGTCACATACCTACAAATCTCTAATTACTGTATACAATTCTCACTTTTGGATACTCTTTTGGTTGAGAGGACAAATGTATGAACAATGCGTTTTGGATTTTTTTAAACCTCTTGTATAAGAGGTACAAACTCAACATGTCTTCTAAAATGTCAATTTTTTTCGAAATACGCGAATGCAGTCTATTTAAAGTATGAAAAACAACTGCTACCACTCTGCACAGTAAAAAGGGCTGCAACATGATGCAGCCTTCGTACAAAAAATAGTGAAGCTGCACAGCTTTAGCTGTCATGCCTGATGTATCGCTATTCTATGATTCTGAAACAAATGGCATGCTGTAAATAAAGCCTCTGAATTGGTACATTTCTGTTCTCTGATGCATTTGTTCTTCTGTCTTTACAGAAAACAGCTCACTCACAATTCTTTTGTATTTTAGCAGTCACCCATTTACATTCTTGCTCGCTCAGCTATCTCATTCGCTGACCTACATAACTATACATAAATGCTGCATGCATACACAACTAACCAATTTACAGATAGTCATAGATTTGCATTTTAAATGCATGACATACTGCATTTTTAAAGGAAATAAAGGAAGTGCCTAATCAAATTTGTTTTTACATCCATTTCCAAAATTTCATGGACTTTATTATAAATAAAGAGAAGGCGATGTGATACCTTTTATTGGGCTAACTAAACAATAATTAATCACAAGCTTTCAAGACCTCAGAGGTCTCTTCTTCAGGTGAAAGTAGGAACGAGAGATGGTGTTTATCATGACTTTATTCAAATTCACGATTTTCACGATTTCCGTGAACACCATGACCTCCGTGACAAAATCGTAGCTTCTATATAATATGCCATTATTGGTTTTAGGACAGCTCCAGTGCTTTGTTTTGTATTTCTTTCTTTTTTTTTGCCACCACACCTGATTGATAGCACTGAGTTGAGTGAGAACAATCTCATGGATACAGCTTTTAGGCCCACTGTGGTAGAACAATGTATTTCAAGTGGTAAGCATTAATTTAAAACAGACTCTGAGCTAAGCACAGTTGACATTTTATGGTTATTAAGGATTACAGGTGATTTCCAATTAACGTTCAGATGAAACTTCAAAGTAAAATAAATTTAAAAAAAACCTACCATACTGAAATATACTGCTGTGCCTTAAACATAAATAATTTTCCTTGTATTTATAAAGGCATAGTGATATATTCACCAGCCTGGTTCTCTTTCTTGGATCACACTTGTATTTGAAAATGGAACAATTATACTAAAGGATAGCAAGTTGTCTGACTTGGCTAAATAAGAAGCAAATACCTTCTAGAAATTTTAACCTAGGGATTGCATCCCTGTTTGCACCATGAGGTTAGATTGGAATTTATATCACCTTAGGGCAGGGTTTTTTACTGTATACAGAGACAACCCATGCGTGTGTGACATCACCACATGTGTTGCCCCAGGGCCTGAAGGGGGTATGGGATTTCATGTTTGATCCTCACTTTACCCTTTGAAGATGTCAGATTGAAAACTGGTGTGTTATTCAGGGGCATGAGCGAGGGCTCCTTCCTTCCCACCAATAATATCTGCTAATCCTATATTTAAACCCCAAGCCTTGAGTTTTCTCTCTCAATCTTGTGTTTTTTCTCGGTTTTCCACCATCCAACCCTTCCCCACTACACTTCCTCTTTTATTTTAAGAGGAATCTCCTTACTCTAAGTTATAAGCACATTCTATTATCAATTCCTTAGGTCTCTTCCTCTACGCAGCCCTTGATCATGTCCAGTGAATTGGTCTGGGGATACTTTCTGTAAAAATCAATTTCCTTTGGCTCTATGTGCTATAAACTCTCACATATTTAAGAGCTATTTTGGTGACAAATCTTTCAATGAAATACATTATTTTCACCATTACATACAGATATAAAAAATACCATATTTATGTCTAAATTAAAATATATTGATTTCATTTTCCATTAGGGCATGCTCAGAGGCATTACTCTATACAATTATAAGTACTCTCCACTGAGCTACGAGTGGCTTCTTGTGCATTCTGTGAGTGTCTCAAAAAATTAAGACTCAAAAGAGTGTTCATTTAATTTAATGAAATAAAAGGAAAAGCGTGCATTTTTTCTTCTCAGAAAGTATTACTATTTTTATGACTAATTGTTGTTTTTAACGTGTTTAAAATTGTACAGTGTCTACACTGTATTAATCTTAATCAGATGCATGATAAACCATTCTCAGAAAAATAACATTGATAATTTACACATGCAATTATTGCATTTTTAACATAAACCATCAGAATCTGCTGTGTATCACACAACATTGCCTGTTACATCACAGCATAAAGCATCTGAAACAAAAACACCAAGTTATCAAAGTGCCCAGCCATTTAAAGTCGAGATATCAAAAACACAAGCCAAGTTTCAAGAAACCATGGGGCAACCTTGCCCAACACAAAGCAAACAGACACAACTGCACAACTGATGGGAGCCAAGGCTGCCCAAATGGTTTCTTCTAACTTGTATCAAAAACACAAGCTAAGTTCGAATAAACCTTTGGGGCGACCTTTTATTGTGCCTGAACTGCACAAGCCAAGTTAGTAGAAACACTAAGTATTCAACCCTATTGCTACTGCAGCCCTAAGTCAGCTCAGGTGCAAACAATTTATTTGAAAGGTCACAAAATTAGTGAAATGGTTTCAACCTGAGTACTCTAAGTGGTTTAGATAATTCCCTTCAGGTATTTAAAGACTTTCAAGCTGCAACTCACATGGTGATCCAATAAAGCAAACATGAAGACCAAGGAGCTTTTGAAAAAAGTCAGGGATAAAGTGTTAGAGAGGCACAGAGCAGGAGAAGGGTACAAGAAAATTTCAAAGACACTGATTATCCCTCTCAGCACAGTGAAGTCCATCATTAAGACGTGGAAGATGCATCAGACCACCCAGACACTACCCAGATCAGCTTGCCCTCCCAAACTGAGCAGCCGAGTAGGTAGGAAACTTGTTCGGGATGTCACTCTGAAACCAACAATGACTTTGAGAGCTCTACAAAGTTCTGTGTCTGAGATAGGAGTCAGTGTATCACACATCAACAATAAGCTGGTCCCTTCACAAAGCTGGCCTCTATGGATGGGTGGGAAGAAAGAAGCCATTACTTAAAAAGCCTCATCTTAAAGCATGTATGGAATTTGCAAAAAAAAAGAAAAAAAAGGATGTAGATGATACTGCAAACATGTGGAAAAAGGTTTTGTGGTCAGAAGAGACAAAAAATTTACTTTTTGTCTAAATTCCAAGCACTACACCAGGCGCAAGCCCAACACTGCACATCACCCAGTCAACACCGTCCCAGCTGTCAAGCATGGTGGTGGCAGCATCATGTTATGGGGATGCTTCTCTTCAGCAGGGACTGGGAAGCTTGTCAGGATAGAGGGGAGAATGGAAGGTGCAAAGTACAGGTGAATCCTTGAGGAAAACCTGTTTTAGTCAGCCAAGACTGAAACTGCAGAAGAAATTCACATTTCAGCAGGACAGTGACCTGAAGCACAAAGCCAAAGCCACACTGGAGTGGTTGAACAAGAATAGAATTAATGTTCTTGAGTGACCCAGTCAAAGTCCTGACTTGAGTCCAATAGAGAATTTATGGCGAGTCTTGAAGATTGCAATCCATCGACGATCCCCAACAAACTTATCAGCAACAAATTAATCACTTAATTAATTCAGGAGATGGCCATCTTCTGCACAAGGTTTTTAATTATTCCTGGCAATGGTCAAGCTGCTGACCTTGCCTCTACCAGCACACATTTAAATAAAAACCATAACAACAACAAAACAGACAGACTACGCTGTCATATTTAAATACAATAAATAAATACAAATAAAAAATAACCACAGCTTTCGCCATCATTTAAATACATAATAAATCATAATAAACAAATAAATACAAAACAATAAATTGCACAAGGGTGGAGGGGTACCCCATTCTAAAAGTAAATAAACAAATAAATATACAGGGCTTCAGCCACACAATCTCCTACAGCGAAATTGCTGCAGGGGGAGCTGGTCTCCTGACCTCCCCCTCCCATCTTCGTGGCCGGCAGCTCCCCTCCATGGGGCTCCGACCACAGCACTTCCCGTTGCCATGCAGGACAGGCAGCAACCCCAGGCAAAGCAGAGCCAGCATCGACCCCAGGTGAAGCAGGACCATCAGCAACACCAGGCAAAGCGGGACTGTCAGCAAACCTAGGAGATACAAAAGACACAGCTCTCCCAGGCGAAGCGGTACAGCAGGCAACCTCAGGTGATACAAAGCAGCAGGCAACCCCAGGCGATCCAGATGTGCCTGAGCAGAACGTGCAAGGCATCCCTGGGCGATGCAAGGCAGGCATCCTTGCCAGAATGTCATTATTACATAGTAACCATGACCCTACCTGCATTCTATAAGGAGTTATAAGCAAGTTTTACATTTGACCTTTAGGAAAGGTCAGAGGTCATGGGAAATGACATTTCTTTATAGAGCATACATGGGTTACTATATATGTTCCATAATAACCATAGCCCAATTTGCACTCTATAAGGAGTTATTAGCCAGTTTTGTATGTTGATGATGTCATCCAATTAAACTGAAGCAGTTTTAAATTTAAGAAGATGTAGGTCTGGTGGGCATCTTGTTTTACAAAAGAACACCATTTTCACATGTTTGAATTTCATTGTCCTGAGGATGATGTCTACCAAGTTAAGAGTTAGTTGGTTAAGCGTTTTGCAAACAGAAGCAGTTTGATATTTGGGGTGCACTTTGGCAAATTTGGTGGCAGCCATTATGATAGTAACATTTATCACAGCAACTTCTGCTTCACAAACTTGAAGAGAGTTTGGTTGCTGATGACATATTCAAAATTTCAGATGAATCGGTTCAGCCCTTCCCAAGAAGAATATTTTGAAAAGTTTTTGAAAAAAAATGTTTCAGGCTGCCATCTTTGTTGGCACAGGAGCACATTTTTTTTTTCATTTGAACTGTATTCTACATGGGATGATACCTGTCAAGTTTCATGTTGATTGGTTAATAACACTATGTAACACAATTTTTGTTCCTGGGTAGTAAGTGTTATTTCCTAATTGCTTATGCCTCAAAGGTATAGAAAATAGCTATTATTCCCCACAAACTTTGCTTTTGTGACCAGGACAGTGATATTTCAAATATCACTATTTCCAATGGGAAAACGGGCAAATGTGTGTCATTTCGTTCACATAAAATCAGAAAAAACAACATATGAATCCAAATTAACATGTATTTATACTAAAGTAATACAAAAATGATTACAAAAGATTTAGAAGTGAGTAGTTTTTCGAGATTTACGATTATACTGTAAATAAAACTACTCACTTCTAAATCTTTTGTAGTCATTTTTGTATTACTTTAGTAAAAAAAATAAATTGGTACACGCTGTAATTAACCAAAAAAAACAAAGCACATATTAACTTACATAACTTAAAAAAAAAAAAAAAAAAACCTTTGGCCTTAATTTAATTATCACCATAGTAGCATGTGGGAACAACTTTAGCATGGCACTTTCAGGAATCGTATTTGTGCTATGAAGGAACCGTTACAGAAACATTTGACAAATAATTAAATTTTGCCTTTAAATCTTACAAAGTTGTTCTAAACACCCTTTCCAATGCAATTATGTTGTAAATGTAGCCTGTATTCAAGATTTCAGCTCCAACACATATTTACTGTAAGATGTTAACAATATGGTGCAGCAACATTAAGCCACAGGTATCACTTTATAAACACACTACTAAAGGTTTTGACAATTTGTACCAAATAATGGTCAACCATTGGTTGGTTCCTCTGTCAATCTACCATGCATCAACCAATGTTTTGGTAACCTGTTTTAAACAGAATAACTGGAGCCCTGTGAAAATCATTTTATTTTATTTTATTTATTTATTTATTATTTATTATAATTTATTGTTTTATTTGGGGAAGAATTATTTTGTTTTAACCATTAAAATTTTTGTTTTTTTCCCCCCGGCATCTGTAAACCTGTCTTTCTTAACACAGCAGGAAGGCAGAATATAAATCCTGTACAATTATTTGGGAAATTATAAAAATAAAAATCCTATACAATTATTTGTGGCAATGCAACTATTTCAACTGAATCTTGCTACTTTAAATTATTTAGGCCGGATAAAATAGTGAGGTGGGGATTACTGAAACGGGTATTGAGGATGCCCACATGACTGACAGAGTTATTGTGCATGCTCATATGACTGACAGAGCTAATGTGCATGCCCACATGACTGACAGAGCTATTGTGCATGCTCATAAAACTTGCAGAGCTATTGTGCATGCTCATATGACCAAGGGATGCATTTTCTTAGCCCTTCCAGTGCATTGAAGTGTGTGGTGTGGAGAGTCTTCGGTGGCAGGGATGGAATTAAAAACCTCCCTGCAAACACAAGTGGGAATGTGGCTGGAGCCAGCAATTGAATGAATGGTTAAATGATTAATTAAGGGTCCACCCACAGGGGTATAAAACAGGTGAGTATTCGAGTGTGGAGGTTTAATGTTGGTGTTTGAGATGAGGGTTTTTGTTCTGTGGTGTTGTTTGTATATAAAGAATTATCGTTGGGTGTAGGGGAGTTTGTGTAGCTGTGTATTGTGTATGTTGTGAAAGCAGTGGCTCGGTCTACAATGGTATTTAAAACGTTTGAATGTTTTGGCCACCCTGCCAGTTTATTTTGTTCCAGTGTTTTGTTTATTGTTTTGTAGCTATGATTAAAGTGTGCACCTGGGTTTTAAACCTGCAGCTTTCATGTTTTGAAGTTTCTTCCTGATTAATACAGCTTGCCAGTGATGTCATCCTGATCACATGGCCCCATTTAAAAAAAAAAAAAAAAAAAAAAAAAAAAAAAACTTAGTGCATTGTTTATTTTAAATAAAAGGAAATTAAATATAACTGAATGAAAGAAAATTAAACTAAAGAAGGTAAAAACCGAATAAAATAAATACGGGAAATGCAGACATGGTTATAGTGTTTTTAAGGGTCTATCTATGATTAAACAAGGGATGGTGAGTTGTTTTTGTCTTTTTTTCTGTTGAAAAAACTATTTTAGGTGCGGTACTGAGATGATTGCATTTTGCATAAAAGTGTGATTACACTGATTAAGGTGCTCTTTTGTTTCTTTTATTTCCATTGAACAAACTGTTAGGTGCAGCACTGTTGATTGCATTTTGTATAAAAGTGTGATCATGTTGATTAAAGTGTTTGATCATTGATGCCTCTGTTTTCTTAAGCTCTTGACACACATCAATGTGGACCATCTTTTTTCCTATTCTTATTTGTGGAAATATTTAAATTGTGCTCAGTTTTGTGTGGGATAATGTGAAGCAGTCTGTCTTCTAGTTTCCAAACAGAGGCAGAACCCTTAACACATCCCTTCTCCATGCTGGTTTGTGTATACATACCACAGAGCCCTCCTTGTCTTCATAATTATTTTTAGGCAGTTACATATTGTTTTCCAAAATGAATAATAATTAAACAATTAAACCATACTATCTTTTGCAGTGTAGCTCAACTTTTAGGAAATCACAGCAATTAATTAAAAATAGTGCTGGGTCAAAAATGCTTTCTTTAGAATCACATCAATCATAACATGAGGAGTATAAAAAACTATACAAGTGGCAGGAATTCAGTTTTCACCTGGTGGGTTGCAGTATATATATTAGGGGCGTGTAGGTACTCAGATGTTCTCAGAGTAATGCTCTGTAACGTATTTTAAGTCATTGGGTAGTAACACAGAGAGGTAGATGTATTAAGATGGGCCAGCCACAACGCACACATAACGCAATTTGCACTTTCGTGGTGAGAGCCGTAATATACTTTTATTGGTTGCATCATCTTAACGAGATATTTAGCATTGCAAGAGTCGTGAAACATTTTTTTCAAATAAATAATGAAAGGCAGTTTAATCCCATCAGATTCACCTCCAAATAAAAAATGTGTTTCTATCAAAGAACTTTTCATAATCATACAGTAGCCCCTCACTAAACCAGGCTTGTTTATCCAACATTGTGGTGGGTTATGGGAAGAAGTGACGTGACCCGGAAGTGATGAAGACAGGAAGCACATAGTTGGGGTTTGGATTTTTATTTACAGCACAGCCAAAAGTACAAAGTCCCAAGCAGTGGGTTTCCACACAATTGCAGCGAACAAAGAAAACTGCCTCTGTTACCAGCTATGATAAGCAGAGGCTTGCAATAAAAACAAATAATCCACAGAAACACTGCCACATGCTATTTCAATAATTGACACAGCACAGCAGGTGGCTTGGGCTCCCTCTCCCAAGCAGGATAAGTCGTTCCTGGAGATGCCAAAGATCACAGGTGGAAGTCCGGGCTTGGAGGCAGCTGGCCTGGGAATCCTCAGTCTGAGTATATAAGCACAACAAACACGCTCACACAACCAATCCAGGATAGGGACAGCGAATGGCAGAACCCCACCCCTGCAATCAGTGCACTGCCTCGACTCAGCCAATCGTCGAGCGCAGCACAGCTGATTGCAATAATGGGGCTCGACCATGAGGTCCTGCCCCAAGTTAAGATTGCCACTACCACTGCGGCTTCTGCCCCAACCCTGACTCAGCCTTTCTCCTCAGTCCCGGTCCTTCCTGCACAGCGCTTCCAGTAGTCGGGAGAGCGAGTTACAAGAGGGACTCGTTTCACTCCTGTCACAGACATAAGGAGATGTCATGTTTAAAAAAAAAATACAGTAAAATCGCGCACACATACATTTGTAGTGTTCAATGTATTTTAAATGTATAAATCATTGCGCTGAAATAACACTAATGTATTTTGGGTAGTCTACACATTATATTACATTACAGCAGTAACATCAAATGAATACCACATTGGTGTACAATGTGAATAAAATACTATTTTAAATTGAAATTATTTTAGTGTTTTGTTTTTTTTTATTGATATTTTTTAATAGTTTTAATTAGTAGCCTAGACAATTAACACAAAATAGATCACTTGCCGCATTGACAAGTTATGATACTTACAGGAGGACAGCCAATTCTCGTTAACATGAATTTCAAGGGACCAACAACAAATTTTGCATTATACCACTAATTTGTATTATCATGACTAGCCTATAAGCCAAATGTATACTGTCAGTTTTTATTTAAGAGTCAATGGTGCAATGCTAAATTTTGCACAATTAGAAACCATCTGCACATCGAATCGGGCCCATATTCATTAAAGAATTAAATTAAATTAAAAACTTAGTATAGTTATTATATAGCTTATATGCACATGTCTTCCTGAAAAAAAAAAAAAAAACTGTAACCACCGAAAATTCCCGACCCTGAAAATGAACTGTCAGGCCAGCCCGCCCAAAGACTTTCTCTTTTGCTGCTTCATGCCCTCACAGATTGGGAGAGAGATTTCCAACCAGAACTCATTATATCTTCGTCACAGTTGGAAATAATAATATACTTAAATTACGTAATTATTGGATGATTAAACATGTTCCTAAATGCTGAAATTATTCTAGGAAATCATACCGTTAAGACGCATCTCATTCTCCACCTGGTCTGAGGTACGTGTTAATTATGATGCAGGTAAGGGTCAATTAATGGCACCATACAGATTTATGCATCAGATGAATAATATGCTAATGAGAAAATTGGTCTGTGGCTGTGCGATTGCCCTGCACAGTGTAGATTAGTGTTGGTGTGGTTTATATGTGGGAATGGGTTTATTTTGTGTCGTTTTTGGACTGGATTTGTTTGATTGAATTATTGTTTACAGACGGGCACTTGATTGAGACTTGCCGCCTGCTATGCTTGGTTGAGGGAAGGGCAGCAAGTGATTGGCTGTGCTGGTCCTCAATCAGCACGTGGGCAAGTCTCGACCAAGTGTCCGTCAGTTTAAAAACATCTGCTGGAGATAGCTCGGGGCTGCTGCAAGGCCTGCCGTTTTCACGGCACTTTTTGAGTTATAGTTTGTGGTATTGTGTTTTATTTTGCACTTTTTGTACAGTTTGCTGTATTAGTCCTCTGTGCGTTACCATCGCTGGTAACGTCACATGACCGCCTTTATTTTACTTTTGTTTTCTATTTGTGTGAGAATAAAACCTGCGCGCCTGTGCCGGCGTTTCAACACCACCTCTGTCTCTCTGTATGCTTGAACAGCGGCTACCCACACGTGTGACCCGAGGAAGACCCTGTCACATGGTCTCTAAGGGCATGTTATTCTAACGTCATGATGAGTGAAGTTTTTGGACGGTAAATGGCGTTTATGCATCACCCGATGAATTACTGTCATGTTAAACACTGTTACTGGCACAATAAGGGAGACAGTAAGTTTTATGAATATGGGCTCATGTGTGGCAGGATAGCGTCATGGCCCAAGCTGTTACCGGCAGGAATTAGAGACTCAGAGACAGAAGCTGCAGTTTAAGTGCTAGTACGCATGTTTATTAAACACACACACACACACACAACAAATAAACAGGGCACGAGAGCTAAAACAAACAAACACTATATTTAACAGTTGTAGGCTGGGCATTCGCCTTCACTATAGGTTTGTCAAAACACAGGTTAATCTCACCTGCAACTCCTTCTCCACGAACAAAGGATTCCAATCCTTTTATACAGGATACAAGAAAGGAGACAGTAAGTTTTATGAATATGGGCCTAGGTGTGTTTCATATTCCTCTAGGCCGATTTTAAGTGACGTATGCATACACAGTTAGGTAGGTGCGTGCACATACTGGGTGAATCGACATTTAGCAGAACTTTAGCATAACTCTTAGAATGTTGAGTTATCAAAAATAAACCAAAATGCCTTATTGCTGTGCTGTTGGATGTGAAAATAGAAGCCCAAGTAATCCAAACCTCAAATTTTATCGGATACCGGCTGGAGAAAAATAGAAAATGGCTTTGGTTGGCAGCTGTCAACAGAGCAAACTGATCGGAACAACAAATACAGAATGCATGGCTTGGTATCGCCCATTTTATATCTGGTAAGCCTATAAAGATTCAGTTCATGGTACTTAGACAAGTAAAATTTGCCAAAGAATAAACATTTTTGGCTGTGCATGGCACACAAGCATATTTTACTTCGTTAAAGTGGATGTTACTATGAGCGATAATGCAGCACCAACATTGTATATCAGCATTAAAGTAACAGTGTGTTTACATTGTCAGCTCTTCAGATCATTTGCCATGTTTGTGTTGTGTTGTTTGACTAAAGATAGATCTGCTTACCATATGTGCTAATCATCATGTGCTAATAAAATAATTTAATTTCTGTTTATAGGAATGGCATCAATGGATTGTTTAAAGGTATGCCCCATACATACTGCCAACCCAGCTTTAAACATTGCTGCTGCATGACTACAGCATGATGTAAGTCTGAAATTACAGGATTTCAAATAGTAAATTATATTATCACACTTTGTTTTTTGTTGTTATTTTTTTACTGCAGTCTATCCATTACCAGCCTGCCACAAGTCTATATTACAAACTAAACTAAATTTACCAAGCAAATATCCCATTACTTATTATTGCATTTTACCTATCATAGTTGTCAATTAAAGTTAGGCTAACATTTAAGCTTACAGACTTAATTAAATTTACCAAGCACATATCCCATTATTTAATATGCATAGCATCAATTATAGTTTCAATATACGTTAGCCTAAATGTTTAAAATTTAAGTTACCCACACATGCAAGTACAATTTGCAGTCATAATAATGGCCTTGGTTTTGTGGATGTAAACCCTGCAGTCATAGAGTTTTGTGTTGTGTCCCTGTCTTACCTAACCATGCAAAAATCTGATGTCTTTTGATAATGGGTGTGTCACACAGAGGGCCGGAGCGGGTGACGTCAGACCAGAAGAAACGCACAGTACTGCCAGAGGAAATTATAAATGGATGGGCTACTGCGCGGTTTATTCTTTCCAGAAAATAAAACAGTTGTACAAAAACACTGGCACCAAAACAGGACACGGCACTTGTGGTCAAAATAAATAGACAAACAAAACGAGTAGACACTAACAAAACAGGGTGGACGAATGCTACACAAAACAAGTACAGTACTGGTCCTTCCAGCACTCATAGCAATTGATATACTTAACGTTTCTCCTCTCTCTCTCTCCCGTTCTCCACTCACCGAACACCCAACCCCGAGTATGTGAAAACATGCTGCTTTTATGCAGCTGTACCGAGACTTGACTGCTAATCAGTCATTCAACTGTGGTCGCGGTACAACTGCACGTGAATTAATAAAGTGCAATTCCCCGTGCTCACATATTATTACTTTTTACTTGCACGTGAAGTGCTGTGCAATCCTGATGCCTAAATAAAAATATACTTTAAACACTAAATACTTTAAATTTAAATTTAATTTAAATACTTTAAATATTTTAAACACTTGTGTTACACAGACCCTTTTATGTCCCGTGTACCAATGACTATACACCAACATTAACACACAACATATAACACAAAATATACACAGGGGCGGGCACTTTGCCACAGGGTGATATTTCACTTGCTATACATGCCCGCATAGCAGTATTTTACACCTCAAGGGATTTGTAGGCTTTTAAGCTTTCCTTTGTGTACAGGCTCGGGGTGTTTATAAGGTATGTGTATATATCAGGCCATCGTAAACTAGACCACAGTTGTATAGAAGTACTCGACAATTCATTCTGTGGAGGTGAATAAGGATCATGCAACTGTTAACCTGTGTTTAAGGTAAGCCTTTTAACATAACAATAACAATCCTCATGTGATAGTGATTGAGTGTACATGCCTAAATTGCTAACGGCGCCATTCATGTTCACAACTGGTAACATTTTGCATCCTGTGTGCGCGCGCATATTTCTGACGTCAGTAATGTTTTTGAACTTTGAATGGGTCTGTACAGATGCTCAGAATGAGCTGTAGGGGTTAGCGGCACATGTGTGGAGTCTATTGCTTCAGACACGTTGGGGAAACGAGAAATGTCATAGAAATTAGTTTTCAAGGCTTGTAAGTATACCCTGCTTTTAGGTAAAAAATAGGTATTTGGGTGTTCGCCTCAAACATGCATTGAGCGCAACTGGCAACGAACGAGAAAAAGAGGACTGGGAAACGCCAGCAACAATTGTGACTGTTTAAAACGTGCTTTCAGAAGTTTTTAATCTATGAATCTATGCAATTGTAAGTGTCGCAATTGCCGACAGCTTTAGTACATCTCATTATAATATTTGAGAACTCCATCCCATTTTTGCAAATTTATGCTGTAATTACACATTAATTTAAGGCTGAACTGCAAAAGAAAAACTGCTGAATTGGGTCTCATATTACTCCCAGGTTGAGACTTACCGTATGTTTGTGTTTCCTTGCCCCACCATCTCCTCTCTGCAAACATTGTAATGCTTTTCTCCTTAGGGGGCCTGGTAACACTCAAGCATTTCAGTGAAAAGGGAAAACATCATATTTAGTGAACTAAAAATATAACCAAGATGTCTACAGAGTTGCTAGGAATATCAGTTCTGAATCATACTGGGGCTCATCTGTGATCAAGTGAGGCAAACCAATCCAAAACAATTTTCTTTCCATTACCTACAGGAGTACAAAGGCCTCTGTATCTCTCTCTATGAGCCCCAAGCTTGGCAATACAGTGCAAATGGGATTTGAATCTGCAAACTTGACATGACTCATGACTCAGCCGTTTCTGCACGTGGCAGTGCCTTTACTAGTTGAGCTACCTAAGATCCATTGGGATGATTTCTGACTGCCAGAACACCAATGATGTACCACACTAATCAAAAGACAGTAAGCAGTGTGTATATAAGTACAGTGTATAACACAAATATTAACACTACATAAAGACAGTAGATGAGTATTTGATCTATAGCATTGGATGAGTTGCTGCTATGTGTTTGGCATTGATTGCAGTAATTGAACCATACATGTCTCTACAATCTTTAAAATATCCACATTTGTCAAAGTTATTTTTTATATAGTACAAAAATAGTCAATTCTGCAAAGCCACTCAGATGTGTTTGCCTCCTGGGCCTTGTCAAATGTACTAATGCTGAATTACACTCATTTTAAAATGTATTTGTAATAGGTACTCTTACTGAAATTGGATCACCTGGACAAATTACAGATGCCTGATAAGAATCATTCAGTAAGTTTAGGGTTAAAAGTCAAGACATAAAGGAATCTCACTAATTAGAAAGATCTTTCATCTCATTTCTTTATAAGTACAGTTAGGATTTAGACTACAACTTATTTTTCTGCACTTTAAATCATAAGTTAAAAAAAAAATATTAGTAAACTAGCTGAAGTACCCAGCATTGCCAGGGGAAATTCAATATTTAAATATTTCATGCATGACAAATTGGGGAAAGGCAGCCTTATGGTTTCCTATAAGTTACCGATCTTGGGTGTCGTACAATGCGCTCGGACCCCTTGCCCTTTTTTTAACTATTTTTTTTATTGGTTTTTGCCTTTTTTTCGTTCTTTTTATTTATTTATTTTTGGTTCTGTGGGTTTCCTTAATTTGAGATACATGGCTACTGTAGTGATCCAGCAATGGGATTACTAAATAAAGTACCCCGGGGGTCAACATTCTGGATCCAAACATAGCTCTTGATCTTCCCCTGGATGAAAGGGGATGCACTGTTCCACCAAAGTTTGGATGCACTGGCTCCTGTGATGTGTGTGTGTGTGTGTGTGTGTGTGTATATATATATATATATATATATATATATATATATATATATATATATATATATATATATATATATATATATTGTGATGTATTCTGACCTTTTCAGCCGGAGTCCGTGTTGTTCTTTCAAACAGGTGTCTGTGTCTTTAATTATTACACGATACAATGGAAGTGCTCTTTAAACGCCATGGTGTACGTTTATTAGCAAACTGATGTTTCAAACAAACAAAAACACAAAACAAAACCTAGCCCTTCTTTAGGCGCTAACTAAACTGGTTAATAGTAGTTCTATCTAATGCAGGGCAGGGTAAGCCTGTTCCCCTGTTTAAATTAATTCCATAAATCACCTAATCCAAATCACATTCAAGCACTTTTGTCAGAACCTGTACCTTTGTTTCGTTAACAGAAAACTCTTTCTTTGTCCAACATACTTTTCCACTGTTCAGTTTCTTTCCTCTCTCTCCATTTCAACCCTCTCCCCTGAACACACCAACTGAAAACCTTTTTAACCCCAACTTGATCACTCGCATCTGATCAGCATTTGCCCATTAACTATACAATTAAGCAATTGTTACATTTGTCATCATACAATGTGTGTGGCTATCCCCAGGGTCCAAAAGCCTCCAAATTGACGTTTGGTACATACACATCATCACATATATATATATATATATATATATATATATATATATATATATATATATATATATATATATAATATACAAACATAAAAAAAAACAAACAAAAAAAAACATAATTGATTCTCTTTTTGTAAATGAGTTGGAAAAAGAAAGATCTACTCTCATCGATTTGAGCTATGCTTGACAGCAAAATTTCAGAAAATTGTTGCATTCAACATTTTCTGGTGAAAACAAATAGACTAATTAGTTAAGCGCTAATACTGTGATAGTAGTGGCATCACACGGCATTATTTAAAAATACAACCCCAGGATGTCAAGGCCCATTATATATCTGTCTGTTCACTGATCGATAGAGTCGTAGTGAGGTGCATATTATTTGCCTGGGGCTGTGAAGCAAGTTGCTTGGGTATTTTAAGCCTGAGGTATTACTTTTCATCCACATGAATAATCAGGCTTAAAGACCATAGAAGCATGAAACCCTTTCAGGACATGGAAGAAGCCATATATTTATCCAGTTTTTGTTTTTTTCTTTGTAGACACTCATTGATCTTAAATTGAAAGGCCCAATATAAACATAAGTTTTCCCCTTACTATGCAAGAGAATACATGCTTCACTAATGCTGTGGTAAATTGTGCTATGCCAAATCACAAAAATAGAAGAGCAGAATGTATTATTCAGCAAATCATACATTCAGTATGTATTTATTCTATTTTATCTTTTGTTTATTTTCAAATGTTGTTGTTGGCCAACAATCTATGTTTATACTCTCTTCTCTCTGAACCAGTCTAGCGATGCACAGGGATACCATCTTCCAAAACATGAGCCCCAAGTCTGGACTTTATGTTAATTTCCAATGTGCTGACTACAGGTCATTTGTAAGATCTTTGTTGGAAATTCTGTGTGGATTACTGAAAGCCTATTCTAATTGTGCCTGTATGCTGAATAAAAGCAGCAGAGAGCAGGTTAAATTTCATCTACTATTGTCGACAATACCTTTCTTTCTGACACACAAACACTTCTACTGTTACACTGACAAACAACTGATGAAATAATTCTGGCAAAAAAAAAAAATAGTTCCATAAAATGTCTCCTCCATGCAGATCTATTTATTTTATAGTAAACATGTACAGGCTAACTTCACAATAACAAACCCTTCTTATAACAAACCCCCATTTTTTAACAATCCCAACAGCAAGAACTGATATTGTCAATGGAGCTTAGCCCTATTAGAACGATCACTTACCAGTATCGACCTGGTTACAACAATCTCAATACTAACTGACACTGAACTTTTGCTAGTGTGAATGTGTATTCTTGGTGTGAAAACAAAGACCAAGGTTAGCTAATTCAAAGATAAGGCTAATTAAAAGATAACCTATTGTAGTGCAAGTCATGCATCATGTATGCAATCGTTGCCTTGCCATTTTGCAACCAGACAACGGGTGTGAAGAGGCAACTGCAAACAATTTTTTGAGAAAAGCACAAAAAACATGGGGCAATCTACACTGGATCTTTTTTCAAAAGAAAGGACATGTAATTACTGTATTCAGCATGTAAGTGTACATTCTTTCCTTTTACATTTCTTTACTGTTTTCTTTTAAACATTCCGTTTAAATGTTGATCAATATGAAGTAATCTTCAAATTGGGGGTGTCTTCATTATTCTGATGCAACAAGTTCACATGCCCTATTATAGTAAACAAACATTTCTCCAGGTCACCTTCACTGATGTCTTTCCTGTCAATAACTGATGAACTGCTTCCCCTATTGACTGACATACTTTCAGCCAGTAAAGTGCAAGGAGTACAGGTGCCCAAGCATAAGGCATATAAACTGAGAGTTTCCTTTAACCAAGTAGTACCAGATATGTTTTAAAATTAACATACATGGGTGTTATAACATCTGTTTGTGCACATTTGAGACATAGCTAGCTAATAGAAGTGCAAAATGGCTAAGATTTATGGAATTATTTTGTTAGCTACGATTACTTTAAGCACGTTATGTTGCACACTAGACTGCTGCCCCACACGGAGATACAGGATGTAGTAAAATACATTTTGCAGTCAGGCACTATTCTAAGAAACTAGGTTCACGTTTTTCCATTATAGTTAGCAGAAATTCACATAATCATTACAAATTATAAGCATAATAATTAGTAAGACAAGCTGTGTATGTTTTTTATACATTATGGTTGTACATAATGAGATAAAAATGATTTGTCCTGAAACTTTGTCCTCAAGAGATAAGTGTCTATCTTTCTCCTCTACAGAAGGCTATAAGTATAATACTTGAATCAGTAAAGGTTAGAATACATTTTCATGTGAAACCCCAAAGGAGAATACATTTCTAATGTGAAGAATTCCCAGTACAAATATTATTAAATAAAACATTCTGACCTTGCAATATGCAAAAAACAACAGAACAAAAAAACAATTCAGTCTAAATTCAGTCTGACCAGGCTTTAACAAATATAGCATTTTGCTAGTACAAAATGTAAAGTCTTGGAACTTTATTGATCGTTCATATTTATTTGTAGATCAAAATTCATATACAACTACAGATAATGCAATTTTTTTTCACTACAAGAGATAGACGGCTAAACTAATACAGAGCAGTGAATTTAAATATCTCACACCTCATATATATCAAATTTCTCAAATATGTGTATTTCATGAACACCTCCAGCACATGCACCTGCAATTGTATAATTCAAAATACCATATAGGGATTCAAACTCATAAGTGAAAAAGGCTTTACACCAGTGCTCGAATTATGGGAGAAAAAGTAGGAAGGCCCTAAAACGTGAGCCCAAGTGACTGTTAGCATAGCCAATCAATGTACATTACAATATTCCAGGACACAAAAGAAGGCTATTAATAGAAAATCAACATATTTGTCATGCTTGTTTGTTTGATTTATTTATGTTTGCATTTTTTCTTTAGATGTTTTATTTCTCAAGGAAACAGAGTCAACACATAGGTAATGTAAAATATTTAGCTTTATTAAATTGAAAAACATTATACTTTAAATGTCAGGTATTTTTCTGTTTGGTTTTAAATAACTATTTTCAATGCTATAAAAAACTTCAATCTTTAAGGTTGGCAAAATTGCAACTGATCTGAAAATGACTGATCAAAAGTCAGCCACCCTCACAAACACAAATAAATGATGCTCAAGTGTCAAAAAGAGAATCAATCAAAGGTTGAAAATATGACAACGTTGCTTAGAAAGGTAGTTTAAAATATTATGTCTAATGTATGTGTACTTTAGCCTGTAATAATAAATTAACATGAATAGACTTATATTCTTACAGTAAGCATTGTATTGCTAAGTACCATTGACTTAGTTTAATATATAAATTCTTCTTCCTTGTATTACTGTATTGTGTTGATCAGATAGGATCCAACCCACGATGTGAAATGAAAAAGACAAAAAAACTTAGATGCCGAGGAAATACCCAAAAGTCCCTAAATTTCAAGCAAATTAATATTACCGAATTATACCAATACTTGCATCATCTTGTATTTATACTGAACTGTTCCATACTTTGCCGTATTCTACTACTGCTCTTATAGGTATCCGTATTCCTGTCTTTTGTAATTGCTCTTATTTCAAATCGTTATTATCCGTTTATCATACTTACTACGTGCTCTTAATGGAGGTCTGCCAGAGAAAGTCCAAGCCCAAGATGCAGGGGTCCTAGATGGCTGAAGACCTGCTCCCCTGGCTGTGCTTGTTCTGTTGGACGTTGTTTCTCCCGCAGGGATTCTAGGAAGTGGTGGACCCCTGTGTAAATAGCACCCATCATTATGATACGTTTGTTAACAGAGTGTGATTGAGAGCAGAATATTGGTGTAAAATGTAAGATGTTTTTGGTAAAGAGGTGTGACTGTTAATTCTTTAAAGATAATCAGTTATAAGTTAATTTTGTTATTTTGTGTTTACCAATTATGGTATCTATTTCAGCTGTTGTCTTCATTACAAAACATAAACGCCACTATTTTACGGGTTCCTTAATTTCTGTGACTGTTAACTGTAAAGACAAAAGAAGGGGTTTCCTTCAATGCAGATGTAAAGGTGAATATTAAAATGTTCTTATCATAGCTATGCCTATCCGCCAAACAATTTACAAAGGAATCCTTCATCTCAAAGCACTTAAATTGTCTTACATGATTAGGTTATAATGAACAGTCTAGAAATGAAAGTGTTATGTGAGAAATGTTGATATGACAAGGATCAGATGGGTTCCTATTAAAATATGCAAAATTGTCATCTGGGAAATACTAAAGTCTCCACTATAATAGATTTTGGCTTGGTCTTCTCATAGCTTGCTAATAAAGTTCTGATGAAGAATAAATTACGATTAATGAGCACACTAATCACAATGAATAGTAGAAAATATACCACAATATATCATTGTTTACTTGAAGAGGACAGGTATACTGTAGATTAAAAAATAACTATTGCCTTTGTGTTCCCACAGTCCGTCATGTTGAGGTATGATAAATAAATTGGATGGATCAAATTCTAACACCCATACACTTGTGTCTTAATTGTATATTTTATTTTCAGTTTGGCTGTGATAATTTGCATAATAACAATGCGTATTCACAACACAGTGATTTAGTTGAAGTTTGCGTTGATGCATTCTTGGTTTGTTTATAAGGCAGCTTTGTGAAATGCATTGCTATCCTAAAACAGCTCAGCCTCACTGGGGAGGAAATGTTCTTATTTGATTGAAGGACAGTGTTCAATGATAATAAACAAAGGCGGCTGGGAGACTCACAGACCCAGCTGCAGCAGGTATTGTTTAATTTGGATCTCTAGGGCCTCCATCAAATCCCCTTCATTCCGTTATTGTACTGAAGATTACTAGTCTGGAAACAATCAAGGGAAGCAAGGAAAATTCATTTCTGGTTGCTCTGCTTGTTACACTAAGAATGACACACATTTTTCAAACACAGCTGTCCCTCCATGATTCATTAGCTTTTGCGTTTATAGCTTATCTAAGGTTTTTCTTATCTGGGGTCTTGGATTTATTGATCAAGTGCAGAAACTGTAGTACAAAACATCACCTGAACAATTCTCGCCTCACAAACCATTACTTATACCTGAACAGGTCTTTGATGTATCATTATAGTGTGTTGAGTGGCAATCACATTTTTGCAACATAAAGGGGAAAGTATTTATTTTGTATTTTGTTTCTCATAAGCGTCACATGTCTACCCATTGGACATTTTTTCTGACCAACTATAAATATTGGGTGGAGATACGACTGTGTCTCTTTATTAAGGCTGCCACCTTTAAACATGTAAACTCCTCTGTTCAGTTTAGTTTCACATTTTGAAAATCCATAAACTATAATCTAAGCAACTGACAAGTCTGCTTGCAATTGCATACTGACTGAATTAATTTATTGTCCTTTAATAAATAGCCTAGCCTCATTTTGTGCTAAGAGACTATACATATATTTTTCTTTACATACTTGCCAAGCCATTACCGGTACCTGTATGCTTCCATGCACTTGTTAAAAACTATAGCCTCCCCAATGCACCTGGCTGGGCTCCACCAGCATTTACATCTCTATCTTCATTGTGTTATTTACTACTATGAGATTTCATAAATATTAAAAGATGATATTATTTAAAGATGTCATGCAAAATTGCACAAGTGGTTCCACATATGATTCAATACACATGCGGGGAAAAAGAATGTAGCAAAGAACAAATTCATTTCTGGATACTTCATGGCAGTTCCATTAAATATTAAACAATATTTCTTTCTTTGTGGAGTTAAAATGGCATAGTGGTAAACAAAAACAAAAACAAAAAAATGCAACAAAATTGCACTTGTGATGCAGGGCATTTCCAAAAACATTGTACGTGTCCGAAAATGTTCCACAGGATGGTACTTTAATTATAATAAGCAAATGTAGGCCCTTCTTGATATGACAGTGGGGCAGAGCAGAGCTCTGCCCTTTAGAAATTGGCAGGGATGGGGTTAAATTCCCCTACCTGCCTGGGTTCAATGTGTTCAGGTGGCTGGGGTTGATTAGATGATTAGTTTAATTAACGATCAATCAGCGCCCAGCCACCTGACATAAAAGGAGGCCTCTGCTTCTCATTAGAGAGAGGGAGCTGAGGAACCAGGTTGGTTTTTTGGTTGTTTGGAAAGTTTGAATCCAGTGAAGGCATTGCCCAGCCTGGAAATTGTTATTTTTGTAAGTTTTGCTTTTTGTCTTTCTTTTTGTGTTTAAATTGCTTTGTTTTGGCCCTTGTGCCCTTTCATTTTTGTGTTTATTTATAATAAAAGTTATTTTTTTGAACTGCAGTCTGTCTCTGGGCCTCTTTCCACCCGCCAGCCTGCCAGACAGGATTTTTTTTTTTTTTCTTTATATTAATCAGTAAACTGCCTTGTGCTCACTTGGGTCAAACAATAGGCTGAAATATTAGAGATTCAGAAATGAGTGGCAGTGAAGAACCTAATTATTTATAGTAAGTAGTAAGAAAACAGAAGTTTTAAATTTACATTTGGAAGAACACACTGACAGGTACCCGTGACACAGGATATGAGCATCAACACTAAGGGAAATGGGTAAAAAAAAAAAAAAAAAAAAAAAAAAAACTGGATTGCACTCAAACATGATTTTGAATGTGCAACTTTTTTTTATTAATAAAAACAAGCCCTGGAGACAGCAGAACATGCAATTACAACAAAGACAGGGAAAGAAAAGGCACTTCACAGCTACTGAGTATCTTCAAATCAAGATATCCCCTATCTTGGAGACTAACCAAATCAGATTCTAAACTGCTAACACAACCATCTTTATAACAGCTGAAATTATTTTCATGTTTGGTTAATGACAGTATATACAGCAGTAGACACTCTCAAGTCAGGTTGCTAGCAAATTCCATTAAAAATACCAAATGTCCATTGGGTCACAGCCCAAAAACAAATCTTCTGTGCCATAAGTCCTTCATAACACATGCATACAAATTGTCAAGATACCTGGCAAAGTATCAAAAATCTGTTGTTTACAAATACATGAAACAGTGTCATCAAGAAAAACACACAGACGATACATACGAATCGTATGAAAATGAAAATGTATTTCATTAACAGCATGTTTAAAAGGAGCATCTTACATAGGACCACAACTATTCTATTCACCAGCAAGTAGTCAGTATAGATTTGCCATTAAGAGGTCATCATGATTAAGATTAGTTAAAATAGTTATTTTAATCAACAAAGTGCAAACTGCAATACTTAACATTAACAAAGTGCTCAGTGCATATAGTAAAGGTAGAAGGTTCCTTATCTTAACCAGAGTGTAACAGAGAATAATAATAATAATAATAATAACAATAACAATAACAATAATAACACAAACGCTGACCAGTGTAAAATTAAAATACATACAGTGCAGTGGAAGAAATATCACAGCGAAAGAAAAAAAAAAAAACACTATCACAATATCTTATTTAAGTTTCCATACCATAAATTCAGGTGCATAAAACTATCAATAATTAAATTAGTCAGTACTCAATAAGGCATATCAAGGTGACAGAGTGAAGAAGCTACTAGAAAGTGATACAAATCAATTATAAAGCATTAGACAACAATATATAAAACATGTACTAATCAAATCAATGTGTGAAATTATTAAAAAATAAAACACAAATAAACATGTGAAAGATAACTGGCATTTTTGGCCCTGTTACATTACCGCTTGACTTAGCTGCCTTCTGTTATCTCTTTCCTGTGTATACCTAGCATCTCATATACAATAATGCAGAAATTCTCTTAATTTATGTTTGTAAAATGCTTTATCCTGGATGTAAAGAAGCATCCTTTTTAAACCATATGTTAGGATGGGTCAAAGTGATCTATACAATAGTTTAAGAGCTTTATGAAAGGCAACCCTATAAATAAAATATCCCTCTTTCTCTCTCTTCTTTACAGCAAAACCCACAATTCGATTTGTACCTGTGTGCACCTTGCTGGACTGTATCCAATGTTACAGTAATTGGTCATTCACCTTTCATAAGCACAATTTTCATCAAAAACGTACTTCTAACTGTAAGCTTCATGAATTTTGAATTGTTACAGAATAGACTGTTTATTCATTTTACATTTTTCAGTTTGCTCATTTTAGTTAATTACCACCCCCCCCCCCGTAACTGAAGTGTCACTGAGATAAATGGGTAGATTCAAATGTAATTTACATTCAGTTTAAAACCATTTGTTTCCTTAATACAGTCTCATTTGTGTGTTCCACATTCCACCAACATTTCATTTCAGTGCTGTTTCTTCCTTAAGTGGTAAAACACAGGTGATTACAAAAAAGTGACATGATCCTTTGATCTTTTATTTAATAGTTTTGATATGGATTTATCAAACTGAATGCAGTAAACTGAGAAAAAGTCACATACTCATTCCACAGTAGTAAATTACCTGTTTCCAATCTGAAGTAATTTAAATTGTAAACACTAACTTGCTTTAATTGCTATGAGGAAGTAGAGCATCAATAAATGACACTGACATCGCTCACTTGCTGCATATCGGCCATAATTGATCGTCGGTTCATCCACATTGATCTCTCAAGTTCACCTATTGAAAAGTCTTCTACCCCTTTACTGCCACGAGAGATGTTTAGCCCTTGTCTGGTGAGATGGCCTCATGAATCCCACTGGGCTTGTTCCACCTTCTAAAACCTGAATTTTTATTTTTACATTGATGATGCTCTGCTGCATTTTTCTATCAAGACTTTTCTATCTCCTACTCTTGAGTTGTATCTGCTGATTTGACATACAATTATTATACATAATAACTTTCTGCAACTGAAAACAAATAAAACTCAGGTCAGACTGTTTGGCTGGCTATAAATAAATAAAACAGCTTTGCAATCTATTACAATAGATGGATGCCTCTTTCATCCAAAACCTGTCACATGTAATTGGGGTGCTCATCTTTGGTCCTGAGCGATCATTCACGCTAATGATCACATTTGTTCAACAAAATGCTACACTATCACCTTGGCTCAGTGGCCTTGGTTGGATATGTTTATAACCTAAACACATTTTAGGAGTTGAACTACACCATTATTATGACTACACACTCGGGCGCTCAGTGTTCATGCAAATCACTCTTTGACAACAGGCAGTTGGAAGGCAGAAATTCCTTGCATCATTTTGTTGCTGAAAAAAATTGTAGGTAAAGAAAAGGTAAACATGTTAACGATTTTCTGGGGAAAGTTGCTTTTGGGTCCAATACAAATGGGAATACACTAATGTGTTGTTTCTTTTAACAGAAAATAGAATTGAAAAAATCAGGCGGTTCAGTGTCTCTACTGTTGATGTTCATAAATCTTACTGCAAAGATAATTGGGAAAAAAGATATAAAAATGGTGAACAAGGTAAAATGACATATTGTTTTAAAGGGAAGGCTTGCTCGATCCCTTCAGTGTATATCCCAAGACAGCGGTGTCATCTGCCAATCTGTTTTTACCCTTTGATAATGTAATTTTTTGTAAAGGAAACAGCAAAATGTTCTAAAAAAAAAAGATGATATAAGCACACTGTCAACATCACAGTCTGTGCGCACGGGATGCCACCTCCGCATTGAAGTCTACTTCTGTCTTGTGACTATGCCTCCGAAATGAAAATCATTTTATATTGCAACAAACTGGAAACTATATTGATCGTTTGAAAGAAATTGAGTAACGCAGGCATATCTCTGTCATGAATATAGGTTGTCAAAAAGCACCCTATTGTTTGGCTTGTTCAGCAGCCATAAGGCAAAGCAAAATTGATAAAGAAAAAAACAACAACAACAAAAACTAGAGGATCTGATGAACTTTTCATTTCAAACTTCATGTCGGGTTGATTTGGAATAAAAGATTAGTTTGGGATTCTTGCATGTTGGATTAAGATTTGGTGCGCTTTAAAACAATGCATGTGAGATTGATTTTGAATAAAAGTTCAGCTTCGATTCAGGATTTTTGCTTTTTCTACTGCATTTTAATTATTTAACAAATTAGATAATGCAAAGGCAGAATACTTCATGCATGAGACAAACAGGTACATATAATACTACTTTTATAATCAACCTTATCTCATTAACTTACTTGAACAGTTTATCGTTAATTTTGATTGTCCTTTCACTATAACAAACCCCTCGATATAACAAACAAAAGGCTTGGACCCCAACAGGTTTGTTATTACTGTAGTTCAATAAAATTACATTTTGAAACAGCTGTTTTCACAGTATATAGACTATAGCAGACATGATGGACTATACTGCTTGCAACAGTCGCTAGATTATGAATTTCTTCACTTATATCTTCTTGATATATGATAGATGACAGACCGGATTTGATGGTGTGCTAATTATTAGTTTCAGACTGGGCCCTGTCCTTCTGCTGTGTCTCAGCACCTTGAAGGCATAGGATGGCTTGGTTTACCAGCAGACATGTCATTTGCTGGTCAGTTTGAACAAGATGAACAAGGAGAACGACAAGTTTGTGCAGGGAGGCTAAAGCCCCAATTAGTTTGTGATACTCCATAGTTGGCAGGTCGAGGGTGTTTGCTTACCGGATAGAACAGATTTTATCGGATAGAACAGATTTTGCAGCCCTAATCTAAAACCCTTTCATCCGAACCTGCCCAAGACCAATGGCAGGTTTTCACACATAATCCGCACATTGTACAGTAAAATGTCCAGCTTTGTTGTCATGTTGAACTGTGGTTGATGTTATCAATGGACATACATAAGCAGAATTTCAGGCTCTGAATAAAGCTGCAACATTTTTTTTTTTTCCTCCTGGTTAACAATTAGCTAGCTACCCCACTCCCCAAGGAAAAAAAATGACAGACTTCAGCAGGCTAAAGGTGAAACCTATTACGGCAATGCACAATATATAGTATCTAAATGTCAAGTAATTAGCATTGTTAATAGCCTTTTGACATTTAAGAAGCTATTGCAGTAAACTGTATAATTTAAAATCCAACAATGTGTGCCATATTTTCTTTCTGGTTAACAAGTACTGTAATATAATGACAGGCAAAAAATGTGGTTATATTTACTTGACCATTCATCTATAACTTGTCCAAAGCTAAACAAATTGCTTCTCCAGTGTTGATGGAACTCATATGATCGGAAACAATATGATTGTGGCAATAGACCATTTCTTTTGTACAAAATATACACTATGGCAGTTCCAAGTTTCATTGTAAACATTTCATGTTTAGATGTCACTTGTAGGCAAAAAAGACATAAATCCAAAGGGATGACTACAAGCAACCCCCCCCCCCCCCCCCCCCCCCCCCATTTTCTAAAATAATCCCAAATCTTACTTCGATATAGAGACCTATCTCTTTCCTGCTAACTATGTAAACTATTTTGTGGAAGCCATTTAGATTGAACAACTGATGTACCATCTGAATCACAACAATGTTATATATGTCACCCCCAATTTGGCTTCTTATTTTAACAGGTCATTTTACAAGGCACTGGAATGTATTTTACAGAAATGTGTCCCTAGGGAGTTGCTTTTTTGTTTTGTTGGGGGGTGGGGGGTTAACCTGTTTTACTATTCCAATACGACAACTAAAAACAGTGCAAATTCTGAAGTATCCATCACAAGGAAGTAGAAAATAAGTCTGAAGATTCAGGGTGTGCTTATGCAGTAACCTTAAAAAAATGCCAAGCTCAAATGATGGCTTAAAGTATTCCTTTAAGTAGGTTAATCTTTTTGCATAATTGCTTAGTACTGAAAGAGTTAAGGTACTGGAACATCACTGAAAAACAGAGAAGGATGGCACTTGACATTTGATATTGTCAACTGCAACACATCTCATTGCTATTTAAAGTCCTGCTGGGAAAGTGAAAGGTGTAACACAGAGAGAACAGGATCACAAGAGAACAATATCTACCCCCATCAAGTTGTGAGGCTAGACACACAGGGTGCCTGCAGGATAGAACTGCTCCAACAATGAGCTGGTAAGCCACAAAGCAACCCAAGCAGTGGCTTGTGAGATAGGGAGAACAATAAAGCAATAACAGACTGATGAAATTTCAGAGGGGCAATACAAACTTAGGTCTTTAGTTCAAATGATGTGTACTGGACAGTAAATAGTTAAGGATGGGCTCCCCTAAGCTAAATACCCATTGTGAAGAGCTGCATGATAAGCCTGCTAAGCCTTTCCAAGGTGCTGACAGCAGTATTGCACTAGCAGCTGGCATTTACTTTAGGCAAGAGAACTTTCAGGTGGGAAATATAATTTCTTACCACTATCCCAGGAGTCTGCCACCATTTAATACACATGTACATAAAAATGAAGTGTTGCTAAATAGATTGTAGGGTTCACTACAAAATACATTACTTACTGCTGCTTCCTGCTGTCTTGTACAATATCCTTTTCAACCTAACAAAATATATATTTGAGCATAACTTGATAGCAATGACTCACAAATGACTAAAAAATGTCTTTATGCATGGCTACAGACCCCACCCGGTTCAGATTTTGTTGGAAAAAATATGTATACACACAGGAGGCAGCAACAGTAGGTGGAGTGTTTTGTTGTAAAACCTACTGTCTGTTCAGTAAAACTTTCATATTAATTTATGTATACCTTTACGTCAATAAGGGGACCAATAAATCACTCCTGGGAGAAAATATTAGATGGATTAATATTGTCAGTATTAGAGTCTGGCGTTTTATATACTGTTAAAATAGAGTATCTCATCTTTGCTTTGGTCTACGAGAGGTGTATGGTACTGGTGAGTGGAAAATGTGTTGTCTTATTATATTCAGTAAACAAGGGGTATGAATGTGGTACAATAAGCAACATTCATGTCCATGATGCAGAGTAAGCTATGAGTTTAGCAGCAAGCTTTATAAAAAGTATAGGGTGGAATTAACTCATGTTAACAGAACCATTGTGTGGAAGTAATAGAAAACAAGGGGATTTTAAGTGTGCTTGTTAGGCTCAATTAGGGGGAAGCACTGATTTAAGAGATGGAAAAAGTTTTTATTCCTGCAGATATAACACTAGCTATGTGTAGATTGTACAGCTGGTAATGTCTGTGCACAATTAAGCGCACAGAAGGTTAACTTTGGAATAATAAGGCAGAAATCCATGAATAGTACAATATTTTATAAAACTATCTTACATGATTTTAATGAAACTCCTTACTCTAGATTACAGAGATTGAAATGTAAAATATAAACATACATGCCAACAGCCCCTTTATCGCTGGAACAGTACCACCAAATTACCCACAAACCAGCTCTCTCTCTCTATCTCTTTCTCTCTCTCTCTCTCTCTCTCTCCTGTTTTTCCTTCATTAAGCTGCAGAGCAGTAACACACTCAAGAATGTACCTGTTTACAGAATCACTTGCCACATTAGTGACAAGAATCGACCCGATCCAGTCACACTGTAGTATTGTACATTGTGTCACCTCTGCTGGTTCAATATGGTTTGATGTGTAAGTGGGAGAGAGCAGATATGAGGTCAAGAACTGCATTGATGCTACAATTACAGCACTTCAGCAAAAAAATATCAGAACAATGTAGTTCTTAAATACAATTGAGTGCTCATTGTGAACAAAAGGTAATATAGAATGTGTTTCTTTATGGAGTCATTTTATGTGATAGAAAAGACCAACCCGTGAAAACAGCATAATACTTTTTATATTGAATTCTAATAATCTGTCCCTGTACAAGCATCCACCAGGGATGAACATTCACAATATGACAACATAAACTCAGATACAGAATCTTTAGACATCACGAAAAGGGAAGTGAAAAGTGAAATAAATCTTGCTCTGTGTTTCTAAGCAAGTTAAATGTTTATTTTGCTTTCCAACTAAATGGGAAAAATTGTACTGTGGGAAAAAAGCCTTGATAATTAAGGACAACCAGTGACAGGAACGTATGGTGCCAGCTGGCTCTGCAGAAAGAAAAAAAAAGGCTTTTATGAGAAGATTAAAATCAATACACCATATATCAATGTAAGTGCAGACTAATTAATTAGTATTACCATCATAAAATGGAGACGAGAATATAAAAAACATGTTCTTTTTTGTGATAATTGCAGTGTGGATTCTAAATGGAATGAATACACCACCTAACTTAAGAGGGAAATCTAATAGTCCAAATTCCCGTAGTTCTTTAGAAGAAAACTAACTTCTTTCAGTGTTTTAAATCTGTCTTGCAAGACTGTCATCTGCATACTGTACTACCTTTAGTTATCACCTAAGTATCTGATCCTGTTTCAAATTAGTTTTTTTTTTTTTTTCATTCTGAGTTAAAGGTAAAACTACATTGTAATGTTTCTTTTTTTCACTTTTGTGTTTTACCAGTATGGTTGCTACGTTCCACCTACCTACTACTCCACTCCCCCTGGTCTCTGCGCAGGTCCACAGTCGCATATCTCTTCATGTCAACTATACATACTCTGTGAGAGCTCCACTGGGTCCACTCATCGGTTCAGAGTGTACACAGGGAAGGACTCTCAGATTGAGCTGCCTGGCTGCCCCCCATGGTTCCAGACCACTGAGAGAATTGTGTTGGATATCGTTTTCCCCCTCCTAAACCTGGGCTACTATTTGTACGTAGATAATTTCTATACAGGAATCCCCCTTTTTAGGGCCTTGTACACATCCCAAACAATGTCTTGTGGTACAATAAGACCACACAGGAAGGGATTTCCTTGTCAAGAAACAGAGACGTGGTGAAACCAGCGCTCTGCGTTGTGAGGAACTGCTGGCAATTAAATATACAGATAAAAAAAAAATAATGTGTACCTCCTCACCACCATCAACGATGAGGCAACAATAGCAGTTCCTGTGCAAGGTACGGGCAGGCACACAAACAAACCGAAGTGTGTTGTGGATTACATAAAAACATGGGAGGCATGGATAAGTTGGACCAGATGCTGCTACGAAGACCATGGCATGGTACAAAAAACTTGGTATGTACATAATCCAGATTTCTTTGTACAACAGCCATGTTCGGCTCACTTTTCTGGACTTTCAGACCTCTGATCTCAAGCCTCCTGTTTGATGTACAACAATTGTCAGAGACTGAAAGAGTGGAAACGGTAGCAATACTTAACAAATGACATTAAGAAAAATGACAAGAAAAAGCCAAGACACAAAAAAGGTGCCATGTGTGTTTCCACAAGGGCATGCAGAGGGATACACAATCCTACTGTCCGCACTGTTCCTCTGTCAGGTCTCTATTTGGAGGAGTGTTTTGAAAAATACCACACAGTACAGGAGTACTGGAAAGACTAAATAAACCTCAGTCACTTGTTTTTATGTCATGCAGCAACACTCTCTTCGGCTCCAGAAGGATTATACCACTTCTAATTAGGGTAAATACTAAGAACCATGGGCTTTGAAGGGGAAAGATCAAAGTGGCCTAGTCTCAGTCTAGGGCCAACAAACACCTGAAAAACTAAATAAAGGTGCACATATTTGGTATTTTTGAATTCAGGACAATCAAGGCAATTTCATTCATTCTTTAGTGGCGTACTGGGCACATGAAATTGGGTTGGGTGCTATGGACAGTGGGCTGTATATTTCGAAGTGGAAAACTCAAAGTTGCCTGGTGTCTGTCTACAGCAAGTAAACCCACCAAAACCAAAAAAAAATAAAAATATGTACACATAGGCACAGGCACATCCAGTAGCTTAAAAGTTTCTGCATTTTTACACCAAACATGAGCATTTTACAGACTAAATGTGATGCAGGTATAATACATTTTATGAAAATTTAGCATTTTGTTTACAATAATAGCTGTATTTTGTGACCAAGCAAACCACAAAAACTTGGCACCAATAGAAACTTCAGTCTGGCAAAAATAAAAAAAAAAAAAAAAAAAATATATAGTTTGTCAGTGGTATGTTAAAAGGAACATGTAGTCATTTTGATGTAAAAATGCCTGTAGCACAGGGTGTCACCAGGGCCTCAGCAGAGAAGGGGTTAATGATGTCTGACTCGAATCTCGCTCCTCGGCACAAATGTATTCTCTCGGGACACCTGAAGGGCTGGATCAGGGTATGCCACATTGATTTGGCTGTCATTTGGGCCAATTGGTCTTGGGTGGGTGTGACAGGGTCTTCCTCGAGTCACGCGTGTGGGTAGCCGCTGTTCAAGCATACAGAGAGACAGAGGTGGTGTTGAAACGCCGGCACAGGCGCGCAGGATTTATTAACAAAAACAGAAAACGAAAGTAAAATAAAGGCGGTCATGTGACGTTACCAGCGATGGTACCGCACAGAGGACAAATACAGCAAACTGTACAAAAAGTGCAAAATAAAACACAATACTCCAAACTATAACTCAAAAGGTGCCGTGAAAACGGCAGGCCTTGCAGTAGCCCCGAGCAATCTCCCGCAGATGTTTTTAAACTGACGGACACTCTGTCGAGACCCGCCCACCTGCTGATTGAGGACCAGCACAGCCAATCACTTGCTGCCCTTCCCTCAACCAAGCATAGCAGGCAGCAAGTCTCAATCGAGCGCCCGTCTGTAAACAATAATACAATCAAACTAATCAAGTACCAAAACGTCACAAAATAAACCCATTCCCATATATAAACCACACCAACACTAATTTACCACTGTGCAGGGCAATCGCACTGCCACACTGGGTAATCAGGAAAACAAGTCAATCATTACAAGAATGTAAGAAAAGTGTCTGCTGGTTAACCTAAGGACAAGTAGCCAATCGCTATTACTTCCATTTGAGCAGTACTATGTATGCGCATTAAGGGTACTACCTCAGGGCCCACCTTGCTCACGATACATTAGGGGCATTGGGTAGTCTAAATGCAAGCGTTCTCTCCCATCTTGGGCCAAAAGAACCCCCTCTGGATAATCGACAATGTCTTCTCTCCAGTCACATGTCCCACTGCCAGGCAGTATTTCTCCCATACCATAAACGCTTGGGCCTGTGGCAAAAGAATTTGGAAGCGATTCTCACCTGAGCTGTCCTCTTGATACCGACGGAGGACTAGACCCTGTCGCAAAACCATAGTTCCATTCTTGTTCCATACTTCCTGCCAATCCCCCCATTGTACCTCTTCTCCAATCCAGAAAGAATGTCAGCATTAATATTTATACTGTCCGGTCTATACTTAATTGTTGTTCGGTGGCTACTAGTTTAGCTGTATCTAAGTGGACCATGGGGTTATGATCAGTAAAGAAACAAAAAGGTACACCCCATAGGTAATCCTTGAATTTCTCTGTAATGGCCCATTTCAAGGTCAATAGTTCCAGTTTGAAAGTACTATAGTTCTGGTCATTATGTCACTCACATGTAGGTGCCCACTAGCATAGTTGACCACTCGCTGCTAACTTCCTCGTTCTTGAGTGAGTATTACCCCCAGTCCTCAGTGACTTGCATCAGTATAGACCCAAACGTTTGAGAGAAGTCATAAGAAACCACATTACAGCCTCTTTCAGTTGTTCAAAAGCAGCCTTACAATCAAAGGTCCAATTTACCGGGGCCGTCTTCTGTCCCAGTACCACTGAACCTACTAATAGGGCATGTAATGGTGGTAGCGATCTTGGCAAATGGAGGAATATGCCGCCGGTAGTATCCCACCAATCCCAGAAAGGAACATACCTGTCGGACGATAGGGACCCATTCTCGCATCACTGCCAACTTCTCTGGTTCTAGAGCCACTCCTCCTGGACTCACGATATGACCCAGGTGACAAACCTCTTTCTGGCGCAGGTGGCACGTCATCGGTTGGAGCTTCAATCCGTGGATCCACAGCCTCTCAAAAGACCTGTTCAGGTGGGTTTCGAAATCTGAAGAATAAACAATTACATCATCCAGATAGATTAGTAAGGAGTCATTACCTGTCCTCCAAGGTAGCACTGCATCAATCTTTGGAAGGTGACTGGGGCATTGCATAGTCCAAACAGCATCCTTTCAAACATAGGGTTGGAGGGGGTAAGTGAAAGCAGTCTTCTCTCGATCTTGCATGCCTACTTTGACCTGCCAGTAGCCACTGGCCAAGTCCAGGGTAGAGTACCACTCAGCTTGTTTTTAAACTTGCATTAAACTTCCACGAAAGTCATGGCAGCGTTGTGTCATACTTGTCGCTGTAGGTCTTGCTGCACTGCCCCCACCTGGAGTCTGAAGATCAATTGGTCTCGCCAAGTGGTATCTGGTAGTCTCAATCCTTCTGGGTCCCATCGGCGCAACCTGGAAAACAGCTCTTTCAAGCGAAGATTGAAAGCCCCTAATGACTCACCACTGTTCTGGGTACAACTGAAACACAGTGCCCACAATTGTGCCAGTGAAGTCCTATCCTCATAGATTCCTTCCAAGACTTTAAATACTTGTGAGCTTGTATTCTTATCCTGGGGATCTAGAACCAAGACCTATATTCTTGCATCTCCTTCCAAAGTGCCAACAATGTAATTCACTTGTTGGGCTTCAGCCAGGGGCTGTGATCTGAGCATTGCTATTACCTGAGTCCGCCATTCTCCAAATTTGGTCATAACCCCCAAGTCGTTAAACTTTGGAACCCAGGGGGCTCCCAGAAAGAATGTCATAACCATAGTATTTACTGCAGGGGCGCTATTTCAGCAGCAGCTCCCAATGGCTGTGCCTTGGCCGGTTGTCCCAATTCATCCATGATAATTTTGGTTCAGGTTTGTCAACTGGAATCCTACTGACTATGCCAGATTTGTAGCTCAGGAAAGTATATAACACTGCTAGCCCCAATGATTAACCCTTTGTTTTTCTTTCCTGTGCAAGTTCATTTTGAATTCCAGTGGACCACCCTTGACCCCAACCAGGATGAACAGAGACAACAGCTAATATAATTATCAAAAAAAAAAAAAAAAAAAAAAAAACATTGACAGCACAGAACACCAAATTACACAGCACAGCAATTACAGAACAAATGCAGATGAACCCGCTTATATCATGATTGCTGTGCAGGCATAAGTCGTGATATAAAGTGGGTCATGATATAAACCAAGTGGGGGATGTCAGACCAGAAACAGGAACCAGGAAATAAAGGACAGAGAGGTGGAGTTGGGTGGAAATGAGAGCTTGCTTGCGCTCAACATTTAATGAAAGAACAGAACAGTAAATAAAAAGGCAGTAACAAACAAAAACACACAGGACATGGCACATTCGCCAAAACAAAGAGATGAACAAAACAGACTAACACTTAACAACACGGTGAGCTGATATTTTACTTTACGTTATTATTTTATTATTATTACCTCTGTCTCCACACCCGTTCTCCACTCACTGAACACACAACAACGAGTGGGTGAAAACACGCAGCTTTTATGCAGCTGTACCGAGACTCGATTGCTAATCAATCATTCAATTGGAATCGCGGTACAACTGCACTTGAACTAATAAAGTGCAATTCCCCGTGCTCACATATTATTACGTTTTACTTGCATGTGAAGTGCTGTGTAATCCTCGTGCCTAAATACAAATATACATTTTAAACATTCGTGTTACACAGACCCATTTATATCCCGTTTTAAACACTCGTGTTACACAGACCCATTTATATCCCGTGTACCAATGACTATACACCAACATTAGCACACAACATATAACACAAAATACACACAGGGGCGGGCACTTTGCCACAAGGACAAATACATCTTGTATCATTAACTGAAACCAAACAGTCTGTGTCTAAAAAAGGTATGAATTGTCGACTGATGACAGCTATTAATTTATCAATTAGGCATTGCACTTGGTGTTTTTTGTCTGCATTTGTATAAGACTGACTGTTATAAAGAAGAACAGGTTGGTGGCATTGATGTTTTGTAGCTGAACTGTATCCCGTTAAGACTGACCATGCAGCATTTGACAGACTGCACACAATGTCAGTTTATCAGCCTAGATGATTATTAGCTGTTGGAAATTAATTATATCCTGTCGTCACTTAGTAAAGTCCAGCCACGCAGCATTTGACAGGCTGTGCAAAACGTGGGTTTGTGAGATGATATTAGGAGAGGTAATTTCTCAAAGACCCTACGGTACATGGCGAGTGCTTTCTGAAAAATCGCGATAATAAACAGGGCATGATAGTAACCCTTAGTGGTCTTATGTCGGACTAGGTCCGACATTACAATTTTACCCTTTCCGGTCCAGTGTCGGACCCTGTCTGACATCATCAAAAATACGTCAAGCACAGGTCTCCAGTCGTTTTTTCTCCGGAAAAAAGCTGAGAAAATGGCCGATCGAGAATGATAGGAGCCGAGAGAAGCCGAAAAAAAAGGAGGCGGATCTGAGCAATACACATAGTCCCCACAGACCTAACACGGACATAAACAAACAAGATAGCTGCTTCTGCATCCAGCGCTCAAAGAACATCACAGACATTTGCAGAGTTTTCTGGGATATTATAGTAATAAAATAAAAACTTGGATTGCATTATTGAGGAGTTTGGTGATAAAACCAGTGATCAGGAGATGATTTATCAGTATGCACGACTATGAAGAGGTATGTGATAAATTCAGCGAACAAGGGGTGGAGTGGGGCTGGACTTGCAGTACTGAGTGTCCTGTTGATATGCAGTGCCCTTTAAACCTGTTTTACTTGGAATAAAATTACTTTTAAAAAGCGTGTGTAAACAGTGCATGTGAAAATAAATTGGACCTGACGCACCTGACAGGCACTGACCGCAAAGGATTAAACGAGGTGATATAAAACAGGTTAATCTGTAATTCTAAAAATAATGGTGAAAGAAAAAATCACAGCAAATTTGTCACACCAAATTCTTCACACAAAAAAGAAAGGTTAAACTTTTCTAGAAAATCATTAAAAAAAAAGTGAATTCACACCATCCACCAATTACCACCCTACCTAGTGCTGGGGTAGTATTTATTGCGACAGACAGACAAATGCAGAGTTATTTAGTGATGTAACAGTCAATAGGATACAAAGTCTCACACCAAAAGTCCTCTTCGCAAGACTTTGTCTTCTGTTTTCCTCACCCCGATTTGGTCTTAGCCCAGCTCACGCAACAACAGCAGACCGACTCCCCACCGTCGACAACCTGGTGGAGGAAAGAAAAGAAAACAGGAACAGCCCTCGGTCACCCAGTCTCAGCCACCCTGTCCTTCAGCTCCTGCTGCCTTTCACCAACCAAAACAACAAAACCACGTTGGAATTAATATAAATACTTATTGTCACCTTTCATAGTCTATGGGTAAACCGATACTTTATACAAGTAGTTAATTGAACATGTCTAGAATAACTGAAATGACAGTTTTACTTTCCTTGTAAACTACTGCTTTGTTTGTTCTCAATTTCCTGCTGTGTTATCCAGCTTGCAGCTTGCAGCTTCTGCCTGCATTCTGGATCCCGGTGCATTCTTTCCGATCTTCCTCCCGATCTCCACGCTCCTTTACTTCTGATTCGTAGAGTTTTTATAGCCTGGTCAATTAGTGTCAAATAGAAACAGTTAAGCAGTCAAGCAACTGCAGCTGTGAGGACTTTAGCTTTGATGAAATGGAGCTAATTCTAATTACTGTTTCTCAAGGATTTGAACGACAATAATAATTATATAGTACATGATCAATTTAAGTACATACAATTTAACCCAAATGCCATTTACCCAATATACTTGTGTTGTTCACTTTGTGACACTGGTTTTCACAACTACCCATTTACACTCTGTTAATATAGTGCAGTGTGCATGGAAGGCAGCAGCAGGGCTGGTAGGTGACATAATCACACACAAAGACATAAGCCCGTGTGTGGATTTCCTCGCCCTGTGTGATGCACCTGCCTGCGTTAACCAAGATCTCTACATTGGTGTCAGTGCGGATCCAGGCACCCTGGCATGCAATTGCTGGACTGTAGCCTTGTGAGCAAGTCCGGGTGGACTTGAGGCTGGCACAGGTGAGAGTAGCGTGCACAGGGGAAGGCAGCAGCAGGGCTAGTAGGTGACAAAACCACACAAAGACATAAGTCTGACATATGCTCCCTCCAAAGGAGCCAGCTCTTTTGTACAGCGGTATCGGTGCTATGCTTTGGTGCGAGAGGTCCCTGGTTCGCGCCCACACTCCGCCTGTGTGTTGATTTCCTTGCACCTTGTGATGCACCTGCCTGCGTTAACTGAGATCGCTACAATATGATAATATATTAACAGAGTGTAAACAGGTTAATACTAGATGGCATTTTTGTACTGGGTATGTTTAATGAACCATTTGAGGATGCTGTGATACTAGGGCAAGCCAAATGATCCTTTAGAGATATCTCAGATTAATTTAGAGATCTCTATAAATACATTAAGATATCTCAAAGTTATTTCCAGATCTCTTTAAATGAAACTTTAAATGATATATCAAAAATGCATTTTCAGATATCTTTAAATCATGTTCAGATGTCTCTAAATCATTTAGAGATATTTTGATATCCTGTTCATTTCGAGCTTTCTCTAAATGATTTTGAGATATGTTTAAATAAACGTGAAGTTATTTCAAGACATCTCTAAATGATAGTTTGATGTACCTTGCTAGCAAAACATTATTTAAAGACAGCTGTAAATTAAGCTGAGATATCTGTTTCATTTTTAGTGATCTCAAAATAAAATTTATTCAAAAGGATTTATTTACAGATATTTCATATTCATTTAAATATATCTGCAAATGATTTACAGATATCTCTACTGTAAATACTTAAAGATATCTCTAAATGATAATTTGGCTTGCTATAGCGATACAGCATATTAAACATATCCAGCACAATGCTGACATCTATTACATATCTATAAGTCCAAATAGTATTTTGTCAGCTTAACACTTTTTCACACTCAAAATTGGAGCAACAAGTATGCCTAAAACAGCAGTCAGAATTTGTTATGACCAGGTAAGACATTTATGGGGGACACAATTGCTAATCCTTCTCCCTGATGTTGCTTTTATATTTACCCATTCTTAGAACATACATCTACTAGGTATCCAGGCATTTGCATTCCCTTAAGTATATTTTTGTACAAGCATGGCAATTTTAAAGGTGTCTTCCTCTTAAGTAAAGTGCAGATCATGGTAAGATGAGTGCACCATAACCTTTACTCCATGTACCTGAGTGCCTTTTTAATTCCCACAAGATTTTGATGTCTTCTAAAAATGGCATTGTGAAAACTATTGTACAATACACTTTGTAACTGCCCTCTGCAATCGTTGTTGCCACTTATATTAATGTGTCTGTATGGTATTTATACCAGCAAACTCAGACCAATATCAATTGTGTCCATGTGAAAAATAATTATTTTCTTGTTTCCTAGGTACAAGATTTGAAAGAGAACCAGCTGTATGGTAGTGGGCATGTTTAACATTTCTGTATAGCATACAGTAGCAGATAATATGTCACGTTTACATTATGCAGTATATTGTTTACAGAGTTTAGAATTACATTTAAAAAAAGTTTAACCAATTTTTCTAAGAGTGACGTGGTGTAATGGAGTTGGTTTTATTTAAAGGAATAAGGGCCATGAATTATCTCTTAGTCTATAAAGTGCTCCATTACATCCAAAAATAGTGTGTTTTAATTTACAAGTTGCTTTAGACCAAGTAAGATATGTGTGTATGTGTGTGTGTGTGTGTGTGTGTGTGTGTGTGTGTGTGTGTGTGTGTGTGTGTGTGTGTGTAAAGCTGTGGAAGATATTTTAGTTGATCTCCCTAAGGCCTCCTGTACTTTTGTTATCAAAAATGTTTGGCAGAGAGAATTTCACACATTTGTCAGATACATTTTCACTGATATTATTTTGCTGTTAGCAACATAATACTTTGGGGAATGAGGGAAGGAGACAAACCATGTCTTATGAAGAAGGACAGTTTGAGTTCACCAGAGAACAAATTGGGCATACATACAGTTTCACAAATAACTATATAAAGGCTTAATTATTCCAAAGAGGGAAAGCTTCAGTGGATTTAAAAATGGAAGAATATTATTCATGATGTTGTAAAAGGGTAAAGTCCTGCACCAGGAACAATAAACCATATATATTTACAATATTTGGGCTTGACAACATTTTAACAAGTTATGTGAAATTTAAGAATCACATACTGCATTATTTGCATTGTAACATGCCCTGTCCACTTAGGCCAAGTCAGAGGCCAAACAACTGACTGAATTATACCTGGGAGCAGGGCCAGATTAATGCATAGGCGAACTAGGCATGTGCCTAGGGCCCGAACTCAAGTGGGGCCCAAAACGGATGTTTTTCTATTTTTTTTTTACATATAGAGATTTGACTAGAAAAACTTCACTCACTGACATTCAAACCGAGGCATCTCAAAATCAGATTGTTCTGATAGCTGTTACACAGATTTCTGTAACATTACCCCACAGATTCTGTATTCCCACATTATTCCATGCTTGTGCAGATGCAGTTTTTAAAAGATCGCTGGACGTGGACGCGCAGCATTTCTCTGCCCCTTTGTGTTCTCAAGCACTGCCACTGAGTTCTGCTGCAGCTTGCAACAAATATTGTAAACAAGACAAAACTAATTCTGTGGCAAAATAAAATTGCACATTTAACACCACTGATTTTCTAGATATACAGTACGTTCAGCATTCTGCATTGCTCAATACACGCAACCCTTGATTAAAGTAACCTTATACAACTTGTTTTTCTTTTAAAACACATTTTCATTGTATTACATGTAAATACTGTTCAGAAACGTCAAGCGTTCACATCCTGCAGTCTTTGAAAAAATGCAGCTGCATCGGCGTGGAATCATCAAGGGTACAGAATTCTATAGGGTAGGTCTACCATATTTAACACCTCAATTTACTTGCATGCCAAAACATTGGCGATTTCTCAGCTCTTGAGAAAAGGGCATTTTCTTTAATGAAGCAAGGCAAAACCCACCCGATCAACAAAAAACAAGGAAACATTTACAATTTTGCATACAGTAAACTGTAACGTATTTGACTACACAACAATGAACAGGTAGGTTTGTTTTTAGTGTTTATTTTTGTGGACTATTACCGTTAGTGAACAAAAGCTTGAGCACCCTTGTATATATTATCTTTTTCAACTTCATATGGGGTTCCTTGTTTGTTTGAACAGTATCCTTTTTATTTAGTAATTCAGGAAAAGTTCTTGTCGAGCTGCACTACATGGTTTAACTTAGGCTTAAGTTTTTTTCCGGTTTTATTCTAAAATGCACTTAGCACATCCCCTGCAGTTTCATTTTCTGCAAGATTCATTCATGTCATTCATAATAACACTGAGAATTATACCTGTTGTAAAAGGGTGAAGGGCTAGTTATAAAGGCTGTAATGTATATAGAGGTGTGTGTATGTATGTGTGTGTGTGTGTGGCTGTTTGTTCAGGGGTAGGGGCTCCGCAAGTTAATCTGGCACTGCCTGGGAGTCAACTCTGGTTTATCTCTTTCAACAACAAAACTGTGTATATATTAAAAACAAGGAACAGGGACCCTGTCACACATGAGTATAAAAATACTGTTAAAAGTAGATACATTTACAGTAAAACTGAGAGAGGCTGGATGGTTAGAAAAACACTCATCTTCCACCACTGATGTAATGTTATTTCTTGTGGTTTCTTTCTGTTGGGTGTGTTTCTAGTCCTGGTGCAGTGCACTTCAGTGGTTACTCAATGTTTAAGATCAGTTTTTGTAAAGCGTGAAATAAAATAAAAGCACGATGTACTGTACGTAATGTGTAAGCTGCAAGTTTAATTTACAGAAAGTTTAAAAAATGTACTGAACAACTTTTAAATTGCAAAAATTACAAAATGTGATAATTCTATTAAACCTGCAGAGATCGTGATGTGCATCTGAAGGAGAAAACAAGTGTATGCTGAAAGACTCACACAAAGTGATAAGACCAACATAATTGAAAAAGACAAGGAAAAAAGAAAGTGTGATTTTGCTCAAGGGCTTTGATGTATGCTTTGGTTATTACACCGTGTAACAATTTTTTTTTTTTGGTTCCTGGGTAGTAAGTGTTATCTCCTAATTGCTTATGCCTCAAAAGTATAGAAAATGGCTATTATTCCCCACAAACTTTGCTTTTGTGATCAGGACAGTGATATTTTGAAATTTACCTATTTTCCAGAACATTCCAGATAGACTCAGTGCTGAGTAAACTTGAAGTAACTTCTAGAACTTTCTAGAACTTTCCAGTAATATAAATAGTAGTATAAATACAGGGGCCTTGAGTCCACCAGTTCAGTTTAGTTCCAGCTGCCTAAGTGGATACATATCTGCATTTTTCTGAGATGGCATCAAGAGGATGCAAGCATCCGGCAGACGCATTTTGCTATGTCTGTGGCCAATTTATCAAGACAAGAGCAAAAAAGTACTCCGTGGAAGCATCTGCTAAGATGTGTGAGGCCTACAAGGCATATTTCGGCATGCCTGTCGGGGATCAAGACAAACCTTGGGCACCTCATTTCACCTGCGAGCACTGCAAAAAGGTAAGATGGACAATTGTTGCTCAGAATTTTATGTTATAAAATTTGTTAAAATTTTTAAAATTGTAAAAGTTTTTAATTTTAAAATGTTTTACAATTTTCAATGTTATTGAAAAAATATATCATATATGAAAAATGTTGCGAGAATCTCTTACACATTAGACATAGGTGAAATAAATGTTTTTTGTAGGATGGTACAGAAGGGAAAAGAGAGCCATGAAGTTCGCTATCCCAAGAATTTGGCGGGAACCCACTGACCACTCAAGCAACTGCTACTTCTGCATGGTGGACCCTTCCAAACATCGGACTGGCAAGAATGCACCTGCTATCATGTATCCGGACCTTCCTTCATCCATCGCCCCGGTGCCACACTGCCATGAGCTCCCCGTACCCACTCCTCCGGAGAGAGAGCAGCCGTCTTTAGAAGAGAGCAGCAAGTCAGAGAGCGAGGAAGACGTTGTAGATCCAGATGACAATTTCAGAGGTGGAGCTGAGGAGAGAAACCCATACTACCCCAACCAAAAAGACCTCAACGACTTGATTAGAGATCTTGGTCTCACCAAGTCCAATGCCGAGTTTTTGACGTCTAGGCTCAAGATCAGAGGAAGCGTCACCAACCTTTTTCCAGCTTCTTCATCCGTCAAGATGGGCTCTGCTTCTGCCACAATGTGACCAGTCTGTTCGAGGCAATTGGAATCACCTGTAACCAGAATGAGTGGCGCCTCTTCATTGACAGCTCATCCATGAGCCTCAAAGCCGTGCTGCTCCATAATAGTAACAAGTACCCGTCTCTTCCCCTGGCTCACTAAGTGTACCTCAAAGAGGATTACCACAGCATCAAGACCTTGCTGGATGCCTTGAAGTATGATGAGTACGGCTGGGAGGTCATAGGAGACTTCAAAATGGTGGCATTCCTGATGGGTCTCCAAGGCGGTTTTACCAAGTTTCCCTGCTATCTTTGCCTTTGGGACAGCAGGGACACCAAGGCGCACTACCACAGGCGGGACTGGCCACAGCGGACCGAGTTCTCTGTGGGGAGGAACAACGTCAAGTGGGAGCCACTGGTGGACCCCCGGAAGGTGCTGATGCCACCACTGCACATCAAATTGGGCCTTATGAAACAATTTGTCAGAGCTCTAGATAAGGAGTACTTTCAAGACTTCTTCCCTAAGCTGTCTGAGGCAAAGGTCAAAGCCGGTGTCTTCGTCGAACCACAGATAAAGAAGATCCTGGAGTGCAATGAATTCCCCAAGAAGCTCACTAGTAAGGAGAAAGAGGCTTGGAACAGCTTTGTCGCAGTGGTTCCGAAAATTATGTGGAGCTGGTTGAGACTCTGGTGAAGAACTACGGCACAATGGGCTGTAGGATGTCCCTCAAAGTCCATATCCTTGATGCGCATCTTGATAAATTCAAGGAGAACATGGGAGCGTACTCAGAGGAGCAAGGCAAGCGCTTCCACCAGGATATACTGGACTTTGAACGCCGCTACCAAGGACAGTATAACGAGAACATGATGGGAGACTACATTTGGGGGCTGATTCGTGAAAGTGATTTATAGTATAATCGTAAATCTCGAAAAACTACTCACTTCTAAATCTTTTGTAGTCATTTTTGTATTACTTTAGTATAAATACATGTTAATTTGGATTCATATGTTGTTTTTTTCTGACTTTATGTGAACGAAAAGACACAAATTCGCCCGTTTTCTAATTGGAAATAGGTCAATTTCAAAATATCACTGTCCTGGTCACAAAAGCAAAGTTTGTGGGGAATAATAGCCATTTTCTTTTTTACTTTTGAGGCATAAGCAATTAGGAAATAACACTTACTACTCAGGAACAAAAATTGTGTTACTAAAATGAATCCATGTGAAAAGAAAAAAGCAAGAATGTTACTGTTTTTCAAACTTGTGAATAGGAGATATAAGACATGTTCTTTAGTTGACTGTGTAAACTACAAGGAGAGATACATTGGGGGACGGGGGGCAGTTAACCCTTAAAGTGATATTGTGCACCACAGGATACACTCTTTTTAGTAGACTCTCTCAGTCATATGTCTCATTTAGAACACAAACTGGGCATCGCATCCCACAAGATATATTCCATTTAGTATCCATGCAAAATCTCCAGCATCTGCTTCTCAGTTATCCACTCATCAGGCCTGACTGAAAACTGTCATGGCAACTTCCAGTCCACATGGGGACAGCAGAGTGGTAAGTTTAACATTTTTAACATATTTTTTAACATGATAAAAGTGCAATATGTTTCAGATTCTATTTTTAAGCAATCAGTAGACAGGGCAATGAAAAATATGCTTATTTATTTAGTTTACATCAAGTTTAATTTTACGTATGTCAAGGCATACACCACACGTATAAGAGCAGTATGCCCCCTAATTCAAATTAAAAAAAAAAAAGAAAAAAAAAACTAAGAAATAAAAATATTTTTAACTTTTAAATATAATAAAAATGATTACCTTGTGTGACTATAATGCAGAATATGTTTTGTAGGGATTTTCAACAAGGGTTTTCCTTGGCAGACACAAAAGTCATGCAACTATTTTGCCACCCATGGGAAAGGTATTGGATGTTGATTCATTTAGCAAGGTAGAGGAGAAAAACTGTGATTTAAACTCTTGACCACTTTCCTACCTTCACATAGAAAGGAAGGTGCAGCATGTGTGCTGATGGGCAAGTCACAGTATGG